>NC_133765.1:20112590-20421201 GCF_036562045.2 Rhinolophus sinicus | reverse complement strand
TCTTCCAAGATGAATAATCCTTTTAGTCCAAGGAACTCAAAGTACTTTCTAGCCCAGCCTCATTCAGGCTCGTCACACATCTAAGTTGCTATGTCAGGGGCAAGACCATCGAACCTCCTCTCTCAGATAAGAAGGACCCACAAAGAGGGCCAGTGAGTCGTTCAAGGCCATAGCGAGTCCGTCAGGGCGGGCTCCTTGATGGAGGTCTCCCACACTTTCCCCAGCCCATGCTAAGGGATGTCTCAAGTAGGAATGTCTCCCATATACCAGAAAAACCATCCTGAACCAACAGGCTTTCCAAAATTGGAAATTACCCATGACATTTCAAGTTCAACCAACTTCATATGCAAATGGAGAGAGTGAGGCTTAGTGAGGTCACACAGGCAAAGGCCTAACTATGACTTGAATCCAGTTCCCGGGATGCCTCGTACTACATCTTAATACCTCCCCTACCCGTGCAACGGTAGGTCTAGGAACACCTCACACATAATTGCATCAACTGGGCCATCACCATGAGCTCCACTGTCTGGAAATATAAAGGCTCATATTGGCTTTGGCCACCAAAGAAAGGAAGCATTCTGCAATCCTTGAAAACGCAGAGCTGAGGGGGGTGTGGAGAATTGTTTGAGCCTTGTACTACAAAGTCAAAAGGGAAAACATGTGTTTCACATTTGTCTTGGGATGGGAAAGAAAAACTTTTCCTTTCACTTAATCTCAGTTTAAACAAACAGAGAGACTGCCCTTTTTGTAAACTCACTGAACGTCAAATATTGTTCACCAGCATGGCATCGGTTTACTAAGCCACTACAGACCCACTTTCCTCACGTAATGCCCTCAATTAGAAGGCACTTCAGCCTGAAGAGGGGCGACTAAAATAATACACATTTCCTCCGATGAATTGGACAAGAGTCAGCCCATGGAGTCGGATTTCCAAATCTATAACCTCAGGTTTCAGCCAGAGACCCGAGGCAATACAATTTCAGTCATGACTCAGGATTTTGGGAGTGAAGGCAAGCACGTCAAGTGATGTAAGAAAATTCCCCCATTCCCCCGTCCCACTGGCTCCTCCTCCCTCGGGAATTCAGGCTGCGAGTAATGGGGGGGAGGGGTTGCTTGGTCACTGGGTGCCCAGTTGCCTGGCACACCTCCCAGCACCATTGCAGCGTCCAGCGTCAGCGCTTGACAAAGGAAGTACTCACTTACAATTACTTTCCTGTTGGCTGGTGCGCTCAGATAATTGCTCGGCGATGTGTGTGAGAACCTCATAAAGTAAACCAAGAAACTGAAGGGCCAGGTCTGGGCTAAAGGGAAGTGTCAAGTGGGGGAGGCTAGTGATGCAAGCCTACCTTTGAAGTCACTTTGTTTGTGAAGAGTCTGCTCTGCTCTCTCTTAAGGAAAGTCCACTGGAATGAGGTTTCTGTGCATGTGGGGTTTAGGGCTATTGTTTTTGGCTCTGGTTTTCACCTCAAGCCCTAGCTAGGACATGTATAAATCCCATAACAACAGCCTGACATGAAATTGCTCACCCTCTCATTGCATCAGGGGACTTTTACTCAGGCGGATTTTGAATGCCTCATTGTTTAATAGGACAGGAAGTTTACTCTCATGTAAATGAGGAATCTTTTTTTTTTCCCCCTCCTTACCTCCTTGGAAGCCGATTACAGAGGCCTGCCTAGTCATCCCTCGTCTAGCTCCTTCCCTGAGAGCAGCTGCAGCAGCAGTGCTGCCTAGGCTACTTCTCAGAGTAGGAGTTTTCCTAGGACCAGAGTTTGAGGCAGGCTTTGCCCTGGAGGTGAGGCTGGGTGATGGACGAAGGGCCACCCAGGGGCAGGGAAGGACTGGAGCTTCTGAAAAGGGTTGGATTCTTTTTCTTTTCCGTTTCTTCAATTCTGATCTGGACCTGGGTTTGTTTCTTACATATACGCATCCCCAAACCTTATGATGCTTTTTCTCTTGGGGTACATCACATGGGGACCAGCTCACACTGGGAACATCGGGCTAGGATTCTGAAGTCAGAATGTGTCCAACTAACCGACCTCAGCAAGAAGGTGCCTAATTCAGAACCATGACCCTACCCTCCATGGGAGCAAATCCCTGAGAAAGGATAGAAACGTCTAGAAAAAGCTTTGCAGACTCCCACCTCTCATGACATACTCCATAGGCAAACTCTTTTTAAAAGGCACAAAAAGAACCTTTCAACATTGTGCAGATGCCCCAGCCAAGAGACTGGCCAAGAGAGACCCTCAAGGAAAGAAAGGGTTCACAGATTGTCATGCAGGGTGTCATGCGGGGTCTCTCGTCCCATTCCCCACATAAGAACGCAGGATATGGCGAAGCCAAAAAGGAACACCCCCGGAGCCATAGATAGGGGAGTCATACCACTATATTCTCGCTGGCGGCTGGGTTGGAGACACAGGAAGCAGGAGCCACACAATCCGCAGCTTGCCATCTGCTCTGCCAACCAACCAACCCCTTGCTAACTGCAATCCGCGCTTGCTAGCTCAGCCACCATCTTCTTGCTAGCCCCCATTTGCTGCCAGCGTAGCCACAGCAGTTATATTAGTGGCCAATGGCTCACTGGTTACAGCTGACGGCCAACTAGCCACAGCTCATGGCCATCCAATCAGAGTTGATGGCCACTTACTACCTGAGCCAGCACCTTTCCACGTGAGGCCGAGAGCCTGGAAACTGCACTCCTGGCTCTGTCCCCACACAGATACAGCTACTTTTAGTCAGCGGAAACCAGATAAGGATGTTGAAGAGGCAAATGATAGGACACTACCCTTGTAGGATGAGTAAGCCCTGCTTTGCTTGGTTATCTATCGCCAGAATTTTTGTCTGCACACCCACAAAGACATCAATAATGGGTTAAAAAGAAAAAGGCAAGCACTGTGCATAAGTCCTAGAGATTAATCTAAAGTTGAAATACCACTGCAATTGTCTTCTGCACAAGGCTTTATCAACATGTCCCCAAGAGTCGCGATGGAACCTGACAACATATATGCTAAAGATTTGTGTGTGTGTGTTTAAAGTTGCAATATTCACCAGGGTTTTTACGTGTGTGTGTGTGTGTGTGTGTGTGTGTGTGTGTGCATTTGCACCAGGTCAAGCACAATTAAACAAGAAGTAGCAACCTCACTCGTGGCCTCAGCTCTGTTCTCAGAACTGCTTTCACGTTAGAATCACCTGCAGAGTTTCAGCCATAACACACTGAGTTTCTCCCCCAGAGATTCTGATTTAATTGGGCTGCACTCAGATTTGGGCACAGATTTTTTTTTAAAGCTCCCCAGGTCCTTATAATGTGTGTTCAGGGCCACCATCCACTTACTTGGTCAGCGCCTAACGCAGCCTCCCTCCGCTGGCCACACCCGCCAGCTCCTTGCACAACATCCGTCGGCTCTGGCACTTGTCTCCTGTCCCTGGTCCTAACCCTGGCTTCACTCCAGCCTTCAGCATCTGGCATCTGGCCTCCCCTTGACCGTCACCATGACAAAAAGTTCTTAAAATGCCCTCCAGTCTAACTATTCCAAGTGACTCCTTCACAGGGAATAACAATGACTATTTGTAACGCGTCCAGCCACTCTTGTGTAATGAGGTGAGAAACACCAAGCTGTGTTCAGTGGCGCTGGAGGGCCTGGCTGGACCCTTCCACGTGGAGTCTGCGTCCCAGCTTCCACAGGGACCCGTGCCAATCCATCCTGTGCAGGCCACAAACAACGACATGTCGTGAACCTTCAGGGCCCTGGGCCTGGCACAGAGCTTGGCACATTGATGAAACTGGGAATATTAAGTCTGCAAATTCAGGGTGCTTCCCCAACCTAATTTGGTTCCGGAAATTCAAACGCCTGGATTGAGAAGACGATGTCCTGATGATTACAAAACCCCCTTTCCGAGAACACAGTGAGTGGCAGAACTAGCCAAGGAAATGCAACAGCTATCAGCAGATATGCATATGCACTAACCCTCCCTGCCTCTCCCCCCGGAAGCTCTTCCTGAGGAGCAGCATTTCACGTCATTGCAGAACTACAACAGTTCAGGGGCTTCCTTTTTCACCTGGAAGCTCTTCCTGCAGCAAGCAATTTATAAACCAGGACCCGTCTGGGTGTGGGTGACACTTCGCAACATAGATTGTAAACGGGGATTTTCTTAAATCTGTGTCTGTGCCCAAGTGCCCCCAAATTCTCAACTTTGCCATTTTGTCGTCTTTAGGCCCCGTCTTGCCCATCGCACCTCAGTTGAGCTCATTTCCGGAAGGGGATGATAGACATTGAAGCAGCATCTACTGGTTTAGGGTACTATTTTGTATCATACACTTGAGTATTTTTAATTAATAATAATGTTCTAAAGTCTGGTTGGACAAGCCTCTCCCAACTCCATCTGACTCCTCTTTTTCCAGAATTGTGTTTGCCATTTTCTCTCCTTCATTAAATATGGATGTGTTTATTTAAAAAAAAAATTAAGTGAATCCTCTGGGGTTTTGATTGGAATCGTAATGAATCAACACATTGATCTGGGGCTAAAGAAATTTTCTAAATTGAATTTTCCCTTTTAGCAACAGCTGTTTTATTCGAATCTCTTTTACATTTAAAGTCGTGTAATGTCCTTTATCAGGATCCCACGCAGGTTTAAGGGAAGTGGTTTATGGCTTCAGGTAACACTGTGAGTGGGATGTCATGAGTAGGGTTCTCAGCCGACTGGCGTGCAAAACTGCCTGGACCTTGGTGTGTTCGTCTCCTGTCCAGTCATTTTTAAAAATATTTCTATTATTAATTCCAGTAAGTTTCAGCTGGTCCCTTTACATTTTTGAAGGGCGAAACCACAGGGTTACAAAGAGTAATTTTTGTACTGATACAAGTCAAGGAGAATGGTGGTCCAGTGTATGAGGTCAGACATTTAAGTTCAGGGACTTGTTGCAACGCTGTTGCTAACCTTTTTTAATATCAGAGGGATTATTCATTATGAATTTGTACCAACTGGGCAAACAGTTAACCAAGTTAGTATTTGGAACTGCTGAAAAGGCTGCGTGAAAAAGTTAGACGACCTGAACTTTTCGTCCACAATTCATGGCTCTTGCATCACGACAATGCACCAGCTCACAGCACTGTCTGTGAGGGAGTTTTTAGCCAGTAAACAAATAACTGTATTGGAACACCCTCCCTACTCACCTGATCTGGCCCCCAGTGACTTCTTTCTTTACCAGAAGATAAAGGAAATATTGAAAGGAAGACATTTTGATGACATTCAGGACATCAAGGGTAATGCAATGACGGCTCTGATGGCCATTCCAGAAAAAGAGTTCCAAAACTGCTTTGAAGGGTGGACTAGGCGCTGGCATCGGTGCATAGCTTCCCAAGGGGAGTACTTCGAAGGTGGCCATAGTGATATTCAGCAATGAGGTATGTAGCACTTTTTCTAGAATGAGTTCACGAACTTAATTGCCAGACCTTCATATTAGCGTCCCAGGAAAGCCGTAACAGAGTACTGGAAACTAAACAGACTACATCTAGAATTTGGGGTCCAGTTCATGAACCATATTTCAAGATGTCCATTGAAGAAATTGTTTATATCTATGTGGTATGAAGAATGGTTATGGGAGCTAGATTCCACTTGAACCCAGGAGGCATTTAGAGGGGTATAATATCTGCCTTCATTTAGTCACAGGGCTTTCATGGTAGACCTAATCTGTGTTGTTCCAGAGGGTGGCATTCAGAGAGAAGCAAATTTTAGCTCAGTATAATTTGACTCAAAAATCCAAGGGATCTTTGGATAAGGCCCTGTACCCCAGGCCGTCTACCTGCAGCAGGAGCAAGTTGCTTCCTCCTCCCCACACCTGACACATTCGTACCGAGGCCTATTATGTGCCAGGCAATAGGAACCAGGCCAGACGCTGGGACAGTGACAGGCTCCAGAGAGGCCTTGCCCTCAGGAGGCTTACAATCTAATGGCCCCGACAGAGACCAGGCAGGCAGAGTGAGCATGATGCTTGGCATTATGGAGAAGATTCTGTAGGAACCACTATGTCCCCTCAGAGTTAAGGCACTATGGAGCCCTGAGAGGTGAAATGTAAAGTCAAGTGGGGGCTTAGGGGTGGCATGAATTAAAGAAAAAATAAAAAGGGGTTGAAACGAACGCCGAGGTGCTTTCCCCCGGCAAGACACATGCAGAAAATAGGCTCCCTCGCACTATCACGCACGGCTGCCTGCAGTGGAGAACTCTTACGTGCACAAGCCCGAGGCTTCACTCTCCTGCTTCCCATGACAGTGTTCTCAGCCTTTCCCCACCCACCCTGAGGAACAGACGCTCAACAAACAAACAGCCCAGACCTACTGTGGCTGCTGGGGCTGGAGCCACCTCAGTGAGGAAACCAAATCCCTCTCCCCAATCTCGGCAGACAAAACAGCCTGGGCCCTAGGTGTTTCCCCTTCTGCCTGGGACACCCAGCCAGGGAAAGCAAAGTGAGAAGCTCTAAATCAAGTGTTTTCAGCAGAACCAAGCCCCGGGGTGGAAGGGAGAGGCCTCCGCTCTCAGTGGCTGCTCCTTCTTAACGAGCCAAAACAAAGCCAGTGCCAGGGAAATGAATCTACCCTGAGATAGGGGGAGCCACGCCCTGAGGTGGAAAGGGAACACGGGCCCAGGGCACCGTGGGGCCCAGGAAGCTGGGCCTGCAGAGTCCGCACACGGCCAAGGTAAACCTTTACCCTCAATGCCCAGGGGGAGCAGGTCCAGTCCTCCAGGAAAGGAAACCCCCGGTTGGCCTGAATGCTGCCCTTTGACCACGTGAGAAGATAAGTACACTTTTTAAATAGATTTGTCTTCAGTGCTGGGAAACGCCTGGTACTCAACACTGAGGCGGTCTCTCTAAACACAGAATCCATCTGGTCGTGATTACAGCGTTCCCGCCCCCAACATCCATCCACTCCCTGCTTTCCAACGCATGAGCACACATCCTCACACATGTACACATGTGGGCACACATGGGCACACACACCAGTGTGCATGCATTCACCCTATGTGTCACCCTTCTCTACATACATCCCCACACATGCGCTCACACAGGCATCACATGCGTACACGACTGTGCACGCTCGGACATATAAGGACACACATGTGCACCCTCGTATACAAACGTGTGTGCACAAAGCACACATGTCCTCGCACACATGCACACATATTCTCACACATACGTGCATCCTCGCGCAAACACTGCACACGCATCCAAACACAAACACAGCCCCTCAGTCCTCATGCATGTAGGCGTGCATGTGTGTCCACGTGAGAAGATAAATACACGTTTTAAAAAGATCTGTTATAGGTGCTGGGCAATGCCTGGTACTCAACACCAAGGTCTCTCTAAACAAATAATCCACACGCACAAGCAGACACATCCTTACACGTAAGTTCACCCTCATATACAAACACACATGCGAGTATACATTCTCATACCACAACATGTCCTCACAGACATGCACACGCAGGTTTACACGCGTACGTGCATCCTCGAACACAAACACACACATCCTTACATAAACGTGCACCCCCACACCCTCACACATGGATGCACATTACACACACACACGCACACACACACACGCACACCCCTTTTGTGCTGATGCATCTCTGGGAGTTATTTGACTCTCCTCCCTGATGATGCAAGGCCAGCCAGTGACTTCCTTACCGAGCCAGGTTTCAGTTTGAAGCTTATGGCCTGGGACCCAGGTTGATAGATGGCTGGTAGCAACGGCCTAGAGCCCTGGCCATGCACAGGCCACAGCGGCATGCTCCCAACATCCATCTGTCATGGAAAGAGCCAAGCCTTTGGAGTTGGGCCAACTTGGGCCAAAAGGGTCCTCTTTTGAGTAGTTTGGTGACCCTGGGCAAGTTACATGGCCTCTCGGAGTCTTAGTTTCTCATCCAAAAAAAGGGGGGCTAATATCACCTACTTCCTGGGGTTGGGAAGATCAAGATGACACAGGTGAAGCAGCCACAAGAGAGCTTAGAAGAGAGCTCAGTCCATTTTGCTGACCGGAGTCACCGTAACTCTCCAGGCCACCATTTCCCAGGGCCTCAGGACGGGACTAATGAACTCTGACTGTGAACTACTAAAGGCAGTTTATTTTGTTACTGACAAAAGGAGCATTGTAGAAGGTATCCAGTCGTTCTGACCCCCTCCTTGTGACTGACTGGCCAAAGCATTTCCAGGGATCTTCTGAGAAAGGGACTGTGGTCAGAGGATTTCAAAGGTGAGGAGAAAGATGTTTTGTGTTGTCTATAGAGTTACGATGGCCAGTCGGGGAAAAGCAAAGGAAAGAGAAGCTTCAGGAGAGGAGATCCAGTGACACAGAACCTGAAAGAACTCCACAGGCTGCTGCCTGAAACATCTGGAAATACACTAACGCTCATGAAGGACAGAGCACGGCGCCAAGCCATCTCTTGGCATGAGCTCTGAGAGCCGCCTGAGGGGGCCAAGCAGACGCTGTGGGACTTTCCCCCTGAGTTATTGCAGCTTCCTTCTGAAACTGGCCTGGTGTGGCAGCTGAAACATGGAAACATGAGCTGAATTCTCTTCCCACCCACCACCACCAGGCCTCGGTTTCTCACTCGGTAAGGCCAGCAGTTCAGTGAAGATGAGCACGCCCATATTTCTGCAGAAAAAAATATTGTGAGCTCCAGATACCATGCTGAGTTCCGCACATGCATCGTCATACTTAATTCTTACAACAGCTCCGGAGGTGGCAATTGATACGCCCATTTTACAGATAGTGTAACTGCTCAGAGAGGGTGTGAGACTTGCCTAAGGTTACAGCGCCAGCAAGGGAACAGGGTGAGGATTTGAACCCTGTTAGGGTTTGTCTCCTAACCCCTGTGCTCTTCTGCCGAAGAGGAACAAGTATTCAGCTGCCTGGCTCTCCCCTGCACTCAGGAGCCAGAATCTCCCCAGGACAGAACTGCCGGAAACGGATGACCTCAGCCAACCTCCTCCTTTCACAGACGCAGGGGAAAGTAAAGATGGCCAGAGACTGGCCCAAGGTCACGTCGTTTCCTATGTCCCATCCCCATTCCCGGACTTCACTCTCCCAGACAGCCCCCGGACAGAGCTGGGGAAAAACCTTCAGAGACATCCCCGGGGAAAACAGCTGGAAGTCAGGGCCAAGCTGGGGGCTCTAGTGATGCAGTGATGAGGTGATGACGACAGGACTGTATTTCCCCCTTTTGAGAAATGCTCTGGCATCAGATGAGTCTTGAGGGGAAAGACGAGGAATTTGGCAGGGATGTGGTTATAAGCCATCTGGAAGCCAGTGTGAGGACCAAAAAAGCCACTGCTGGTTAGTGCGGTGTCATTCCCCAAATGCGGTCACGGGAGGCTTGGCTGTGACGGGGGACACGCAGAGAGAGAGGATCGCTCTACCCAAAATCCCAAAGCAGGGCAGAGACATTCCCAACATGCCATTGTGCAGCCTTTGTCCCGTGGGACCGAGGACCAATGACACAGTCATCTGCCCACCCAGAAGAGTCTTACGTCAAAGGGTGACAGTCTAGCTAGCACAAGTCACCATTGTTAAGCGACTCCCGTGGACCAGGGATTGTGCTCATATCTTACCCACACTCTCTTGCTTTATCCTCCCTCTGGGTGTGAAGTTGGAACCACTATCTGCCCCTGTTTCCACTCGAGGACACTGAGTCCCAGAGAGGTTTAATGAGGTTGCAAAGGTGATAAGGACGGAGCCAGAACTCAAATCCAGGCATCTGAGCTCCCAGCCCAGGCTCCCACCCACGACACCGTGCTGTACCTGTCCACCACTTCCTGGCACCTCAAGTGACACCTGAGCATCACTCAACAGAAATGGCTGGAATCCTGGCCATCACCCCCCACCCTGCCCCACTTTCCCCTCTGAACTAGGGACCCGGACAGAGGCAAAACTCCAGGAGATTCCACCCATCCCCTGGTCTTGGCCTTGCTCACCCACGGATGAGTCAGCTGGAATTTTTGGACATCCCGGGCTCGCAGCTCTAGTACCAGGAGCTGTCAGGAGGCAGGAATGCGAGGAATGCCGCTCCCTGTGCTCCTGCCTGCACCCCCTCCTCCCCCCACCCCCAGGACAAATCCACAGAGAGGTTGTGAAGGTGAATGACACAATGTTTGTCAAGGGTTTGGGATGACAGGTGCACGCGAAGATGAAGACAAAGACTGATTCTTTTCTCAGGGCTGCCGGCACAGTTTCGCATCCCTCCCACGCATGTCCGCGTTCCAGGCCCGGATGCTCGGGACCCTTGGCTCCGGTGAAGGGCAAGAAACCACTGATTAGGAAGCAATCAGAAAAAAATGTCCCAGGCTCTTAAAAGATGGAATGTTCATCCTCTTTGCCCAAATCTGGCTCGGACTTGCAACTCCACCATCCTGAAACACGACTTTGATTCTGTCCTTGTCTGCTCAAACCCCTTTGCCACGTGGGCTCTTCCAGCACCATCTCTGCAGGGCTCTGTCTGGGCACTGGGTAGAGAGTGGTGAACAGGCAGCAACAATCTTTCCCTCTTGGAGCTTTTCTTCTAGAGGGCGGTTCAGATAATAAACACATTTGATCAACATGATGATGGAGACAAACCAGGTCTGGGATGGAAAGCGGTGGGTTTACTTTAAAATGAAATCCAACCCTCAGCGCGGGGTGCTGCCTACATTTGTTACCTGCCTGGCCACCGTAACCCATGTCATTTCACCATCCATCCCAGTTCCCTTTCCTGCCACCTTTCCAGGAGGCAGTGGGGTAAGCCGTTCTGCCACCCTGAGCCCTTCCTCGCCCTCTTGTTGCTTTGCCCCCTGGATATTGGCTCACCTCATCTCCCTTCTTGGCTCAGACACAAGAAGCATAGTTATGTCATGTCACACACCAGCGTCTCGTGGTCATTTCCTCCAACATATGTGCCCCAGAATCTTTTATTTTGGCACCAGCCATTGAGGAGACACACACTAAATACTTCTTTAGTGAATGGAAAGCCCCAGACTCCGGCTGACTGTGGACGGTTGGGAGGATGTGGGGGTCTGAGCAAAGAAACCATACGGAGGAAACACTCGGAGTCGGGAGCCAACCTGGAGCCCCAGGGATTCAGAGGATCCACATCACACATGTGCCGTCAAGGAAGAGAAAAGGCTGAGGGTAAAAACTGTTTGATCAGCCCCTCTTCCGGAAGTTGGACCCACAGATCTTGCCTTGATTACCTATCGAAATGAGCAAACGCCAGAATTCACCCAAGGCCTTGCTGACGCAGGGCATTGGAGGGAGAGAAACCGCTGGGCTGATTATCTTGGCTTTATCTGCCACATCTGTTTTAGCTCAGCATCTCTGCTTTTCATCTTTAAAAGAGATGGCTGCAGCATTAGAGCATCTTAGAGCTGGAAAGGGCCTGAAGACCTCACATTTCACCTCCTCCCTTTGTAGATAAGGGCCATGTCACCCAGAGAGGCTGTGACTCACCCACGGCCACACAGCTGGCAGGAGGCCCAGCTGGGACGGCACCACGGCTCTTGCCTCCCAGGCAGGAGCTTTTCCCGGTTTTCCAAGCTGCCTCTCAGATCCTGCCAAGTCATTCCCCACATTTGCCTCCGTTAGGCCCCATTAGCAAGAGAAGCTGGCCATGGCCCTTTCTCACTCCTTTCCCACCGCCTCATGAAAAAGAAAAGCAATTCCAGAACCAAACAGGGATATTTTTCTCATCATCTGGTGTCTTGTACTGTCCCTGCCAGGCTCCCCTGCAGGGGTGAGATCCCTGTCCTCGTATGGTGTCATAAAAGAATGTCATTCACCCTGAGAACAAGAGACCATTTCTCAGCTGGTGAATCAAGCCATCATAAGTGCCAAGGCATCAGAGGGACTCAACTTGTCCCTTACCAGCCACACGCTCCTCAGCTGAAGCCTCCCCTTGGAGAGTGGGTGCTCCCCAAGGCATCCCAACCTTATTTCCTGAGCCCCTCTGTTGGGACTTTCACCTCCACTGAGGCTAAGTCAAGAATCTCTCTGGAAGGGAAGGATTATTATTCCTACCCTCATTCCATTTGTTTCAAAACAGAATCAGAGAGGTTAAGTTACCTGCCCATGGTCACCTAGCTAGTAAGTGGCAGTCAGAATTTGAACTCAGGTCTGACTCCAAAGCCCATCTCTTTCCACAACACCTCTTCAATATGCCTTGAAGGAGTTGGGGACATCTTATGACTCCCCTGCACACATGCTCAGAAATAGTTCCCCTGCCCACCTGCCTGAGTACCTGAAATACCCCCATTGGAGTCCCCATCTCCTGGTGACCCTAGTTTTGGGGGGCCAGGCACTCCTTTCTAACGGGAAAGGCCAGGGGTGGGCAGGAGGAGAGTTTACAAAAAGCCCCTTAGCAAAGATTTGATTATGGCAGGACCCACCTGAGGCTCGACCGCAAGTCCCAGGGCTGAGGGCGTGAGAGGGCTCGGGGTTGACAGGAGAAAAGGAGCAGGAAAGGGAGACTGGCCCTGGAGAGAGAGGGCTGACTAGCAGGGCCCAGAGGTTGGCAAGGGCAGGGCATGAGGGCAGCACCAGGGTGAAGGGAGAGCCTCCCTCAAAACCCCGCAGTGCCGGCTCCAGGGCAGGGACTGGTTTTGGGGTGGAAGGGCCCAGTGTGACTGGGAGGCATTAGTCAGCAGCGGAGGTTTATGAAAGGAGGGATTGTCTGGAGCCTCCTTACTCACCGGGCCAATTGGGTCGTCCTCAAAGCCTGGGAGCAGGGCCGATATCAGAAGGGGACCGGGAACTCCATACCACTCACTGCCCAGGTTGAATGGCCAGGGCATTGGGCTGAGCGTGGGGTTCCTGCCCGGCCTTGTGGCTTGTGAGTCACAGCACTTGGCAGGCAGGCTGAGTGTCTCCATTGTCCTCTGGCCGTGGGACAGTAGGGCCGGAGCCTTAACGTGAGGCCTGACTCCCTCCTCTTATGATAGAAGAAGCCCAGGGCTGATTCACGGGGTGCCTGCCCCAAGCTGTCACCCTGCTGACCTACTGCCCCCCATCTGAAGTTCAGAGTTGGAGTCACTCCTGGGGGCCCCCCAGAATTCACCCACCCGTTCCTTCTTCAATTATTCACACAGTCATTCTTTTGGTTGGCTTTTTTCTTTGGTCTGTATTTTTTTTCCAGTTGCAAAAGTAATCTATTCAATATTATTTAGCCTTAAAAAGGAATCAAATTCTGACACAGGCTATAACACAAATGAACCTTGAAGACACTCTGCGTGAGGGAAAGAAGCCAGTCACAAAAAGACAAATGCTGTATGAGTCCACTTACATGAGGTACCTAGAAAAGCCAAAATCACAGGGACAGAAAATAGAATAGAGGTTGCCAGGGCTGGGGGGAGGATGACTAGGGAGTTAGAGCTTTAACGGTACAGAGTTTGAGTCAGGGAAGGTGAAAAAGTTATGCAGCTGATGGTGATGGTTGCATAATAATGTGAATATACTTAATGTCCCTGAATGGTACACCTGAAAATGGTTAAAATGAGAAATTTTATGTTACGTATATTTTATCACAATAAAGAAACACAAACCACAAAAAGTAACCTATTGGTCAAACAATACATACAAGTAAAAGGTAATTGCTAGATGTCCTCATCCCACCCTCTATAATTAGCAGTGGACTATTTCACACCTTTTTATGTTCCTGTACAGTTGTGTATGTGTATGTAACAAAAGTTGGCCCTGAGGTGGTGTGGGAACAGAGCCAGGAGTGCAGTTTCAGGCTCTCGGCCTCACGTGGACAGGTGCTGGCTCAGGTAGTAAATGGCCATCAACTGTGATTCGATGGCCATCAGCTGTGGCTAATTGGCCATCAGCTGTAACCAGTGAGCCATTGGCCACTAATATAACTGCCGTGGCTACGCTAGCAGCAAATGGGAGGCTAGCAAGAAGATGGTGGCTGAGCTAGCAAGCACGGATGGCAGTTAGCAAGGGGTTGTTTGGTTGGCAGAGAAGCAGATGGCAGGTAGCGGATAGTGTGGCTCCTGCTTCCTGTGTCTCCAGCCCAGCCACCAGCGAGACTATAGTGGTATGACTCCCCTATCTATGGCTCCGTGGTGTTCCTTTTTGGCCTCACCAATCCTGCGTTCTTATGTGAGGAGTGGGACCGGAGACCCCGCATAACACCTCGCATGACAGGTGGGAAGGGAACGCGATCCCCAGGTGCCAGTCACGTTCCTAGTTGAAGGACAATGACACATCTGCATCTCACTGACAAACCCCAGGTGCCAGCTCAGGGACAGAAGACAAGATCACAACAGGGTCACAGCAAGTTCACGCCATTGACAATAACCACGGTGGTGAGGAAGGCATATTTTATGCCCACCTCAAAGCCTCTTTCATAGATGAAGACTCAGAGGCTTTGAGAGTGAGGGAGGTGCCCAGATCACATCAGTAGAAGGAGGCAGGAAGGGAGGTACTTCTCCACTGAACCGTTAGGTTGTACTTCAGTCTTACAGAGATGCCTCGGCCGCCATGTGTGGCCAAGCAGAATGACCATTTATAGGGCACTTGCTCACTTTGTAGTAATCCCTTAATTTCTGGCTTCCCAGGGGGAGGGCTCCTGCCGTCTTGTTCACTGGTCCCGTTCGAGCCCTGAAACACACTAGTTGTTCAACAAATATTTGCAGAGAGGCTAATTCTCATTCATGTCTCTGTTTGATCTTCCCCACACCCTTGTGAGGTAGCAAATTAGGAAATATGATTACTGCCGGTGTTAGTCATCTGGCTAGCGGGCAAGATGGAGTGACTTCCTCCTGGTCTCAGGACCTGGCCACTGAGCTGGGTTGAAGCCCTGGGCTTCTGGCTCTCTTCCCAGGCCTTTACAACTGTTGTCACAAGTTGGGCCCCTGTTGTTACAGGACAGAGATATTAATTGGGGGGAGGAATCCTCTGAGTCATTACCAGCAATAATAATAATTGCAGTCACACTCATTGTAATCTTTAATTCACATAAGCCTTCTGTCAATAGCACCAATGAGGTGCTCTTACTCTCTCTGTTCTATTGTTAGACCCAGAGAGGTTGAGCAACTTCCTCAACATTACACAGCTAAGAAGCAGCAGAGCTGGGATTCAGAATCCATCTGACTCCAGAACCCATATGCCACATGCCTCTAACATTTCAGGATCAGTTAGCATCCGTGGCTGGATCCAACAAGGCTCACAGGACAGGCGGGCTGAGCTTTGGTGAGGGAGGAGGGTGAATGAAATATCCACCCCTTCCCTCTTTCATTCGTTCTGTCAGTCAGTGAGCTTTCACTGAGACCCCTCTGTGTGCTCTGCCGTGTGTCTGGCCCTGGGACACAGCCGGAACAGGAGGGGGGCCCTCCCCCACAGAGCCTTTGGCCTGGCAGGAGAGGCCGATGTCATAATTATGCGGTTAATCGTTTCATTAGAGCGAAGCTGAGTGCCACCAAGGAGAGTAAGGGCTCTGCCAGCCGCACAGCCACAGACCAGGAGCTGGGGAAAGCTGCCTTACGGGGCTGACATCTCAGCGGAGTCAGGCGAGCAGAATGAGAGAACATGCCAAGCAGAGAGCATGGCCTGGGCAGCAGCTTGGCTCTGACGAGCGTAAAAAGACAGGCTGTGTGGCTGGAGCTGGTGCAAGAGGAAGAAAGGAGTTGGGGGTGCGGGATGCTGGGGGGACGTGGGCCGGCACCACGCTGCCCAGCCCCTGAATCCTCCCATAGGGAACTAGGGTTACTGTCATCATCTTTACTTTCACTGCTATCCTTAGAGAGCAAATGGGAAAGGGAACATTAAAAGTCCCCATTCCTCCCCAGCTAGCTGGGGTCGGGTAGGCCCTCCACTAAGCATCTACTTCACCACGCCGTGGGTTTGGGCAGCTGTCTGCACCTGACAATGTGCTTGCTGTGCTGTTTGACCCCCCAACCACCGGAAGGGAGGAAAAAAGAGCAGGTATAAGGGCCCTGTGAAGCAGAGGAAACTGAGTCCGTCCTAGTGCCGTGCCTCCAGTACAGTCTGAGGTCCAGGTCTTCCTTTCTCCGTGAGCTTTCCTTCTCTGTCGGATGCACTTAGTAGCACCTGAGTCTCTGGATTGCTGGGGGGTTACATGACATATCCAGGTAAACAGCTGAGCAGGTTAAGGCTCAAGGTCAGTGTTCAGCCTACAGCGGCTGCCATTAGCATCAGAACCACCATCATTACTCGTGTGATTCATTCCCGCACTCGCTTCTCCCTGAGCAGCTGTGCGCTGGGCACCATGTCAAGTACTAGGAGGCAGGGAGGTGTCAGATGTGTCCCCCGCTCCTAAGGAACTTACAGTCGAGCTAGGGAGGCAGTCAATTAGCAATTCGAGGCAGCAAAGGAGCTGAGCTCAGGGCAGGCATGGCAGGGGAAGCCCAGAGGAGACGGAATTTGAGTGGCATTTTGACAGCAGCATGGACCTCAGGAATGGGAGAGCGGGCGAGAACTCTAGCGACACCTAAGCCTGTTAGTGGTGGGTGTCCCCAGGGCTGGAGTAGACAGGCCCTGGGGGTGCCATCTGTCCTGATGAGGAAGAGAAAGGAGCTTAAGGAGCCGGGGCAGTTGGGGCAGTGAAGGAAGGGGCGTGAGGGAACCTTCCATCCGTCTGGCCCCGTGCTGCCATGGCTTTATCAGGGTGCTGCAGATCTTGACAATCGCCACTGCCCATCTGAAGCCAGGCTTCTCAGAGCACAAAGCTGCTGCCCTTGAGAAGATAAGGCAGCCCGGTCATGCGGCTTAAACTGTCAGTGACCAAGCAGAAGCCACAGCAGGGCCAGTGGCTGGCTCGAAGGGAGGCCCCGCCAGCCTCCTCTGGCCACCTCCCCTGGGCGGCTCCAGGTCAGGGAGGTGGGGAGAAAAAGAGCAAAGCTGGACCAGGGAAACAGCGGTAAGAATGATATTCAAAGCCCCTCACATATACCCTGCCTTTGGATTTGCAAAGCATTTTTAGTCCTATTCTCGGCTTGAAAAGGCAAGGTGGGGTCTCAGAGCTGGCCTAGGGTCCAGTCCTCAGGGCACCACTCACTGGTTCTGTGACCATGGGCAGGTGACATCACCTCTCTGAGCCTCAGTTACCTCATCTGTCCAATGAAAGTAGTAGCACCATCTCTCTTTTTCCGAGCTCAGTGTCCAGCCATCCTGTTGCCACCTTCCTCCTGGTCCTGTTCCCACCCCAGTCGCCTCCCTTTTCCCCAGAGGGCACCACTTTTGCCAGGCTGGGAGTTGGGTCAGACCTCCATCCACCAATGTGCTGCTCGGTTGGATGGGCCCAGACAGCCAGAGGATTCTTGTCCCAACTCCCGTCCAACAGCAAGTGTTGCCAGGCCCAGCAACGGCTGGATGGGAAGGAGGGAGGGAAGGAGGGGAGCTCCCGATGAGGAGTCTCCGATTTTGCCAGCAAAGGCTTTTGTGCTCTGGAATGCCAGGCCAGGGCAGTCAGCTCTGCCAATAAGGAGACTGGCTTCCAACAGTAATGTTTTTCCCTGGGTTTTCCAGAAAGCATCAGCTGCTTTCTAATTCAAACCATCAGGAGCAGGCTTACATGTGCTGAGTCTCCAAATGCCTGTAGAAAGAAAACTGTTCCCCATGCCAGACAAGAGCCAGCCTGGACGGGGCTTTGGCCAAGCGGCCCTGGACAGGGAGGCTGTGAGCAATTCCCCAGCCCCCTCTCATCCAGGCCAGGTCCGCAGCGGATGCCCTCCCCAGGCTACTATTGCTACCCACACTCACGAGGGCCCACCATGCGCCAGAAACTTCCAGGCTTGTAGAGTGATCATCGTAGCTGTTATTGTAGTTCACAGTGATTGAGCACGTGTCAGCTATGCTAAATACTTTACATTCACTCTCTCTCAACCACCTACCACTATTCCATTCCACAGAAGAGAATCCTGAGGTTCAGCAAGGTGAAGAGACCTTGCCTAAAGTCCTCCAACTGAAGTGAAGAGTTGGGCTCCCAGCCCAGGGTCTGCCTCCAGGGCTCCACTGCCTGGCAAATAAAAGATGTAAGGCTGACCACCTCACACCCACTAGGATGTCTAGAATCAAAAGTTAGATAACTGGACACGATGTGGAGAAATCAGAACACTCACACACTGCTGGTGGGAATGTAAAATAGTGCAGCCACTTTAGAAGGCATTTGGCAGTTCCGCAAATAGTTAAACATAGAGTTACCATCTGACCCAGGAGGAATTTCACTCTTAGCTATATATCCAAGAGAAATGAAAACATACAAGGTCTGACAATTAAGTTCGCAAACTTGTCGCAATGATGTTGCTAACCTTTTTTTTATATCAGAGAGATTATTCATTATGAATTTGTGCCAACTGGACAAACAGTTAACAGTTAACAGTTAACCAGGTTTACTATTTGGAAGTGCTGAAAAGGCTGCATGAAAAAGTTAGGCGACCTGAACTTTTCGCCAACGATTCATGGCTCTTGCATCACGACAATGCACCAGCTCACACGGCACTGTCTGTGAGGGAGCTTTTAGCCAGTAAACAAATAACTGTATTGGAACACCCTCCCTACTCACCTGATTGATCTGGCTCCCAATGATTTCTTTCTTTACCAGAAGATAAAGGACACATTGAAAGGAAGAAGTTTGGATAACATTCAGGACATCAAGGGTAATACGGTGACAGCTCTGATGGCCATTCCAGAAAGAGTTCCAAAATTGCTTTGAAGGGTGGACTAGGGGCTGGCATCGGTGCATAGCTTCCCAAGGGGAGTACTTCGAAGGTGACCGTAGTGATATTCAGCAATGAGGTATGTAGCACTTTTTCTAGGATGAGTTCGCAAACTTAATTGTCCGATCTCGTATGTCCACACAAATACATGTACAGGAATCTTCATAACAGCACTATTCATAAGAGCCAAAGGTGGAAACAACCCAAATGGATAAATGTGGTCTCTCCATACAATGGAATATTATTCAGCCATAAAAAGGGTTGAAGTCTGACACATGATACACTACAGATGAACCTTGAAAACATTATGCTAAGTGAAAGAATCCAGTCACAAAAAGTCCACATATTATAAGATTTCATCCATATGAAATGTCTACAATAGGGAAATCCATAGAGACAGAAAGGAGAGTAGTGGTCGCTCAGGGTTGAGGATGGATGATAGCCAAAGGGTATGGTCTTTCTTTATGAGGTGATGAAAATACTCTAAAATTGACTGTGGTGATTCTTGCCTATGTTTGTGAATATACTAAAAACCACTTAAATGAGTAACTTGTATGGTATATAAATTCTATCTCAATAAACCTGTCTTAAAAAGAAAAGGTTTAAGGTGCAGGCTTTAGGGAGCTCACAAGTGAGGGAGAGTAGGGAAGCAATTTCATTCATAGTACCAGAAAGCACAGGCCGGGATTAGGGTAAGAAGGGCCCTGGTGTGAAAGTAACACATTTTGCACATGAAGCCATGTTGGTATAGTACTGTGGAAAGAGACGAGGACACCTCTCAACCTAGGAAACTGAGGTGAGAGAGAGGCAATCCAGGGAGGCTTCCTGGAGTAGGTGATACTGAGCTGAGTCCTAAAACATGAGTTGGGCAAGAAAATGAGGGGGAGAAAAAGACGTCACAGGTGGAGGGGGCAGAATCACACTCAGGGAATGTTCTGAGGGGCTGGGTGAGAGTGGGAAAAAGGCTGAGAAAGGATTTCTGCCTGGCACAATAGGAAGGGCAGGGGACTCATGTCTGCCCATACCTGGCTGTGTTCCCTCATGCAAGCCCCTGCCCCTCTCTGGGCCTGGATTCCAACAACAAAATCTCTGAAGCTGTGAGTCTCTGAGGCTGAGATTGGAGTAAAGATGGCAAACTGATGACACATAGGGTGGAGAGGGGGTTGTCAGGTGTCAGGGCCTGGAAACAGAGGGCCTGGGGCCTCTCAGACACAACTTCCCAGCCTGGTAAAGCTGGATGATGACCTATTGCCCACAGGCCACATCCCCCTCTATGACCTTCCTAGGAAACACGGGTGCCTGAGGAGAAATTGAAACAGAAACGCAGGTGCCTCTCCCTGGGCAGATTCCAAGAAAGAAAAGAAAGTGACTTCTAAAGGAGAGAACCCATGAGCTTTGAAGGAAGGAAGGAAACCAAAGCCACAAGAGGAAACGAAAGAGGAGGGAGGTGTGAGAGAGAAGCAGGTGCCCTGGGTGTGGGCCCATGACACCCCTCCAGTTGTGTTCGGGTAAACTCAACTACAGGCAGCTTGGAAGGGACAAAAGAAGTGTGTATGGAGAGGGAGGGAGCAGACCCTGGCAATGGTGGGGTGCTTCCCACTGAGAGCGCCTTTTAGCCTCTCCTCTTCTCAAGCCTGACACATTTCTCTTCCTACTTGTGGTGGCCTCCTTCCATCCCTCCTTGGCATTTATGGTCCTGAATTTGGGGCCAGAGGATTGGGTTCGCCATTTGCCCCTGTCGTGTCTTATTTGCAGTTTCTGCCCCTTGATTTGCTCATCTGTAAAATGGGTTCACCATTGCTGCTCTGCCTGTGCAATCAGCGAATAGGGAGAAAGACAGTCACATATGTGAAAATACCTGGGCCATGATGCAGATCTAGGGGAAGGGTACACTGGGCATGAGGATATTAACCCTTTATACTGTTCTGTGCAGCATTTTCACCTTTCAAAGCATCTTCCCATCTGTTACCTCCTCTGAATGTCACAGCACTGAACAAGGAAGACCAGGCAGGTGAACTTCTACCCATTTGACAGAAGACAAAACTGAGGCTCAGAGAAGCTACATGACTGACAGCATCATGCAGCAGGCAGGAGAACACGGGACATTAGGGGCTTGGACCTCATTGCCAGCTGGCCATGTTGGTTCCTGTGTGGAGGTGGTGACATCCCTGTGCTTTTCACACAGGCAGAACTCCTTGGATCTTATGGAGGGTGTTTGGCCTGGAGCAAGGAATAGTCACAAACTTGGGCTCAACTATTTGAAGGCTGCTCATGCAGATACTGAATTAGGCTATTCCAAGGCTGGAACTACGAGAAAGGCTTGGAGGTTATTGGAACATGACAGGGATTTCAACTCATTGTGAAAAGGAACATTGTAAATATACTGAGCTTACGAAAGCCTGCTGCCTGGGGGGTAGTGAACTCCCCGTCACTGAGAGGGCCTCAAGTGCAGGCCTGACAATCCGTTAGTGGAGACAGCTCAGAGGGGATGGATTCTGAGGGAGGTAAGCCGAGAGCCAGGCTTCACAACCGTGGCATGACTGACATTCTTTGAGGTAGGGGCTGTCCTTTGCCCCGGAAGGATTTTCAGCAATCTCTCTGGTCTCTGCCCACTCATACCCATAGCACCACCCTCCCTAACCTCTGTGACGATCAAAAATGTCTCCAGACATTACCATGTGTCCCCTGAGGAAAAATCACCCCCAATTGAGAACCACTGGCTTACATGACCTTTAAGATCCTCTGATTCTGTCATTCTAGACAAGGAACCACAAGAACTGCTATTATAGTTTGAGCCCCAGTGGACTGTATGATGCTAAAAGTCTTATATGCATCATCTCATTTAATGTCGCAATCTGCCTTGCTCAGTCTGTCTTCTTACACCGTTTCCCACAACTCCTGTCTGGCTTATTTCAATTCATCTTTACCTTCCAGTGTCACTCCTCTTACCATTGCTCCCCCAAATAGCACAGCCTCTGACTGCTTCCATATCTGTCTTCCTGAGAGATGGCGGGCTCCTGGAGGGCCACCTGGGTCTTGCTCACCAATGGGTCCCACACAGCAGGGACCCATACACGTGCACTGAGGGAGGGGAGGCCAGGATGTCAGCTCAGAGCATCACTAACCAGCCTGGTCAGCAGAGCTGCCTGAGTCTGCAGCTGAGCTACCCACCTCCTTGCACTGCCCACGAGAGCCCCAAATGCCCCCTGGGAAGCCACCGCTGCCACACTGCTCTCCAGTTCCTCCCATCATGGGTCTCTGACCCAGGGGCCAGCCCGTGTCCAGAAAGGGAGGACGAGAGGTGGGCTACATGGGCAGAACACTTCCTCCTCTGCAGAAGACAACCTGGCTAGGGAGAGTGACCATGGACTTGTTAGCAAACCCCAGGAACCCTGCATCCCTGAGAGGGTCCGATTCTTCAAAGCTGGATGGAGGTCACTTTGAGATAAATGAAGGAAGCCCACTCACGTCCCAGCTGGGGCATGATCAGGGCAGAGGGTGTTCTGATTCAGTGGGACTCATGGCTCAGGATGGCGGGAAGCCCACCACCCTTTGTGGCCTCGGGATCCAGCCCCCTACTGGACCGTCAGCCAGGTGACCTCTGCCAAGTCGCTCCAGCGTTTCAGGTCCCAGAGGTTTCTTTTGTAAAGTGAGAAAGATTTGAGCTACACTGGTGGTTTCCGACCTTTTGTGGGTATTTTCATCTTGTTTTTAGTAAAGGAAGCCCCCTTCTTAAAGAAACTCTCACGTGCTATCCCAATATGGAAAACTCTGAGTTCTGCCTTCTCCATGTGCCCTATTCCCCACCCTACCCCAAAATAGCCCTGGGTCACTTCCCCGCCCCACAGAGCTCCTCAGGGCCCAGTTTGAAACCCACAGGGGTGGAGGAGGGGGGTTCTTCGAGGCTCTTCTAGCTCCAGCAATCTGCACTTCTATAACTGACCTCACCAAATGATGAAATGCAACTGAACCTCGTGTGTGTGTGTGTGTGTGTGTGTGTGTGTGTGTGTGTACATGATGGGCCCTCAGGGCCTGGGGACAACTGTGACTCGGATTATCTCTGAACATGCTGAGATGGAAAATTCCACTCATCCGAGTATTCTGTTTGTTTCCGTGGGTCTCTGGATAAACAGGAATTCAGAGTACTCAGCAAAGATAAACTTATGGAACTCATTACCCCAGAAAGGGTTACAGGCCAAGGCCATGAGCACACCCGGGAGGCAGGCCCCGCTGTGCTTGGATGACAGAGACCAGAGAGGAGACACCCAGGTCTTGTCCCAGCCTGACAGCAGCAGCCACAGCCCTGAGAGACCAGCTGTCATGAGGCTGTCACTCTAAAATGCCGCATAAGCACTTTCTTGTCCCTTTGAGGTTTGCTATACATTCTTTTCACTTTCTTACTGATTAAGAAACTGAGGCTCAGAGAGGTAGAATCACGTGCAAGTGGCTGCAGCCAGAGTTTCAATTCCACTGTCAGAGGCCTCCCACACCATCCGCCCAGTAGCTATGAGCAAACCCGGGCTTGGTCTCCTCGTCTGGAAACTGGGGGTGTTTGACGGGAGCACACCTTCCCATCAACACACATGGGTTGAGTAGTTGCTCTAGGCTGAGGATTGAATTAGATGCTGATAACAGAGAAATGAATAAAGGCATGGCCTCTGCTACACCAGAGGGACAAAGGGCCAAGAGTTAACTATGCCAAGCAGCTGGTGGGTGAGCTTTTGGAGACGGTTTCATTGAGAAAGGGATGTCTGAGCCCACTTAGAGGCTAAGTAGCCAAGTGGCAAGTGGAGGCGCTGGGGAACAGCATTTCCCTCAAAGGGAACAGCCTGTGCTAAGGCACAGAGACATGAGGGAAGATGTCAAAAGACTCCTCCCCCTCTAACTGCCTCAAGTATTGGTAGGTCATTAAGGGATGATGAGAGAGGAAGGGTACGTGCTCTAGGATCAATATCTTAGAGAAAGAATAAGGTTTCTCCTTCTAGAGTCAGATTCTCAAGCTTCAAGGACCCTGGGGCTGCCCATGGGGAACATGTCTGATAATAGTGAGAATCTCTGAGTCAGTCCTTGTTAGAGCTAGGAGAGCCCTTTACGGATTGTATTAGTTTCCTGTGGCTGCCATAAGAAATTGCCACAAACTGGGTGACTTAAAACAATACGCATTTATCCTGTCTTAGTTCTGGAGACCAGAAGTCTGAAATCAAGGTGTCGGCAGGGCCGTGTTCCCTCTGAAGGCTCTAGGGAAGGATCCTTCCTTGCCTCTTCCAGGTGCCTTTTAGAAAGTGACTCTAGGCGTCCCTTAGCTTGTGGCTGCCTCTGTCTTCACATGTCCTTCCTCTCTGTGTGTCTCAAACCTCTCTCTGCCTTTCTCTTACAAGGACATTTGTCATTAGATTCAGGGCCCACTTGGATAACCCAGGATGACCTCATCTAGAGATCCTTGACTTAATGACATCTGCAAATACCTGTTTTCCATATAAGGTCACACTGATACATTCAGGGATGTGGGTGGGGGTGGGAGGGGCGCCAATCAACCCACTATATGGATCAACCATCCCACAGCTTCGTTTTGAGGTTGGGGATGCTGAGGCTCAGCTCAGAAAAGGCTCTTGCTCATGGTTGGCCAATCACTGACAAAGCTGGCACAGGGACCCCAGTGCTGATGCCAACATTGTCCTCGTATCATAACATGCATATCGCTTAGCACAGGCCAGACATTGTTCTATGTTGCACATCTATCAACTCAGAGTGACCCCATTCTACAGAAGAGAAGAAGACACAGAGAAGTCCAGGAACTTGCCCAAAGCCACACAGCCAGCCTGTGAGCTACACTCTTCCCTGGGGCCCCCATGGATCTCTTGACACACAGGAGTCAGTACAAGTTTGGGGGGCCAGCAATGGGATGGTCCTCTGTGCAGCTCTGAGGTCTTGGGGCAACAGGACAGGGCTCTGCGGTCTAGCTGGGGAGAGCAACTCACACAAGATCATTTCCTAGAATGTCAGGGACAGACCAATCTGGGGTTGTAGAGAGAATTCTCGCAAGACAGGAGGCCCACACTGAACCTCTAAGGAGGAATGAAATCATACAGAGGAAGACGAATGGGAAGGGTGTTCTCAGCGTGGGATCCGGGTGCGCAGAAGCAGGGATGCAGAAATGAGCATGTGTGTCCTGGTGATTTTGCTAGAGCGTCAAACAGGAAGTGATGGGGCTCCGGGGTGGGCAGAGCACAGGCTAAGGCTTTGGACTTGACCTTGAGAGTACCAGGGAGCCACTAAGGGTTTTAATCAGGAGCTGCGTGGGTCAATTTGTGTTTTAGAAAGATTATGCAGGCCCCAGCCTTGATTTGGGCCCTGGGCCAGGCCTGGTGTGGCTGGGAGGAAATGGAGACACCTCTGCTGGGACCCCTCCTGTGGGAGCCGTGTGCCCTGCACCTCCAGGCCCTGGCTTGGCAGGTATGAGATGAAACAGATTTGGGGCTGGGGGAGCTGTGCCCAGTAGACTCTCCTCCTTCTCTCCTTCTGTTCAAGAAGCCCAGCTCACGCTGCAAGTCTCAGGGCATGGAAGAGACAAAGCAGACAGCATTGAGTCCTGCACCAGCCTTCATGTGGGTTAGGCAGGGGGTGGCCTTTGAGAAAGATGCCTAACAGGACATTAAAAGAAGTGGATGGATCATCACTTCCCAGCCCATGTCCATGGAATGTAGTCCCACAAGATCCATAGGCACACTACATACTCCGTCCCCCCACCCCCCGACTGTCCTAAAGGCTCTGAGAAGTCCCACAACGGAGACGTCTTTTTATTTTGTTTCACCCAGTGCTTCCCAAAGTTTTCTGATGCGAAGTTTTTTCATTCTCTGACCCCCAAAAGAGCTTCCCTTGAGAATGGAGAGCAGTGGAACCCTCTTTGGGCCATGTAGGGACAGAGGCATGAACCCTGGACCAGGCGTCAAAAGGCTGGGGTCGAGTGGGTCCTTCCCGGGAAACTCACCACTTCTCTCAGGCTCCATTTCCTCCAGGCTCCTTTTGGCAGTTGTCTGCTGTATTACAGTGACCACATGGCCTCCCTCTCAAAAGGACCTTGTGTTTTCACTCTGGGGTTCTAGTACCTGGCGCAGAGCCAGGCACTGAATGACTACATGAATGAAAGTCTAAAATGAGACCTGCCTCTTCAGTAGGGCTATTATAAAATTAAATAAATGAATGCCTATGAGATGAGTTTTACGTTAGTAAACTTTATAGCCCTGTTCACCTGTAAGGGACTACTTTTTTATATGCACTGTAACCCAAGGGGCCTTACCCCCCACCGACTTGCCATGTGCCTAAAATTCCACCATTAGTCACTCATTTGCCTTAGGGCACTGAAGGCCCCAATTAAAATGTAAATGTGTGACCTAGTGGTGTCTCCACCAGCCACCAGCACCTCTGACATCATGCCATCATCGTTGGGAATTTGTTCATTGGGTTAATCCAGCAGAAAACTGATACAGACGATAAAAACTCAGAACTGGGAAGCTCCCACCCAGAAGAGGGAATGTAGGGAATAAAATGCTGTTGCTGGGGTTCAGGGGGTGTGGGGAGCATGAGGAGGGCTTTAAAGTCGGCTTGGCTGCTGTCAAACCACTGCTCTCAACCACCATTTCCATCCAGACAGGCCCAGGCCATGTTCATTACGTCCCAGGACATCCGGGTCAGGTGTGTGGAAGCGAGCCTTTGGACCATCTTGCCCAGGTCTGCCCGGCCCAGGGGGATGAGTTATACTCGGCAGGAAGTCCATGCGGTCCAGCCCTCCTGGTCCTCCGGCCAGGCTGCTGGTGTCCGGCCAGCTCGACCAGCTGTGGGCTCTGGACAGGACACTCCTGGGAGGGGGTACAGGAAAACAGGAAGGGAGGTTGCTGCTGGCCTTGGTCAGAATTAGGGCCTTTCTCCCCTCCCCCCTCTCCACCCCTCACGCCCCATGCCCTCACCCTCACCCCCCACCAGGTGGCAGCCCTGCTGGTCAGTGACCTCTCCCCTCCCAACCAAAAGGTCTCACGCAAATGGATTTAGGAGAAATGGTGCCTCTTGGCCAGAGCTACCCAATCTCCTCTGAGCATCCCGGCAGCCCCGAGAAGGCAGCAGATGGGAAAACCAAGGTTCCTCCTCCTCTTCAGGCTTCTGCTCAAATGTCACTTTCCCGGCCACCCAACTCTGCCACAGCATCCTTGGTAATTCCTCCAGGGCCTTTTCTTACCTGTTGACACCAGCTTTGGTCACCAGTTTGTGGACGCTTCCATTATCTCTTCCCCCAACTTGAACTGAAGCCACACGAGAACCGGACCCATGTCCAGTGGCATCTAGCACATAGTAGGCATTTAACATATATTTATTGAACAAATGAAGGAAGTAAGGACTGGACCCAGAGAGGGGAAAGAATTTTGCTAAGGTCACTCAAAAGTCAGTGAAAGGCCAGGTCTGAAGACACACACCCGACCATCCTGAGACAATTTATTTCCCAACATAGACCAGGGCGCAGTAAACTTTTCCTGTAAAGAGTCCAATACTGTTTTAGGCTTTGCTGACCATTGAGGTCTGTGTTGCACATACTTGACTCTACGGTAGCACAAAAAGCAGCCAGAGACATTACGGAAATGAGTGGGCATAGCAGTGTCCCAACAAAACTTTATTTACAAAAGCAGGCAGCAGACCAGATTTAGCAAATAAAAATGCAAGACATCCAGTTAAATTTGAATT
Organism: Rhinolophus sinicus; assembly: GCF_036562045.2. NCBI lineage: Eukaryota > Metazoa > Chordata > Mammalia > Chiroptera > Rhinolophidae > Rhinolophus > Rhinolophus sinicus. The sequence continues at coordinate 20,393,777 of NC_133765.1, read as the reverse complement.
GCAGTGTCCTGTTTTCATCTGCAACCTCAGGCTGGTGGGTCACAGTGGCTGACCCTGGCATAGCTTCTGGGTTGCTGAGAACCTTGGAAGTGACAGGAAAGAGAACCCATGCAGGTGCCACTGGGCTGGGCGCCTTCTGTGTTTATCGCCCTTTGTCTTCCCAGAAAGTCTATGAAGTAAGACATGGGGTCTCTATTTTACATGCGTGGAAATGGGGACTCTGAGAAGACAAGTATGGGGGTCCCAGATTCCTGTAGGGGGTCAGGGACAGAGCCAGGATCTGAATGCAAGGCTCTCTGGTACAAAAGCCTGTGCTCTCTTAAACCAGTCTCATTTCATGACGTGAAAGCTGAGGCTCAGAGAAGTAAAGTGACAGGTCTGGGGCACACAGAAATAGGGAGGCCTGTCCACAACCAGGATGAAGGCCTCCTCACTCCTCGTCCTCTGAGCTTTCCAGGGGCTGCCCAACGCGTCTGTGTAGGAACTGGCATTACTGTTAACTTCTAGGGTTTGTGTGCATGCGTGCACATATGTGTGCACATGTGTGTGCGCATGTGTGCGCATGCATGTGTGTATGCATGCATGTGTGTGCGCGCGTGTGCACACATGTGCGCGTGTGTGCATGCGTGCGTGTGCGTGCTTGTGTGCGCGCGTGTGCATGTGTGTGTGCACGCACACACACATGCACCCACAAACAGGACCTGAAGGCATGGATCCAGGCAGTTTCTGGCAGGGCTGGATCTTGTCTGGGAGCAGATTAGATGCTGCGAGTTGATGGGTCTACTGATGGATTCATTTTGACCAGGGCTTCTCAACCACGGCACGAGTGACATTTGGGCCGATGATTCTTGGTGGTGGAGGACTGTCCTGTGCATTGTAGCATGTTTAGGAGTATCCCTGACTTCTACCCGTTAGATGCCAGTAAGTAGCACACCAATCAGTAGTGTGTGGCAACCAACAATGTCTCCAGACATTGTCAAATGTCCTGGGTGGGGCGAGGGGAGGGTTGGGATGAAATCATTCCCAGCTGAGAACTACTGATTTTGACTAACTCAGAGGTTTGACCCTTCTCAGGGGTCTGCTGGAGGAACCCACGAGCCTCCCCAGACTTTTGACAAAAACATCTGGGCATCCAGAACGGAACTGTTGGAAAACCCTAAAAACGCAGAAAGGTTTATCTTGATCAAGCAGTGATACAAGTTGGCTGTGAACACAGATTAAACCACAGTCCATGCAGCCTGTGTTCTGTAGACAGTGGACGATGCCTGGAGCCAGAGGTTCCGGGATCTGTCTGTGCACCAGAGCGCCCCTGAGCTAGTTCAAGGGCCCACTCCGGGCTGTCCTCACGGACCCATGCAGACTCTGGAGGGTGGTCTGGGAATCTGTCTGTCCCATGTTTCCACTCCACCCACCCAGCTCCGTTCCCCCACCAGGTGTGTCAGGCTCACTCCTGAGGGCCCCCAGGAGGGAATGAAGTGGAGAGAATCGGGGGCCCAGGGCTTGGGCTTGGGAGAAGGTTTGGACAGGAGACTTGGGGGTGCAGGAGTCCTGCCATGTGGGTGGCTGACTTTTTTGCATCAGGCTGGTCTGGTGGAGAGAATGACCTCACCTGCTTGGAAGAGCCCTTGGCGAGTGCTGGGATCTGGGGTCGGGGAGGGGTCCCGAGGGCTAGACAGAGAGGAGCTTGGGGGCTGAGAACACTTCCCCCCAGTCTGGCTGCAGCCCAGCAGTGGCTGCCTGTGGTCTGGCCTCAGAGCAGGGGACAGACCTCCCCCGTGGCTGGCACCGGCTCAGTGGCCTCTTCCCAGCCGCGGCACAGAAAGCGAGAGGGGCTGACGTGGGGCTGACCTCACACCCGGCTCCCCCTCCTTCATCACCTCCTTGGGGGTTCACTGCTGCTGGGAAGCAGGACCTCCCTGGGGGTCCTGGGAGAAGGGGAGGCACCTAGAAGATGTAGTAGGCTGAACTGAGTGGAGGGTACTGGGGTTCCAGGTGCAGGGGGAAACAGAAAGCCCCCCTTTTAAGCCCTAATACCTCCTCTGCTACCTCCAGGAGATCTGAGGTTTCCCTTAGAAGAATCACCATTATGGGAGGGGGGTTTCAAAAGTTCTAGACGGCAGAGGGAGGCTGAGGGGACTTACAAACTCAGAAACCACCTGGTCTGCTTACCCTTTGTGCCAGGTATCGTCACATCTGCTTCTCTCAATGGCCATGGAAGTTCATGGGACAGATGAGGAAACTGACGCACAGAGAATTGAAGAAACTTGCCTGAGCTCCCACAGCTGGAAAGGACACAGCCAGGATTCAAACCCAGGCATGTCAGAGCCCTGGTGCTTTGTCGGGTGCTATAGGTCAGCCCTTCTCAGACTCGAATGCACAAAATCCCCTGAGAATTGCACTGAAAGGCAGATTCCAGTTTGGCCTGTCTGAGGTGGGACTAAATTTCTCAGCTCTCAGGGCTGTGGATGTGGCCGGTCTGGGCTCTACTCGTTTTGCATAAGGTAACATGGTTATGTGCCTGGCACAGGCCTTCGGTAAATATAAGCTATTATTTCTATTACCTGGTAAAGTACCTATAATATGCTCTGTGCATAGTAGGTGCTCAATAAACAGAAGGTGTCATTGTCCCTGGACATTGTCCCATTGTCCTTTATATGATCATATAAAGGAAGAGCTTGGTGAATTCTAGAGCTCCGTGCAAACATATAATTGGAGCTCATGTGGACTTAGGAGAGTCAAACTGAAGGAGTCAAGGAAGACTTCATGGAAGAGGTGACATTTGAGCTGGGTCTTGAAGGATCAGAAAGAATTTTCTGCATGGCAAAGGAGGAAGGGCATTCCAGACAAAGGGAAGAGCCAAAGCAAAAGTGTGGAGAGGTGAAAAGATGTGACATTTCAGAGACCACTGTGGCTTGAGGAAAGGAGACGTGGGTACGGGACGTGGGTAGGTGAGCCGAGAAGGTTGAGTTGGGCAAGACCAGCTGCATGATTTGCAAAATGAAAATGCATGGCCTTTTGGAGGGGGTAGATGGGTGGATGGATTAATGTCCCCCGGCTGCTGTAACACCTGACCAAAACTGGGTGGCTTAAAACAACAGCCATTTCTTCTCTCATAGTTGTGGAGTCTGGAAGTCCAAAGCCAAGGTGTTGGTAAGGCTGAGCTCCCTCCAAAGCCTCTAGGGGAGGATCCTTCCTTGCCTCTTCCAGCTTCTGACGTCTCTAGGCATTCCTTGGCTTGTGGCCACGTCACTCCAATTTCTGCCTCTGCCTTCACGTGGCCTTCTCTCCTTTTCTCTGTGGGTCTCTTATCAGGACACTTGTCCTTGGGTTTAGGGCTCATTCAGATAATCCAGGATGATCTCACTTTGAGATCCTTAACTTAATTACATCTGCAAAGATTCTTTTTCCAAATAAGGACACACTCACAGGGTCCAGGGACTAGGATGTGGATCTATCTTTCCAGGGGCCACCATTTAACCCACTGTAGCAAATGATGCAGGCTGCACCCCTTTCCTAGACAGCGTGAGCAGAGCAGGCAAAGGAAGATGCCAAAAATTCTGTCCACGGGCTGCCCGTGTCTGGCCTTTGCCTGTGGCACACTCTTCTCCAAAGAACCATCCTTCTGGGGAACTGGGCGGCTTCCAGCTGGCCTGCTTGGCCGGAGGGGTGGGGCCTTGGTGAGCAGGGCCAGGAGGAAGCCTGCTGACAGGTAGAGCCCTTCCCGGCTTTGATTCATTGACCGTCTAGGCAAGAGCTGGACCGAGCCTCTTGGAATTACAAAAATGCCTCGCACATATTTTCCTCTGGCTGGTGGTTTTGTTCTCAGTCTGCAGAGAAGGCCTGTCTGCTGGTTAACCCCACTCAGCCCCCCATCCCCTCTGCCGTCTGCGGCTCCCTCTGCACGCCACCCACCTCTTCCCCCAGAGACACCCTCTCTTCACCGCCTCATCATTGAGACTGGAGTGGGCAGGACTTGACCACGTCCTCATAATTGAAATACTTGGCCCCTGAAGTGAGGCCAAAGCAGGGTGGTGCTTCCCCCAAGTCAAAAAGAAGGATTCAAGCTGGGCTCTGCTCTGGCAGGAGGGGGTGTGGGAAGTGTCCTGGATACTGAAGCCAGTGGCCAGCAGAAAGTTTTCTGCTGGGCCCCAGAGGACCCCAGTGGCCTTGGAGCGAGGTGGGGACAGAGACTCAAGGCCCACCCACCCCCAAATCCCTGCTCCCGTCCAGTTGCCATCCTTCTCACCTCTCCCCTCGTGCACCTCCTAATGTCACTCCAGCCTCACAGAATCTTCCAGGAGGCAGGAAGTTATCTAATGTCCATGTTGTAGGTAGAATATACATCAGTAAAAATGTTTTCAAAAACCTGGGAACACAGGGGTCTTCTGAGGCATATTCAACCCCCACCTCATCCTCAGGACTCAGAAGTCTGTGTCACCCAGGGCTCTTCTAGAGTCCCCTTCATTGGATTGCGTTGGATGCTGATCATTCGTTTTTGCAAAGATCTCTCCAGAAATGGACCTTCGGAATCCATTCACCGTAGACGGATCCTATCATTTCACCCATTACCCACCATGGATCTCAAGGGAGAAATTCCCTTCAGAACCCAGTCCGAGGACAGTTTCTGTTTTCCCTGAGGTTCAAGGAGGCCTCCTCTCTGTCTGTGAGAACTGCTTGGTTGCAGATCACATTTCCCCTTTTCCTTTAGCTGCCAGGAATCTCAGGGCTTACTTTGAAGCTCAGCCATGGTAAGTTTGTGGCCCCTCGTGATCTGAAACATTTACTTTCTTTCTTTCTGTGGTCTTAGTTTTCTCACTGTTGATATCGTCTCTGATGCCGATTCACTTTATCTATTGTATCGGTATTTTTATTACGTGCCTCCTGTTGTAAGCTGTTTTGTGTGCTGTTTAGAACAAAGAGTATTGCATAAATAAGGTAAGTGGTTCCGTTAGGATGTTAATTTTATTGCTGAAAATGTGGTTGTTTAACACGATAAGTGAATTCCCGAAGACAGCGTCTGAATTCAGGGCAGAGGTGACCTGGGAAATTCTCTTTTTTCTATTTCTAAGCCTTGAGCAACTTGAGTATGAAGCCTGGCTCACGGAGGCCCTTGCTGGTCTTGACCAGGTGAGTGACAGACGATAAAGATAAGTAAGTGTCTCACAAGTGATGTCAGGATAGTCCCTTAGCCTCCCAGAGGAGACAGTCCTCTAGTCCCACCTTCAGAATGGTTGGGAGGATCTGATGACAGGTAAGAAAATGCTTTGTAAACTGTAAAGTCCAGAGATATCACAGAGCCCGTGGGCTTGTGCATCCAGCCAGATAGCTGTTGGCCATCATCCTATTGGGGTGGGTGTCCCCCGTCCCCCCTCCCAAGAGCCAGGACAGGAGGTGGCTTAGCTGGGTATCTGGGCTGCCCTTCGCTCCACCACCTCCCTGAGGTGAGGAAATCCGTCTGTGCAAGTAATATAGGGAACGGGCGTGAGGCCTAGTCTTACGGAAGAGGGAACTAGGAGGTTGGATTCCAAGCCTGCTACCTACCTCTGTGCGCCAAGGCCCAGAACTCAGGCAGATGTTAATCAGTCACACAGAACACACCATCCGAAGCCTATTGAGCAAGGATTCCATTATGGCCATTCCTGTAATTAACCCTATTATAAACAAGCCACAGGCAATACCTTACAAAAGTTAAAGGGTAAACCTGTCCCTATTCTTGTATCTTGCGTAAGTTTTTCATACCAAGAGGTTGTCCATGGAAACAAGAAACACATAGAAACCCTAGCCCCACAGGCAGAGGGGGGTCTCTCTCCCACTCGCGATCAGAGACCACCACCCTGTCTTATTTTCTTAGTTACTCGCTGCTAAATAAACTTTCTTTTACTTTAAAGTCTATATTGGCTCATGGTTGAATTCCTTCCTATGTGAAGTCAAGAAGCCTCTTTTCCTGTAACACAGGTCTCCTCTAGGCCTGGGTTCCAGTACTGTCAGAGCAGCAATTAGCCCGTAGGTTGTTCACCCTGACGATCCCCTTCCTTATCAGGCTGGCCCCCCAGCTTTGGACTCAGAGCTGTCAGACCCACGCTTCTGCATTCACTGGGGGGAGAGGACCCCCTTTTCCTTGCAGAGAGTGCACCAGTATTTGACATTCCTTCTGCTTTCTCCATCTCCACCTGTGGATGGGCTCGCCCGTCCCGATTCACGCAGCATTCTCGTGGGCTTCTTTTGGCAGCCTTGTGAAGATGATAAAATAGCATTCATCACCGATTCCTCTTGCAATTTCACAGATAAGGGAGCTGAGCTCACCTGGAAGGGTCACAGGACTGCATGTGACAGAGCCAGCAGAGTACCCAGGCCTCAATGGGTAGAGGGAGGGGGCGTCTCAGCAGAGCAGGGGGCCTCCCTGCCTCCCACCAACTGATTGTTTTCCCCTCTTCTTGGGAGTGTGACCCAATAACCAGGTAAGAGTCCTTTGTTCTCTCTGGCCAGGGCAAGGCAGAGAACAGAACACCTGCCCTGTCCTCGGGGACTGAGAGCAACCCAGACAGAAGCAGGGAAGAACCTGAGGGCCCCCCAGCCAGCCCCACAGGAAGGCAGTTAGGATCTGACATCCCTGTACTTCCTTTTATGTGCCTTAACATTTGTTTTGTTTTCCTTTTGTTTCCTAGTAAAGGTTTCTTTTGAAAAGCTTCAACCTTGTCTCCCATGAGCGCAGGGGGAAGATTGGGGGCTGGGCCAATGGCGGGGTGTGGCCCAGTAGAGGATTTAGCCGGCTGGGAGGGGCTGAGACCATCCGAAACAGCTGTGGGTCTGACTCCAGGAGGCCAGCCAGCCTCTCCCTCCCAAGAAGCTGCCTGCACTGCCCTTGGTGATTTGCACTTGGCGTCTTAATAAACTTAGGAGGCGTAAGAGAGGGAAGGAGTGCAGGGTGGCCTTTCTGAGACTTTAACATGCAGGTCTGGGGTAGGGTGTGGGGCAAGATTCTGCATTCCTGATCAGTTCCCAGGTGAGGCCAAAGTTGCCAGGTGTGGGTCAAGCCCCTTCGTTGCACAGAAAGGAGACAGGCGCATGATCCGAGCCCCCTGCTGACACCTAGAGCAGTGAGTGTTCCCTCCACCTTGGCCTGGGCACCTTCTGTGTGCCTCTTCCATCACTCACATACTCCCGGATGCGTTCATTCATTGTCCCCATTAGCCTGGGAGCTTCCAGAAGACACAGCCAGTATCCTATTCACCTTTGGAACCCAACACGGGAACTGACACTTATAAGCATTCATGAACAAGTACGTAGGTGACTCTCAGACAAACTGCCCAGGTCCCCAAATGAATCTCAGCTAGGGGAGCCCAGACCCAAACCCCAGAGCGAAGTACAGTGGAGACATTTGGGGCTGCTCCAGAGCCCCCGTGTCTGTGACCATCTGGTTTCAACCTCTCTTGTTCCCCAAGGAAGGAGTCCCAGGAGGCTGGGAAGAAGGTTGCAGTGGAAGGGGGTCCCCAGGTGTGAAGGAGAAGGGATGGCAGTGTCCACTGTAGAGAGTTCTCAGGCCCAGAAGAGCCTGAAAGAAAAACCCTGATTCTGGCCCCAGCATCCTGTGTGATTTCGGACAGGACCCTTGAACTTCGTACTCCATAGTCATTCAAACCTGTTCCTGTTACTTCCCCTCAGGTGGTCAATGGACCATTCCCTGAGGACAGAGGTCTCAGCACCTGGTATCTTCTAGGCCCCTGACGTTCCATCCAGAGGAAAGATCATGAGATTTGGAGCTAGAGGGTTGGACCTAAACACCCTGCTGGCGTCACCTTGGGCGAGTGGCTTCATCTCTCTGAGACTCAGTTTCCCCCTCTGTTTAATGGGGATGATTATTCTGGGTGACTCATGGGACTACAGTGAGAAGTGAGGGGCTGAGACTGAAGGAGCGAAGACATTAACTAATAGTTCTCCCCACTTTTGGGCGGCCCATCCCTTTCCTGTGGCACCCCGTGATCTGGAACCCCACCCACCTTGTTCGGCTGTGCTCAAGTTCTGCCCATCCCACCGCTACCCAATCTGGCGCCCTTGCCCAGTGGAAGCACCCCATCTTCCTACCGCCCTGCCCTGTGCCAGACAGATCCCCACTGGACTGGGCGTCCAGGACAGAGACCTTCCCAGCCCTTCCAACCCCATCCCCCCACATCAGTACACTCTGGAGAGCTTGCCAAGAGCAGATTCTTTATTAATTTCTTTTTTTTCTTAAAAAAAAAGATTCCTTCAGTATAAAAAAATAAATATTTTAAATATGACATTGAATAAATAAAAATAATCTGTCAGTATGAAACATTCCCACAGGGTACATTCATCAAAGAGGAATTTGTCCCCCAAGGCCAAGTCCTTTCCAGTAGAAAGGAAGGAGGGAAATACAGAGCATGGAACTAGTAATGTGGGTGAGAGAGACACCCAGGCACGAGGATTTGGGGGGGACTGGGGGCGATCCGAAGGTGAGAACATCTGTACCATCTGAAGAGAAACGCACTTCTCATTGGATTGAGGGCTCCACCCCCACACGCTGCGTCTATTCTGGAGAGCCAGCCAGGCAGAGCTGACTGCTTCTGTCAGGGGGACGTCCCCAGAGAGGGAACCAGAAGGAGGAGGGCCACAACAGGAGCGACAAATAAACTAGCGGTGCTTTTTGGTTTGCAAACATTTTCAATAAATAAGGTCCCCAATACTCTTCTCTCAATAAACTGCAAAATGACTGTCCTACCCCCTCCTCCGCTGATGGCGTCTTCCTCCTCCTTGGGTCCCCAGCCCGTGACCCAGGATGCCAGGAAGGGTCAACATCAGCAATAAAAATATGAGGGACAGGACAGCTTCCTGCCCTTGCAAAGCTTTTTCCCCACATAGAATCCATACATCAGGGATGCTGGGCAAAGTGGGTGCCAATCAGCCAGACTGGTTCTAGAAAGAGCATAGGTGCTGAGGGGCAGAGGGAGATGGGCTGAGGAGTGGGTGGTGGGAACTCAGGGAGCCAGGGCCTATGTGGGGCCCAGGGGAGGAGATTTTCTGGGTCTCCCAGGCTCAGAGGCTGCCCAGGCGGTGCTCAGCACAGAGCACAGGGTGAAGAGATGATGGGAAACCCAGCCAACCTCAAGCCTTCTGAGCCAGGTTCACTAAAGGAACAGAGCAATAAGGGGTGGGGGAGACCGAGGGAGGGGGTGCAGGGGGTGGGGGGGAGCAGCAGGCTGAGATCTGGACCCACATTAAGACAGCATCAGAAAACATGTAACTGCCACGGTCTCCTCCACCCCCCCAACCCCCACCCCACATCGCAGTCTCGCCAATGAGACAGACAGCTCCCAACTCCACCCCCCACCCCCACCACAGGCCTCAGGGCCTGCCTGCTGCCTGCTCACCTGCCATGGAGTGGGTGTGGGTAAAGTGCTTAGAGAAGACAGAGAGAGGTGCAAAGTGAGTGCAAAGTACCATAATCGTATTGGCTGAACTGCTCGGACCACAGCCCACTCAGGGTTTGAGAAGAAGCCAGAACGCTGCTCCTAGCAGCTGCCCCAGCTCCCGCCCTCCTCCCCAGCTCCCAGACTGGAGGGCGTTTCTCCACTAGCCTGGCCCCAGCACAAAGGAAAAGATCAGGTTCCCTGCCTGGGAGCCCAGACATGGGTGGGGGCATGGGGGGAGGTGGGGCAGGAGGGACCACAGCTTCCTGGTCCATGTCCCAGGGCCTCCCTGTCCTCCTCTGCAAAGCAGGGGGCTCCTCCCTCACTGCCCCGGCTTCCTGAGGTCCAGCCAGGCCCCCCTCGCCCTCTGTGGATGTTCGGTCATCAGAGAAGGAGCTTCCCCGCTGTGTGCGAGCATGCTGGGTGCTGGGTTAGGACTGTTCCAGGGCCCCTGACTGCTAGTCTAGAGGCAGGCAGCATGCGAACAAGGAAACAATAGCAGGGCGGGCCACCATGGTTGCCTTGCCCACTGTCCCTTGAAGCACAATTCCGGGGGCACCAGAGAAGACAGTGTTGAATGATTCCCCTGGAGCCAAGCAACACAGCAGCCCTAGGAAAAGGCCACCCCCATCCTATGGCCACTCCACAAACTGGCCCATCCTGCCTTGCAGCCAGGATCCTGGCATTCCCAAGCAAGTCACAGTTGGGGTGGAAGGATGGAGCTGTGTCTCCTGCACCCCCTTCCCCTCAGGCTGACCAGTTCTCTTTGATCCTGGCCCTTCTCTGGGTTTATCCTACTTGTAACATCTTTGACTTCCAGACCAAGCTCTGCTAAGGCCTGGCGCTGGCTCCTGTAGAAGTAGCCATCATATTATTTCTGTTGGGTAGGGAACAAGGAATTAACTTTGCCATTTAAAGCACCAATAAGTTAATATAAATAGGGCATCATAATAAATAGACGATTGTGCTGGGTCAGACACACAGCACTCTTGGACCTCAGGCTTCCCTGAGACCCTGACCTCAAGTTCTGCTGTCCCCTTGCTCTGGGGACCAGAGATGGCCTCTGTCCCCTCAAGTACCTTTGTGTGACCTCACAGGGCCTCTCCTTGGGCCTCAGATGTGAGCTGCCACTCTGAACTACCTGGTCCACCCCCTTCCTTACAGACCCTTGCCCAGAAGGAAGACTCTGGGTTCCCTCAGAACCTCCTCACCTGACTTTGCCACCTGCCCACCTCCACATAACCCTCTTCCAGGTCCAGCCACCACCCCTGGCCACCTTGGACTGCAGGAAAAGCTGCAGGGAAGGGGAAGGAGAGCCCAGGTTTTCAGGGACTCCCTTCCGTTGTCTTCCTTCCCAGGCATGAAGGTGGCTTCTCTGCTTCCCCAGGAGCCTGGACACCAGTGACCTCCTTCTGGAACCTTCTGTCTAACAGTCTGTAAGCCTGAGATCTCCAATCACGCTCCAGAGAAGACAGCATCTCACACCAGAGCTCCCTTCTGTAACTTCTACTCACTACACTTACAGGGACCAAGGAGTCCTTTGGGATCCCAGCCCCTCTGGCCTGCCCAAGTCCCAACCAAACTTTCTGAAGTCTGCCTAAGGGGCAGCAAAGGCACTGATGACCATCAATCTGCTGGGGGCCTGGTAATTCCCCCAACCCTTGCTGTCTTGCCTTGCGGTCAGGGTCGCCCCAGACAACTTGTTCACTTTGCTCACAAAGCCCAGCTGAGGGGACAAGTGGGGGCAGAAGTCCAGCCCCCACTCCCCTCGCCAGCCTGACACCCCAGTGCCTGGCTGCAGTCTCCCTGGAGAAGGAGAAGGGGCGCCTTTCTCTAGTTAGCGCTGTATATAGGCCCTGCCTATGGGAGTTTGAACTCTGCTCGGTTTCATCGCAGTCCACGCTGGACGAGAGTGGACTGGCCAGGAACCCCTCAGGGTCTGCCAGCAGCCCGCACGTGGGTTTGTCGGTGTTTTGGGCCCCGCCACAGTTTGAGAGCCACCCGAGTCTGAGATCTCGGATCGCTACAAGCTTCAAGACCTCCCGTCTAGAAGGCCTGGGCCAGCACAGCGATGACTTGCTTATACTTCCCTAGGAGCTGACAGCCCAGCTTCTTCTTCTGGAAGACGTCCTTGCCAGACGTGTCAGGGCCATAGGCCACCTCCACGTGGCCCACGTGGTACTTGCTGCACAGGCGGCACAGCACGTTGCTGAGAAGGCCCCGCATGATGTCCGCGGTGGCGTTGAGCTTGCTGTGGAGGCTGAGGGCGTTGGGATTGAGGATCTTCTGGTCCCGTGTGATGTTGCCCAGGGAGGCACCAAGGTACGCAATGATGCGGTACAGCTCCACCAGCCGGGCCTTCTCCGTGCCATTGGCGTGGAAAGGTGGGAAGTCTGTCACGTTGGGGCTGCACAGCTTGTCCAGGTTGTTGGGGAATGGCTCCCCCTGGGCCGTGTACTGAGGAGCAGAGGGACAAAGGGAAGGTGACGTGGGAGTCGCGGATGGGTGTTCCAGCCCTGTCACACCCTCTGGGCAAGCTCTCAGGTCTCAGTTTCCCATCTATGGCATAGGGACCCAACTCCTTGCCCTGTAGGCATCTCAGGATTGTCATGAGAGCCAGAAGTAATCATGAGTGTGAATGCACTTGATAAAGAATCAAGGCCTATACCACAAAAGTTGTACCATCATCATCATTCTCATGAGGACCATAAAAGGACAGAAAGGAAAACGCAATGTCTTAGCTAGAGCAGGTACACCCCACACTTGCCCTTTTACCTACTGCACTCACCCTTGGAGGCACTGCACCCACAGACACCCACAGCCACTGTCTCTCCCCACTGTGCCTTCCCGTCCACCTCACCACCTCTTTCTCCTTTGTCTCTCATGGCCTCTTGTTCCATGTGGAGGATTCCCATCTCCCTCCAACTCTGCCCTGCCTAACTGGGCACCCTGGGAAAGTGGCTTCCAGTCTCCAAGCCTGGGCCTGGGCTACGGCGGAAGCTGTGGGAGTCTGGTGTGGTTGAACTGAGCCCTTTTCCCTTTCTTTCTGTCCAGTTCCAAAAGCGTCCCTTCCCTCACCAGTCCCGCCAGCCCAGGTCAGTGCAGCCATCCCAGCTCCACTTTCTCTCCTTCCTCAGGACCTGGGGGGTGACTTACATAGAGAATGAAGAGGGCGTTGGCACTGCTGTTGAGCTGCACCAATTGGTTCTTGATCTGGTTCATGAGGTTGCTGTGACATGGGTGGCGCGTGACACAAGTGGCGTTGACAGGGGTGATGGGAAGGGGGCTCCCCGCCCCGTGTTTCCAGTGCAGAACCAGCAGCAGGGGCACGACTCCTGGGAATAGGCAAGAAGAAGCCATTAGCAGGGAGGGGGAGGCAGGCAAGGGACTCGTGGCCGACGGTGCTCATCATCTGTCCTGGGACAGACACCAATGTCCCCTCTCAGCCTCTAGCTCTATCTTCCCATGGTCTGGCTCTTACTTTTCACCACATCACTACCTCTGTTTCTCTATCTCCTCCTGATCTCTAAATCTTTATCTCTGCTTCTCTCCACCTTCTTATCGCTCCCTGCTTTCTCCTGAGAGAAGGAACGAGAAATGAACTATTCCCACCAGTTGGAAGTTGGGTCCAGAGTGACACCAGCCATCCAGCCCTTTTCCTCAGGAAAGCAAAAGCCCCTGAGGCCTCCTCGCCCTCTGACTGGAAGGCACAGTGCCCAGGCTCAGGGTTCTTGGGGAAAGGAAAGGCCCCTGAGACCTTTCTTCCCACCTCCCAGGATAGGTCAGATTCCTCAGCATTACTTCAGCTCACTGGCCCATTGCAGCCCAAATCTCTCAGGTCAGTCTCCCACGGGGACCATAGGTGGACAGAGAGGGGTATCCTCTGCTGACCCTTTCCTCCCTCCCAAACCTGTCACATGATTCTGGATCCCTGGGCCATTTGTCCCCTAATTCCGCCCCTCCCCCATCTCTTCTACATCCTCCACATGTGACCATTCTTCTACTAGGACCCTCAACGTCACCCCAATTCTGTGATTCTGTTCCCCTATCCATCCCCAAATTATCATTCAAAACTTTCTGTCCCCCAGTTCTGCACAGCTCCCCGTCTCCATGCCCTCCCCCTTTTGTCCACTAGTTCTTGCCCCAGGCCCTGGGTTAGGACAAGGAAAATCCAGGGGTCCCACAGGCCCCCAGAGCCTTGGGGAGGGAGAGGAAATGGTGCAACCAGAAGAGAGAAAAGGGAAAAGGTCGCCGGCAGCCAGGTGGGCGGGGAGGAAGGAAAGTGAAAGGTGACAGGAGAGCTGGGAGCTGTTGGTGCCTGTCCGGGATCACCCCTCCCCCAGGATATCTGCTTCCCCGCTTTACTCTTAGGTACCCTCAGGAGGGGCCTTTCCGGGTGGCTAAGCAGCAGGGCCTGGGGTCAGCAGAACAGCAAGGCTGGGGGACCGGTAAGGCTGGGGGAGGGGTGCGGCAGCTTCCTACACCAGGATCTTCCCTGCTGGGACAGTGGGAGCCTCAAGTTCACTTCTGCTGGGTCCCCTGCTCCTCCCAGCATCTCCAGGAAGTGCTGAGTCCCCGGGATTGCTGGGGGGACCCCTAACCCCCACCCCCAGCTCACCTAGCACAGACCACAGCTTTCACGCACTAGCAGATGGAGTCGGCACCTGCTCCCGTCCCAGCCGGAGTTTGCGAGCTGCTCGGGCTGCCGGCGCCCCTCCCAGGGAGCAGCCCGGGACGCGGTTGGAAAAGAGAAAGCGAAAAGACAGAAAGAAAGAAAGTGGGAGGGTGAATCCAGGAGAAAGCGGAGCTGGAAGAGCAGCCCGGGAGAGTGGCAGGATCGCGGAGGAAGAGGAGGGAGCAGAAGGTGGAGGAAGGCTGTGGCTCCCCCTCCCTTGCCGGCCAACCTGCTGGCCCCGGGGCGGACCGGCTGGGTGCGCGGTGTTGGGACCATGTGCCTGCGCTCGCCCCCGGCCGCCACCCAGCGCCTCCAGCGGCGGGGCTGGCTGCGCGGGCGCCCCAAGTGTCCGTGTATCTGCGGCGGGTGGGTGTCCCTTTCGCGATCGCCAAGTGCCCCAAGTTGCCGCTGCGCTCGCAGCGGGGCGCGGAAGCCAGCGCCGGTCGGGTGGATTTACCTGCTGCCAAGACCTTCATTATGCGCTGGACTCCAGAGGGCCTTGGAGGAGACCTTAGATGCCGGCAGTTTTCAGAGGTTCATGCTCAAATGGGGAATTTGCCTGATTTATATACTGGAGCCTGTGTTGTAAGACAGAGAGAGAAACAGCTATATTTAGCAGGGATCCCCGTCCAGGAAGTTGTTTGAGGTGCATCATAGGAAATTATGAATGGAAGAAAGTGAGAGTGAAGGGGGGGCAGTGAGGGGGGAGGGTGGGGAGAGCAGACTTTTTCCCTCTTCTAAGAATTTGATTGATAAAATTATAATGAACTCTTCGACAAAACACCCTGTGGTTTTCCTGAGTGGCTTGCCCTGAAGTATGAGGAGGGGGAGGAGGGACCCCAGGCCGAGTCATCAGGGTCCCCTGGCAGTGGGTGCCCCAGACAGCCCTGACTCACCTGGGTTTGGGGAGGTGGCTTGAGACTAGGCAAGCAGATGGAGGCTGGCACCTGTGGCTCCCTGATTGGGGGTTTTGGGGGACAGTGGGCAGGAGGCAGGCTGGGGCTTGGCTGAGAAGGAGGCTCCAGGAAGAGGGGCTGGGGCCCGGTGTGGACTTTAGACAGTAATAAAGCGGAACTGAACGTGGGTGCTGGAAGCCACCTCATAGGTAGCCTTCTCCAACCTGCCCATTGCCACTGGGCAAAGTGGGTCTCCACAGGGAACGGTTGCCCAGGGCCAGGCCTCCTGACTGCCGTCAGAAGTACCTGTGAGGCTGGGAGTAGGGGCTTGTTGTGACTGGGTTATCTGGGGACAGCCTGGGGAGGAGCTTCTGGGAAGATGTCATGTGTCTGGGGTTTACCTAAACTCTTTGCAACCCCACCTCCCCCTTCAGGGGAAGGTAGCCCAGCATTTCCTTTCTGCTCCACCTGAGGCAGAAACCTTGAGGGGCTTAGCAAATCAGAGCCAGGTTTCCTCCTCAGGATGCAGAGGGATGGCTGGGGAGAACAGAAATAGCTTGCCCCTCCCAGACCTGCCTTGGAAGCCCCTTGGGAGCCTCAGAGAATGATGGGGGCCCCCAAAAGGTGCTTCTAGAGTCGCTAAGGCAGGGTCACAAATTCTGGTGTCTGGTAGATTCATAAACCAGTGAGAAGGGGGCAGGAAGGAATGGTGGGGACTAGGACAAAATGAGCAGAGACTCCTCCCCTATAAAAAGCATTTTTTAAATGGGGTGGGAGAGTGCTGACAAGAGAACAGATATCCGGGGCCACACTGTCCTACAAGTTGCCAGGCGCACCCACTACCCCAAGAGATGTCTCATTCCCCTCAGGACCCCACCCCAACCCTCTGGCCTGACCCTGACCAGAACACAAGCCAGGAGAGTTGGTTTTCTAAGGCCAGGGAGAACCAGGGAGCTTTTCCCTAGCCCTAAATACCCCCTGCCAACGCTCTCCCCAATCCTCTATGCATGCCCACAGCTCCTGCCTCTTGCCACATCTCAGATCTGCCCAGCCAGGCATTCCTCCCTCATCGTGCCAGGATGGATGGGCCTTAGTACCTATTGCTGTCCCCCTCCCTGCCACACACACCCTGCCCCATCCAGGCTCACTTTCCGCATGCTCTGGGGGCCTGGGATATGTGGTGATAAAACTGCCCATCCCACCTGGCAGCAGGGAGGAGGCTGGCAAAGCCCAGGCTGACTCTCCTTCCTCTTCCCTGACCCCCACACCTTGTCTCTTCTTTGAGGGGCCATAGAATGCCCCACCTGCCACTTGCCCCTCCATTACACCTACTCTGACGTCGGTGTACACCCCCCGGAGACCCACCCATCCCAGCCTGGCTCAGGCAACCCCACGCCCAGGACATCCCAGCTCACCTCCTTCTTCTCAGTCCTCCCCTCCAGCCTCTCCTGCACAAGGGCCAGAGCACATGACCTCTGGATCCTCCTCCAGTCCCACCCCCCCATCTCCTGGACCCCATCACCGGACTCAGCCTGGCTCTTCCGACATGGACCCCAAATCCATTTGACTAGGGCCCCCCTGTGTCCCCATCTAGGGATCCCCCTTTTCCCCTTCCCAAGTCTCTCACTAGGTGCCCCAATTCTCCTGGGGTCGCCCACCACCCTGTCCCGACAAACTCCTGGCCCATCTCTCCCTATATCCTTCCGAATGGACTTCTAGGGCCTTGCATTGCCCTCTAGCTCCCCGAATCCCACATCAGCCCTATAATCACCCCCAATTGCCACATAATCTCAGCCCCACCCCACAGGAAACAGGAAATGGGGGCAGAGTCTAAGATACACTTAACCCCCACCCTGGCTAGCCCCCTCCCGTGCCTCAGTTTACCCTCTCACGGTACCTGACTTGGTCCGTGCTCCCCAAGTGCTGTGGGCCCCTCGGCACCCCAGGCCCAGCCTCCCTCTCCTGTCCATGTCCAGGCACCACCTGCACTGGGCCTCTGGGGGGAAGGCCGGGCAGGGTCTCAGAGCTGTCAGGCCGTGAGCTGCCTGCAACGTGGCGTTGGTCCCCAGGAATCAGCCGCCCAGGCCGAGCTCCAGGCCAGCTTTGGTCTCCTGGAGTTTGTTTTCTTCCCTCCCTCCCTACGCTGCTGTGTGTGTGTGTTTTCTCCAGCTTCCTCACAGAAGGCATCCTCCCTTCTTGGCTGCCTGCTCCCAGGGTCACGACCCCAGGCCCCACCCTGGAGTGGCAGCCCCAACCCGGCCCCTTCCAGCTGTGACTTCATCCCCAGCCTGTCCTG
This sequence comes from Rhinolophus sinicus, assembly GCF_036562045.2. Lineage (NCBI taxonomy): Eukaryota > Metazoa > Chordata > Mammalia > Chiroptera > Rhinolophidae > Rhinolophus > Rhinolophus sinicus. The sequence continues at coordinate 20,376,485 of NC_133765.1, read as the reverse complement.
CTCCTGCACACTGGGCCTGTTGGGGATTTGACTGGCCTCAGGGTGAGGGGGACAATGGAGGCCCTCATGTCCCCACACCAGCTGAGCAGGGGGTTGCCAGGCCAGGGCTCCAGGGTGTTGTCTTTAGGTGGCCGTGCCATCCACTTGCTCATCTCCCCTCTCCAGGAAGTGAGCCCATGAGCTAGCCTGGGGCCTTCTCATGGCCCCTTCGGGCCCTTTCTCCTGCACACTTTAGCACATGCCACCACCCAGTCTCTCCTTTTCTGCTGCTTCTCATCCACAAACCTCTCCTAGAGTATACAGATGTTTTACTTTTCAGGAGGGGAAACTGAGGCTCAAAGGGGTAAAGCACTTGCCCTGGACTGCACAGAGGGTTAACAATAGAATAAAGTCTCTGGCTTGCAGGCCACAGTGATGCCAGCAGCACCTCACGCTATGAGAGCAGCGAGGGGTACTACGGCCCCTTCCAGGCTGCCTCCCGCGGCCCAGATGGGCAGTTAACCTAGTGCTGCCCACTGTCCTTTCAAATAGAGACGGGTCTTATTCTCCAGTCTTTGAGGACCTGGGTAGGGTCTGATACCCATTCATACTCTTGACAGCACCTGGCTCATCGTTACACCAGGGCAGATGCTAAGTATTTTTAAAAAGCATTTTACAATGTCCAAAAGCTGTCTGGGCCAAATCTGTCGTGGAGAGAAGGTGTGGAGTCTGGTGGTTTGAAATGTGGACTTTGGCCTCAGTTAGAGCCGGGTTGGAGGTTTGGCTCTGCCAGTTTTGAGCTGGGTGACTTTGGGGAAGGGATCACCTCCTGGTCTCAGTTTCTTCATCTGTAAAATGGGAATTATGGTGCTTACACCACGGGTTTGCTGTGAAGGCTCAGGACTCAGCACAGTTCTGAGCACCCAGCAAGCCCTCTACACATCAGCATTGGTCCTCACCACCTCCCCATGAAATAGGGGTCCTTGGCCCCATTTAACAGATGAGGAAACTTGGGTACACTCCAGGGCTGAGTGGGGGAAGCTGGGCAGGAGAGGGACCTGTCTACCCTCTTCTGATGGATAATGGAGGCAAGATACCCTTTTGGCCTCCAGCTTTAGGGGTGCCCCAGAAAATCAGACAGGTTGTATGAGGGCTGGCATGGTAGTGCACTCACTCTTCCCACGTCCCATCCTGGCCCCTGACCACCCCCACCCCAGGACTGAGCTGAGGACAGTGGCTGACCTGACCTCACCGCCCCCAGGAGCTGATTCACCCCCCACCCAGGCCCCATCTGAGAAGGAAGGAGACATAGCTCAGCTCAGAGGGGCTTGAATCACCAGCCACCCCCTGTGGAGCCCCAGGGGGTGTGGGGGCGGTGGCTAGCCCCCTGCCTGTCTGTCTGTCTCTTTCCTGCACCCCAGGGCACTCAGGGGAGAGGGGAGAGTGGCAGTGGCCATTGACAGAAAGGTGACAGGGAGGTACCCTGACAGCCAGGCATCCTGTGTGGGCAGCCAACAGTAGTTAGTCACCAGGTAAGCAGCTCCCTGGGCATTGGGGAATTCCCCAAGACCAGTGACCCAGAAACTGAACACTCTGGGCAAGCCCCACTGCCCAGCCTGTCCCCCTCCTTCCTTCACCATCCCCCTCCCCTGTGCCCAGCTAAGCTCTCAGTTCTCTGAAAACCCAACCAGCAGCTGCTCTCAGCCATCAGCTCAAGCCCATCCCCTACCTTGATGTTCTCACCTGGGAAATGAGCACAGGGAAGTCAGATGGCCCCAGGGGAGAAAGTTGGGGGCCAGGACTGGGGCTGATGAGGGGCAGCCAGAGGAGACAAGAGAAGCTCAGGAATTCTTGGCACAGCCCTGGCAGTTGGGTGCCCTGTCCAAAAAGGCAAAAGCACCTCATCATTCAGCATTTGCGAAATGAGGGTGTAACAACACCTGTGGCCCCTCGCCTCCACCCTGCCGCACCACAGAACCATCCATGCACTCTCATGGACTTTCCTGTGGCCTCTGGCTCAGCTTTGCAAGTCAACTTTGGGAGGTCTGGGGCTAGGCTGGCGATGGGGCCCGTGGGTTAGAGCCAGGCAAACCTGGGTTCAAATTCTGCCCACACCATTTACCAATAGTGTGACCTGGAGCAACCAACTTCCTCTCTCTGAGCTTCGATTTCCCTTCTGAAAGTGGGGATTGCTATAGTGCCAGCTTCATGAGGCTGTCATGAGGATATTAAGTGGGAAATGCAGATAAAGTGCCTAAACATAGCATCTGTTCTAACCAGGGCTCGGTTGCCACAGAAGGGCCTTGGGTCAGGCCTGGGCTCAGGGGTCAGTGCACCACCTGTAGTCTGAGACAGGCCAGGGAGGGCTCCTGGGTCCTCTCAGTGTGGTGTGGGTTCTGGGGGAACCGGCAGCCCCTTACAGTCTCAGCAGGGAGATAAGCAATATTTCCCACCTCGGGGCTCTGGAGAGCCCAGCTGCCTTTGGGTCTCTTCAGACCCAGGTTCTGGGCCTATTGTCTGCCCCTTCTCACTCTCACCCCATCAAATCTCTGGCAGGGACCAGTTACACCCCCTTGGGGCCAAGGAAGTCCCAGAAGCCATCCTGGCCTCCCGCCAACTGCTCCAAACATCACCCTGGCATTTTCCCACTGGTTCTGCGTCAGGAATCAACCCCCTGGAGGTGAATCAGAGTGACTGCATTTTTCAGTAATTCTGATAGAAATTGCAAGTGAAGCAGCAGCCTGGAGAGCCCCAGTCACTGGTATGGCCAGAGGCCTAGCTCCAAGGGCCACGCTGCTCGTGCTCTGCCTTCAGCGTCTCCATCTGTGGAATGGGTTGTTCTCCCCATTCACTCATCAGCACTTAGGGAATGTGGCATTTTTGCCTCTGCAAGCACTTTGACCCCCTCCAGGCTCTCCCTGAATCTCGAAATAGCCCAAGACCATTGCAGGCAGATATAGACAAAGATATTTTCACACTATTTCCTCTTAGTGGGTCATGGATCCAATTTACATGGTTGCCGCCAGCACTTTCAGAAAGGAAATGGAATAGCAAAATCACCCAGCGTAGCCCGGAGCGAGGGCAAGCACTGCCCCACGAAAGTTTTTCTTTCCATTGTCTGTATGTGTCACCACATGCACCATCCTCTGGTTGCAAGGTGCAATGTGTTTCTAACCGTGGGTCGTGGTCAAAAACCTTTGTAAGCCGCTGGTATCGATGATGAAAGCCAGGCTTGGAGGGGCTGAGGAGTGACTTGCCTCAGGCCACTCAGCCGTTGGCAGCATGGGGCTCCTGACTCCCACCTCAGCCTCCATCCCTGGCAGCTCAGGAGTGGGCAGAAGCTGCTGCGGGTGGGGTGGGGCAGGCAGGTGTTCATGGTGGGGAGCGGAGACCTGGCAACACCCTGTGCCAGGGGCCAGCCTCTCACTGTCCACTCCTTTCCGCAGCCTCAGACTCCTGGGATCCCCTCCCGCCCTCCCCACCCCGGGTGGGGCCCAGGGTAATCACAGGCCTTTCCTCACTCTGCCACACACAGGAGCCCTTCAATCTCACAGCGGGCATTGGGAAGAAGTGGCCGCCGTCCTTCCTCCAGGGTAGGCTGTGTCTAGGAGCACCCACCAGGCTCCCCATGGGTCTGTCTGTCCGTCTGGGCCTGAGTGGGCATTCGTATGTGTCTGCGTGTATAGTGAGGGCCTTCGTGTGTCTGCATGTCAGTGCTCTGTCACAGGGCTGGGGCTGGCCCTGTGAGTCTGTACACGAGTGTCTGTGCTGATCTGTTCACCCGTGTGTGGCTGGGAGAGAGCTGGAGCATGCACACCTCTGGCTGCCTTTGTGAGCCTTCTGTGTGACTGTGAATGTGTGTGCAACCTCGTGCATGAATCCCATAAGAATGTGTGTCTGACCCTGTGTTTGTGTGAGTTTGTGCATGGCGGGGTCTCTGAGCACAAGTGGGGAGGTATGACCCTGTGTGTGTGTGCACACGGTGCCCCCGCATGCGTCTCCAACCATCCCTGCTCCTCACCCTCCAGCCCCGCCCCTGGGAACCATGTGGCAGCCTCACGTCACAGGGGCCACCAGCAGCTGGTTTCCTCCCCACCCCACCCCAGACCCCCCCGCCCTGGCCACCCTGACTCTTGGCGCAGGGACAGAGCTGATGTCAGAGCTGAGCTGACAGCTTCCTTCTCCCACTGGATTTTCCAAAAGAGAGAGACCACAGCTCAGCTCCTATTAAATAATCTCGGGGCGGGAGGTAGGGGAGGATGTTTCACTCAATGATTTCCTGAACTCAGAGGCAATAAACAGAACAGGAAGCAGCCCCACGGACCCACTCAGCCTGAAACTGGCCAGCACCAATGTGGGGCCCGCCTCCCTCCCCTGTGCCCCACCTGGTCTCAAGCTCACTGGGGCCACCCCGACTCAACCCCAGAGATGACGTCAGGGAGGCAGCCGGGCCCTCTCCCCAAACTGTCCCTCAGTGCTCACAGGAACTAAGGAAATGTTCTGAGGATGGTGGATGGGAGGTGATAAGATGGAAAGAGTAGAATGGCCCCGTCCCAGTGGGTGGGAGGATGGAGGCGGTGAGGCACAGTGGAGGTTGGACTATCCTCTTCCCTGGGAAGAGAAGATGAACTCCCTGAAGTCAGAGAAGTATGGGATCAGTAGGGGATCTGGGAGGCGAGGGCCAGGCCACCCACTGCGTCCTGCAGGCCACCTGAGTAGGATACCCGTCTCTGCAACCTTGGGCCACTCCAGCCTGCTTCCCGCCCTTTCAGGGACACGTGGATGGCACGCCCAAAGCCTTTATGAGCTTCTTTCCTACCCATGTCCCCAAAGCAAACCATTACAAACTGCTCATTAGAGCTATTATCTTCAGTCCTAACCCCCATCTTCAAGGGAGGCATTTTAATCCTGGTTTTACAAGCATGGAAACTGAGGCTCAGAGAGTGAAATGGTTTGCCTAAGGTCTCACAAGGTGTGATAGAGCCAGCCTCCCAAAATCAAGAGCCAAGAGGCCAAGTGGTTTGGGCAGCCTGGCAGGGCTCACTGACAGCAGGGGGCCATGGGGGTCCTGAAGGTGACTTGTCCCTGGGGGAGCCCCTCCTTCTGCCTGGGCCAGCCGCTCAGCTGCTTATCAGCCACAGGACTCCATGACACAATCCTGCTCTGATCTCCTGCCCAGCTGGCCTCCTCCACCCTGCCCCACCCTGGACCCCGTTTCCGCTTCCTCCCTTCCTGGGTGGGACCAGCTGCCCCGGGATCACAAGGCTGTCTGGAGAGCCGGCATCCCTGCAGCCCCTCAGCGGCCATATCTCCCCCTAGTCTACTCTGGCCAGTGGGCTGGCAGCAGGGGACTCTCATAGCGGGAGGCCAGTAGCCTATAGTTCTCTACCCTCGGGACTTCCCCCCAAATCTCACCTACCTCCTGAAATAATGTCAGCCTGGGAGAACTTAGAGACCATCCTGGCCTCTGCTGGCCTCAGTGTCCCCACTTGTAAAGAAAAAAGGTTGGAAAGATGAGGCTGGGGGTGGGGGCAGGGGATACTAGGTGGGCTCTGCAATCAGCCAGGCTTCAGGTCCGGTCCTAGCCCTACCATTTATGAACTGTGGACCTCAGACAGGTGACCTCATCGCTCAGGCCACAGTTCCAATGTCTACAAAGTGGGACGCAATGTCTTCAACATGTGAGGTTAGTAATGCCCTCTGGAAAACCCTGGCAGGCACTGAAGATGTGCCTGAGTTACTGATATTATTATCTTAGCTGTTGAAACTTCACAGGTGGGGCACAGAGAGGGAGTATCATTTTTCCAAGGCCACACAGCAAATTAGTTGCACATCACAAACAGCGTGTGGGCTGCTTGCCTCATGAGGACTCCCAGACAGGAAGTAAGGAACCCTGGGTTTCAGCCCTGATTTGCTGTGAGAATTCCAGAAAGAAGCTTCTTGGAGTCTCAGTTTCCCCATCTGTAAAACAGGCCTAGAGAAGGCCATCAGCCTTGAAGGAGTTAGAAAAAGCTCTTCAAAGCATCAACTATAGGATGGGTTGTGGGGAATAGAGAACGCCTCACGGACACCCTGAAAAGCTGGGCCCAGCAGGAGTGAGGGACAGGTCCAGGCTCACTGTCCCGCAGGCGTGCTACAACGCCCAGCAGCTTAGGTCGGCTCCAAGCTGTGGACTGCAGCGCCCCCCACCGCCCAGCGGACAACAGGCGCCATAAGCCCCAGGCCGGCCTGTCTCCGCCAGTGCCTCTTCCAGAGCTCCGTAGGGCAGGCTTTGGGGATTGAGGAAGTGGGCAGGGATGCCTGAGGCTGAGAATGGAGGGTGGGCAGAGGTTCTTGGCCAAGGCAGGGAGGAAGGAGATAGGCTGAGGGGTTCTCTGTCCAGTCCAGCACTTCCTGGGGGGAAACCCTTAAAGACCGGCCACTAGGGGACGCCAGGGCCACGAGCAGTGGGCTTGGGGTGGGGGACGCTGCCTTGGTCCAGCTGGAGCTCTGGAAGGAGACGGAGGAGGGACACCGCTGCCCCTTCTCACTCACTTCAGGCCCCAGGACCACCTAGTCCCCACCCAGGACAGGTCACGGGACAGTGTCCCCGCCCTCTCAGAATCCTCTCCCCAGTTATCAGGAACAGTTAATGATAAGATTGGGGTGAGCCCCTTGGAGGGCCATTTGTACTAAGGCGCGCCACCCCTCAGGTGCCAAGCTCTGTGTAGACTTTGCTTGTATTTTTCCTCCTCCCCCACCATGGCCCCTGAGCTGGTGTTCCCACAATTAGGTACATCTTACAGAGTAAGTAAAGCACAGAGTGGTGGAATTCTGCACTGGCCCAAGGTCAAAAGCGTAGGGAACATGACCTTGACTGACCACATACTCTAGATCATCCCATGAAGGACTTCACTCTGGCAAAGACCCTCACCCTTCTCCCCAAAGCAGAGGCAGGCAGGGTCCATCCCATGACCCACCACAGCCCCTTCTGGAAGGACAGGGACCCTCTGCCTGCCGTATCTCCATCTATGGGAAATCTAGGCCTCCAGGGGCTCAGAACCCTCCACTGCTCTGGGGAAAAGGGAACTTGAGGGGCCCTTGGGAATCCAGGAATCAAGACCCCCAGAGGAGTGACTTCTCTGGGATCACACAAAGCCAAGATTCTGTCCTCCCCATCTGTGCTCTCTCCTCGCCTTTAACCCTAAGATGATCTTTAACCCCTCACGTGTCCACCTGACACTTTCACATCTGGTCTTTCTTCCTTACCTCAACATCCTCAGAGAGATGCTCACGTCTTACCATGCCCGGTACACAGATGGGGGGACTGAGGCCTAGAGAACTGTGTGGGCTACCAGATTCCCCCCCGACACACAAGAGAAGGTGTGATGTTCGCCCAGCTGAGGATAAATTTGGGGACTGGTACCTACCCCTCATCCCCACCCCATCAGGAAAGCCTACCGTGGTCAGCGCCTGCACAGGACCCGCCAACGTCTTGCAGGGTATGTGCCGGGTCTTCAGTGGGATACCGTTGTCTTCGGGGCCAGGGCCCCCTCTGCTTCCCTCTCCTGCTGAATCTTCTCTGGAGACGACTCCTCACCCCACCCCCAACTTGACTTCCCGTCAAGGGCCGTGTGGCTGAGGCTCCCCCCACTTCCACCCCACCCCCCAGCTGAAGGGCTGGGGGCAATAGGGGCAGAGAACCCCAAATTCCTGGCCAGACCGTACCTGACACAGGTGGAGCAGGGTCTTCAGGGTGGCCGAGGGGAAAAGTGGGGGCCAGGGGTGGGGAGGGGGCGTCCCTGTGCCCCGTGCCCCTGCCCAGTGCTGCGTGGCTAGGCTGCTGGGACCTGAGTCACAGCTGACTGGGCCGCGCCCAGCCCTTCTGGGTGACCCAGGCCGGCATAAGGCGATGACTGGGCAGCCCTCCACATGACCTGCCAGGGTCGGCCTTAGGTATTTTGACTCAGACCTGCCACAGGCCGTGTGCACCAGGGCCATGCTCCCTTGTCTCTGTCCCCAGAAGAGTCACAGGGCTGTAGACATCTCCCTGGACACAGTCCCCTCCCAAGCTACCACTCCCTGCCCTGGCACCCACCTCAGAACCCTGGAGCCACCTGGCTTTCTCGTCTGCCCTCCTCCACAGGCTCCAGGGCCTCACCTGCCCAACCCCCTCCCTCGGAGACCTTCGCCCCTCCCCGAGCCCAGCCCTCGGGGACGCCCCAGGAAGCAGGGAGTGGGGCTGGCCTTGCCGAGGGCCTCCCCACTCTGACCATGGACTGTGACCCTTCCCTCAGTGTGGAAAAGGGGTTCTGTGGGTATTCCAGGTCCCAGGCTTGGGGGGGAGCAGGGGGGGCGGGGGTGGAGGGAGGACGGGGACAAAGAACTGTGAAGAAAGAAAACCAAGTAAAAGGGAAAATAAAGAGAACGTTGTTCGTGTACCTGCTCAGGGACAGCTTGACAGCCTATGATGGCAGTGACATAGCACTTGTGTGTGTGTGTTGTCCTCCAAGAAATCTGGTGCAGCCTGGGAGGGGGACCAAGTTAGCCCACTGCACAGAAGGAAAAGCTGAGGCCCATTCTGGGAGGTTACACAGCTTACGGGCAGGGGGGCTAGAGTTTGAACTCATTTTGCTTAACTCTCAAGTACTTTCTCATCCCGTGAGAAAGAAGGAAGAATCACATTAGCACTGGTGGACAGCAAAGGTGAAAAGGCCATGGAGGCAGAAGACTTGGCTTTGTCATTTGCAGGGCATGAGTTTGTTTTATAGATAGATGACAAGTGCCAGGACCCCATCCCTGCCTTTTTCCTGCAGTTTCCCTGCCCTCCAGGCCACCTGCCCTAGAGAACACCCCATCCCTGTGTTACAGGCAGCAGTGACCAGGCGCTGTGCCTGTCACCCTGAACACTTGAAAAGGAAAAAGAAAACCTGGCTTCGAGTGGATTCCAGCAACACGTTCGCACAGGACTCCTTTGTCTTCCTGGCCTGTGTCAGCTCACCCATGGCCCGTGGCTGCTTTGTCCCTTCACATGAGCCCGTGGGGGGAGCGTATGCTATTTGCTGGCTCACAGGGTATTGCCACTCCGAGGAAAGGGTGCCGAGGAAAGTGTGCCTTGTGGGGGATCAGCTCATTCTGCAGCACAAAAGCTGTGATTAGAGTCGCTGCCCAGCTGCCTGTCACAGCCGATGGTCATGGGAACCCCAATCTCACAGCAGTGGGTACTGTGGGCTGGATGGGGCGATCAGAGAGGGGTCGCTCTGACTACAGATACAGACTCCAGATATGACCCCCTGCAGCCCCAGGGAAGCCCCACAAGCCCCTCCGAATGGGGGAATCAGGAAGGAGGGGGCATTTGAGCTGACTTGGGGGGGGAGGGACGTGGGAGGAGGGGGAGGGACGTGGGAGGAGGGGGAGGGACGTGGGAGGAGGGGAGGGACGTGGGAGGAGGGGAGGGACGTGGGAGGAGGGGGGAGGGACGTGGGAGGAGGGGGGAGGGGACAATGCAGGCATTAAGGAGGTCAGGCTGTCCGGATATGTTGGGGGCCAGCTGAGCATGCAGAGATGAGCTGGCAGAGTTGTCTGGACCTGAGAGCAGGAGCCTGGGATGCTGCGATGAAGAGTTTGGAATGAAGGCCATGGCAGTAGGACAGGAGGGAACCATTGGAGGTTTGAGAGCAGAAGACATGACAGTGAGATTTTAGACCACGTCCAGGGAGCCAGAACCTGGCTGGTGGGGAGAGAAGGAGGCCTAAGCCAGAGAAGCAGTAGGACTTCGTGATCAGCAGGGAGAGGAGAGGCTGCGGGAAGACGAGCAGAATGGGTTGGGGTTCTGGGACTTCATTGGGGGCATATAGGAAGCAGAAAGGTGTGGGGTTGGGGTGAGTTTGGCCTTAAGGTGCCCATGGGTGGGTGTTCCTGGCAGCTGAGTCTGTGGATCTAGACTTGGGAGAAGATCAGGCTGGAGATGGTGGTTTGGGGGACAGCATGGAGGTGACAAATCCTCACAGGTGGGACCCCTGAGGCCCTCGCCCCAGAGTCTGGAGATTATTGGTCTGCTTCCTGCAGGGTGGGTGCTGCTCCAGCTCAAAGCCAGCCCCAGACCCCTCTCCTGGGGCTTATCCATAGAGTAGGGGGATGGCAAGAGGCCCAGCCAGGGGTGGGGAGCAGCCACCCTGGGCTTCCCAGCTCTTCCTCCGCAGATCAACCTCTGCCCCTCCGTGGGCAACCGCACGGCCGCCACAGCACCAGCTCCCCTTCCGCTCTGAGAATCTGAGCTCGCCTGGCTTTCAGCGTCTACCACCTCACACCCACAGCTTCCCAGCAGCTCAGCTCAAGGAAAGCCCCCCACCCCCATGCTGGGGCAGGGCAGAAAAGAGGCCCCTTCTTGTTGGAAGCACCTGGATGGCACCTGTCTGGGCCAGACTGCCTGGCATGCTTCTCAGTGCTTTGACTTCCTCCAGGGCCCCTTCTGCCTTGCTCTTCACTGAGTGCATACCGGATGCAGGCACTGTGCTGTGTACTGGGACAGAGCAGAGGGAAGCAGATTTGCTCTCCCTCCTCAGTAGCTCTAGGCTAGTGAGGGAGGCGGACAGTCATGCAAACATCATACCGGTGAGGGCCCCCAATGGGGCAGTTTTGAGAGAACAAATAACCAAGTGGCTGCACCTAGACCATGGGCACTGGGGAAGAATTGTTGAGGATGCACTCACAAATATGACAGGGAACAGCATTCCAGACAAAGGGAACAGAATAGGTGGAAGCGCTGTAGGAGGAGTGAGCCCTGGGATTTCGGAAACACAAAGGTGGCCAGTGTGGCAGAAGCAGGAGTGCAAGGAGAGCCCAGTTGGGGGCAGTGGAGAGCACTTACTAGATACCTGGTAAATAGCCTGGAATTCTTGGGGCTGATGGTCAGGAAGACTGCTGGTTGGCAGACAAGGGCTGAGAGTTCTAGCCCCAGCCTACAACCCTGTGGCTAACTGGCTCTGTGACCTTGAGCAAGACGCTTCCCCTCTCTGGGCCTTTTTGTTAATTCTGATCCTTGAATGCTTGGAGCCTTTGCCCTGCGTGCCACCAACTCTTCACCTGCATCCTTCAGACTACAGAGTGGATGTCACCTCTTCCAGATGCCATCCTGACCACCCATGTTGTCTAAGTGTGGGGGCAGAATCCCAGAGAGCAGTTTCCAGGCTCTCGGCCTCACGTGGAAAGGTGCTGGCTCGGGTAGTAAATGACCATCAGCTATGATTGGTTGGCCATCAGCTGTAAGCAGTGAGCCATTGGCCACTAATATAACTGCTGTGGCTACACTAGCAGCAAATGGGGGCTAGCAAGAAGATGGTGGCTGAGCCTGCAAGAGCGGATTGCAGTGAGCAAGGCAAAGTGCCAGTTGCGGATTGCAGAGAAGTGGACAGCAGGTTGCGGATAGTGTGGCTCCTGCTTCCTGTATCTCCAACCCAGCCGCCAGTGAGACTATAGTAGTATGACTCCCCTATCTATGGCTCCGTGGGTGTTCCTTTTTGGCCTCACCATATCCTGCGTTCTTATGTGGGGAGCGGGACTAGAGACCCTGCATGACACTGAGTCTCTCCCTTTCTACTTTGCCAAGCTTGTACTGCAATCTCAGATGATCCTGTTAGTACTTTTGCTTGTGTGTTGTCTGTCTGCCCCCTCAGCTGGGAGCTCTGTGCCATCAGGGACTCATGAAATTGTCGGCCCAGTTACAGAGGCTGAAGAGCAACAGGAAGATACTCCCGTCTTGGCATCTAACTGATCCTAATTTAAAATGTGCTCACCTGCAGTAAATTTGCTCTGAGAACATGTCCAGGTGACTCAAATTCTCAGAGCCTCAGTCGCTCACCCGCCAAGTGGATCATATATATTGCAGAGAGTCCCTCATAGGGCTTTCCTCCACCTCTAATGTTATGTCCTGTGCCCGCGTTGGCCCCCAATCCCAGGAAGTGGGCGTGGCCAGGGACTCATCCAGGTCAAGTTCATCTGCTTCCGTTAGCCCTTCCTTTATAGCTGCTGCCTCAGCACATCATCCACTGGCATATAGGTCCCCCTCCTGATGTGGGTCCCTGAGCAACAGAGACAGCCCAGTTTTCTGGGGGCCAGATGGAATCCACACCCCCTTCAGGGAGCAGTTTCAATTCACAGGCTATGTCTGAGGCAGGTTCTATTATTATCTGCTTCATTTCATGCAATGCACATCAGCACACGTACCCAAGCCACACACCCACAGGGGCCACAGCAACCCAGACACTCCAGCCTGCATCCCTCCCCTCGTGCTCCCAAACCCCAGTGTCTCGAGGGAGACCCATTCAGACACAACAAATGCCTTGTCTGTGTTTGAGACGCCCCCACAGTCAGACCGGGGGATGAGACTTCCCTTCCTGGATAGGGCAAGGACCTCAGCCCACTCCTCAGGTGGTAGATACTTGTGGCCTTGCCACCTCAGGACCCCCCCACACACACTTTCAAGAGGCCAGCCTCCCCCAAATCCTCTCCCACAAGGTAACAGTGAGACACAGGGGCTTTAGAAACCAGGCAAATTTTAAATATATGTTGGCACAATATTAACATTAAATACACATCATAAATAAGCCTTATAAATAGAAAACAGACAAAAACTGATAAAAATTGATAAATTAATCATGTCCCTCCAAGGAATTGGCCCAGCCCACTTTAGGAACCCTCCAGGACAGTGGTTTCAGCATGAGAAAATTCCACCACCAGGGGGAGCAGTCAGCAGCCAGAGCCCAAGACCACGGGCCTCCTGGCGCTGGAAGGTCTGCAAAAAACTCAGTCTGCACCCTGGTCCACTTGCATTGCGTGTCCCAATATATGGAAAGAATTTGAAATCTCCCCTGTGTCACGGAGTCCCAGTAACTGGCAGGCAGAGAGGGCTTTACACGGTCCCTAACTCCCTCGATTCACAAAAAGAAAGCTGAAGTCCAGAGAGGTAAAGTGGCCTGCCTGAGGCCACACAGTGAATTAGGGGCCAAGCTGGGAGTTGAGCCCTGTTCTTTGGACACCAACCCACCCCCGCCCCCCTCCCACCCAGACAGTGCTTCTTCTAGGACACTCTGCCCCTGTCACAGCTGCTTAAAATGAGGTCACCCAGACGTCCAGGTGTCTGGCCTGGGACTGGCAATAAGGCATAGGAGGCCAGCTCAGGCCTTGACCACCCCCTCGGAACCATGCCGCCATGGAAAGGAGGAAGTCTGGGGGCAACAGCTCTGCAAGTCATGGGAGGGAAGGGCCGGCAGGCCTCCGGGGAGCAGAGCAGGGGGGGCGGTCAGTCTCACCATGAGTCAGCCTGTGTCATCAGACCCCTGAATCAATGGAAAGTTGGCCCCGCGTGGCCTGACCCAGCCACCCCACTGGGTCTGGGGAACTCAGGGCTGGGGGGAACAATGGCCTGATCCAATCCCCCCAGCCTAGGAGAAGGTAGAGGAGCCAGCCCGGCCCTCACCCCTTAAAGTGCACTTCTGAGAGGTGGGGAAGTCAAGGGAGCAGGCTTAAAAGGCACAGGGGAGGCTGCGTCATCCTAAGCGCCACTGGGGCGCCCCCTAAGGCTACTGGGACAGCTGCCCCCTTGGCATGAGTCTCTTGCCCCTCATGGAGGGTTGCATCCTGTGAGCCCCCTTCCGCAGGGCCCGGTGGGGGCTGTGTCTCCGGCTCCGGCTCCGGCTGGGACTCTCCCTCCACTTGTGGAAGACCCGTCCTACTGAGTGCATGAAGCGGTGGTAGCCACGCAAGAACTGGCAGCCCTGTAACTTGCTTTGAAAGGTGTCTGACGCAGGGGGAGGTGGCGGCGAGTCTTCTGTGCCTGCCTGAGTGGGTTCAGCTGTCTCTGAGGAGCCTGGAAGCAGCTGGGCCAGGCAGTAAATGTTGTTCCTGATCCCATATATATACCTCTTCACTGTCCCAAAGTCCTGGACTTTAGGAAGGTTCTGCTGTAAAATGGTCAGTCTGTGTAGGACGTGGCCCAGCTTGGCGTTGAGGGTCTGCAGGAAGCCCCTCCTGCTGAGCTCATGCAGGGCATTCTCTCTGGGAAAGACCCCGGGGCGCTCTTGGCAGTGTTCTTTCAGTCCAGGCACGTCCAGGCCTTGGATGTGCATCTGGGGTGGGGGTGAGGGGTGGGAAGGAGAATCAAGCAGTGAGTGCTGGAGCCCCCACCACACACACACACACACACAGCCACGTTTGCTCTGTTCAGCCTTAAAACGCTCGACCTCATCCACCCCTATACAATCCTCCCATTGTACAGATCTGGAAACTGAGGCCCAGGAGGGGAAAGGATCCTCCCCTCACACACCGTCACTGCAGGCTGGGTCAGAGGGATGCAGAGGGACTAGTGGAGGTGACCACACAGGCGGAGAGTGTGGTGTGGGGAGTGTCAGTGGGAAGGTGACCATGAGCTTCAGGAGAGCAGGACTCACTTTTGCTCACTGCGGCATCTCTGGGGCCCAGAACACGGCACATGTTAGGTGCGCAATAAGCATGCTGGACAGAGAAATGACGCAATGGGGTTTGGGTTCACCCTTCAGGCCCACTGAGCTTGGGAAGCTGTATTGTGTCAGGGTTGGGCCTGGGATACTCGATGTGGGCCTGGGATAACACGGGGACTCAGTTTCCCCATCCCAACCCCCATGTTGAGTGGCAGTTAGGCAGGTGTGGGTTAACCCTCTCTGGAGTTTACTCCTGCCCTAACCCCCAAGTTCCCTGAGACTCAGATGCCACCAGGGCCGGGTACTCACATAGGGGTCCAGCAGCCTGCTACTGTCCTTCATGAAGTCCACCTGATGCTGGAGCTGCCTGAGGAGCTCCTGGTCATCACCTGAGCAGCTGCCCGTGACCACTGGTTTCAGGAACAGGAGTCTGAGGACCAGACCTGGGGCACAGAAAGGGGGTGTCACCTGACGTGGGAAGGAAACCACAGTGGGAGGTTTTCAGAGGCGAGGTCAGTAGAGAGGGCCTCGGAGGGGTGCCTCCCGTCATCCCAGGCTTTGTGCTGCGGAGGGTGGGACTGGGCACCGCATATGCCAGGAGCACCTGCTCGGGCCACAGCCATCTGTCCAGGGAGTTATTGCCTAGCACCGGAAACAATGGCTGTGATTCACCAAGTAGGCCTTTGAGGGGAGGTTGGGGGGCCTGGCTGGGGCTCCTATGCCTGCCTATCCTGCCCACCTCATGAGCTGACATGGGGTGGCCCAGGTCGGGCTGCTGTCTGTAAGAACTCTGGGCTAAAGGATAGCTACTGCCACAGAACCCTGGGCTTCCTGTGACAGTCCCTGGCCCTCCATGCATGTGGGCTTGAGAGAGCTGCAGGGTGGGCAGCCTGATGCCCTGAACTGTCTGAGGAACCATCCAAATGTTCTGTCTGGGAAGGAGGTGCGAGAGTACTCAGTCCATGCCCCCATTTTACTGACAGGAAAACCAAGGCACTGAAAAAGACTTGCCCAGGTCATGCAAGGCCAGCCTGTCCCCCGACCTTGAGCCTCCCTCCTCTCACCACTTCTGTCAGGCCCAGGGATGCTGTGAGCCTGTCAGAATGTTCCAGGGGCTGGGCACAGTTACCGCTCTCCTGCCTCCCCCCGCTCCGCCCCCACCCCCCACCAGCAGCCACGTGGTCGGAAGGGGCCTGTGGTGCAATGGCCCGGAAGGCAGTGACACCATGTTCCCTTCCTAAGAACCGTTCGGGCCCTTGGGGAAGACGCTGCCGGGGAGGGCAGAGGGGCTGGGTGCCCAGGAACAGCAACAACAGGGCACCCCTCGCCACCTCCTCAGGTATCTGCTGCCCATGTGAGTGTGCATGTGGGACCAGGGTGTCTGCCTGCTGTGTGTCCAGGTCTGTGTGAGGCTTGAGGAAGCAGTTGTGCCCCATCCACCATGGGGACTCCAGGCTGCATGTGGGGGTTCCCAAGTAGATGAGATTGAGGGCTCTGAATGATGTCACGTGGCTCTGTGTGTGTGTCACCCTGTGGGTGTGGCTATGTGTGCTGTGTGATTGTGTGGGCTCTAGGGCCCCCAGGCCTGGCTAACTGTGTCTATTCATCCCCGACCCTGCGAATTGAGGTGAGAAGGAGACCCCTCCAGACATTACACCATTTTTCTGCTCAGTTTCTGCAGCTTCCTTCTCTGAGCAGCACAACTCCCACCTCCATCCCGCTTCCCCAGCTTCTCCCCTAATCCGTCCCCTTCCCTTACTCCCTGGCTCCCAGAGTTGCCTCTACATCACCTACCCCTGGAAGCCCTCCGGGGATACCCCCTCCTCTACCCAGTGAAGATGCTGTGTTCTCAGTGAGCCCCTTGCTTTGCCTGACACCCTGGCTCTCTTTCCATCTCAGCATCCTTCTGCCCAGTGCCCAACCTTCCCAGCTCCCAGAGGACAGAGGGTACCCGTGCTCCCCACTGGCACCTGTCGGCAGAGCAAGTGGGTGCTAGTGGGGAGGAAGGAAATACTTACTGAGCAGTACCCTCCGAGGAAGCTGTGCCCGCATGCTGGGTGTCCAAGCTCCAGCCCTTGCCCACTGGGGATGACACCTCCAGGCTGGGTGCCCTGCGGGCTGACAGCCACTTTATTGCCTGCCGGAGCGATTGGCCAACACCTCGTGAGGTGGGTGGGGAGGGGGAGGGGGAAGGGCAGGCCTTCTGGGAACATGACCCCAAAAACCAAAGTTTCCACGGGCGGCCAATGGGTGCTGGGTACGGTGGCATGCCTGCTCCTCCTCCTGTTTTCTTCGAATTCGTTCTTCGAGGTCACCCCCACGCCCAAGGATGATGCAAACGACAGCCTCAGCCTTCCTGCAGTGAACAGGGAGCAAGGAGGTCCATGCCATCTGCAGGGCGCTGTGCCCGGAATAGAGAGAAGAGTCTGCCAGCCAGGCCCCTTGATGGCCCGCAGGTCACTCTCAGCCCAGGAGCCATCAGCCTCCCAGGCCACTGTGGTTTGGGGCTGAGGGGAGTAAGACATCTTCCTTCTTGAGTGCCCTTCGCGCCCTCCTGCTGGGGCTGTTGGGACATCTGTGAGCGGAAACCACCGGGCTCTGGGCACAGAGCCAGACCCAGGCTGGCAGCCCCGAGATTGTGGTTCTGGCCTCAGGACCTGCATCCCCCAGTGGGGCTCCAGGCTGTCTCCTTCCCCCACCAGGCACCTTCCACACAACCAGCCTTCCCCATCCTAGGCCCATTGCCACAGCCAGTCCCTTTCTCTACAGACAGGGTTCTTGGAGCAAGAAAAACAGATTAGGGTTCAAGCCCACTGCCAAGCTGTGTGACCTGAGGCAAATTGCTTAATCGCTCTGGGTCTTCGAGGCCCTACCTGTGAAATGAAAATGAGAAAAGTGTTGCCTGGCCCACTTCACATGGCTGTTGCCAGTCATGGACATAAAAGGCAAGTTCTTTGAAGGAGAAAGGAAAGATACGAAAGTCTAATTCCAAGTACTAGCTGTTGGGGGTGTGAGATGGGGAGTGGAGGAGATGGGGAAGCTGTGAGCTCAGAGGGGAAGCCGGGGAGGGGAGTCACCGTGGTGACGGTTGGGGACCAGGTTTCACTTTCAAAGATAGTGATCATGGGTTGGCCCTCTGTGTCTCACAGACCTCTGAACATCAGAATGAACAGGCCCTGGAGACCACGCCTCCTTCATCCACCAGCTACTTCACAGTGGGGTAAACTGAGGCCTAAGCGAGGGCAGACCAAGAGGCGGAGGGGCTGGCCCAGGCCTCCAGGCCAGGCCTGGTGGCCCCAGCACACCTACCAACCCTGAGAGAGGGTCATTGGTCTGCACCCTCAGGAGCCTGGCAGGGAGGAGGGTGTCAGAAGGCTGGCGAGCCAGGGTGAGGGGCTGCCAGGGAGACCTGAGCTATTCCAGCTGGGGAGAGAATTGGGCCTGTGAAGCCTGGACTAGGAAAGCCAAGGTGGTCAGGGCCAGATGCCCTCCTGTCTGTCCCCCCCTCCGGGACCCATCATGACCACTAAGGCTGTTCCCTCTCTAGATATTCCCGTCATCAATCATTTATTCATTCAATAAATTTTCATTTGCCCCTACTCTATGCCAGCCACTCCCAGGTGCTGAGGATCAGCCGTGGGCAAAGCCAGACGCACGCCCATGCCCAGGGCGCTGCTCCTCATCCTCTACCCACTTCCCAGCACCCAAGCACGGGGCTCACTACACCACGCCCAATCACCCCACCGTCGCCACCCCCAAAGGTCAGTTCTGGATTCTCCTCCTGAGCATGTCGCTTCCGCTAAATTCCTCATCTCTGTGCCCACCCCCGCAAGGCCGCTTCCTGTGCCCATGCCTTCTGCATTTCACATCCCTGATCTCATCTAGCAACAGCCCTGGGAGGGGGAATGGCTGGGCAAGGAGGCATCCGCTCCCTTTCATAAGGAAACTGAAATTCAGAGAAGCTCAGGGCCTGGTTCCAGGCGGGAGAATCAGGTCCGGCCGGAGAGCTTCTTGCCCCTCTCGGCGACTGCGGACCGACCTCCACACTCGGGGGACAGCCATGTGCTTTGCCTTGTTCTCCCCTGCCCATAGTCCAGGGAGGCCAATTGTCTCCTTGGTTGGAAGAAGCCTCTGAGGCCCAGAGACATGAAGCTGCTTTGCCTGCGGTCACCCTGCGTGGGGTCAGGAAGAGCAGCGGGGCACTCAAACCAGGGCTGTTGAAACGGAAAGACCATGTTCTGAGCACATGGCTCATTGAGGTGCCCGAGCAGGTCCCGGGGACAAGGGCGAAGATACTGGTTTGCTCGAGTGGCCGTGCCAAAATACCAGACTGGGTGGCTTACATAAAAGAAACGTATTTTCTCACAGTCCTGGAGCTAGAAGTCTGAGATCGAGGTGTCAGCAGGGTCGATTTCACCCTGAGGCCCGTCTCCTTGGTTTGCAGACGGAGTCTTCTCATTGTCTCCTCACATGGCCCTCCCTTGGTCTGCGTGTGTCTGTGCCCTAATCTCTTTTTATAAAGATGCCAGTCATATTGGATTAGGGCCCACCTGTATGAGCTCATTTTACCTTAATCACCTCTGTAAAGGCCCCATCTCCAAATACATTCTGGGGTAGTGGACGTTTGTACTTTCACCAGTGTGTGAATTAGAGGAACGCCATTCGGCCCATAACAGCTTACAAGAAGAGGGTGTGGTTGGAGGGCTGCAGGAAATGTGGACACTGGAGAAGACTCCCGAGCTAGGGGGGAGGGGCCAGTGATGGGCAGGAGGACAGGGAATGGCCCCAAGGTGAGGAGGCCTGGCTGCCCATTCGATCAAAGCGTGAAGCGAAGATGCGTCAGCGTTTCTGGTGAGGTCAGCACCCAGTGACGTCCCTCTCGCCAGCAGGAAAAGCTTGCAACACAGCCCAGCCAGCATAAATAGGCTCCCCAACCACAGGGCCCGGGCTGTCCCCTCTTCCTGGGGCCACGTCAGCCAGTTCCGCGTGATTTGGAGGGGAAGAGAGGATCGGCTTGGTTCCTCAGAACTGCTTCTTCCTCACTTTCCTGCCCACCCTCTGGCTACAGGGACTTTAAATGCAAGGACAGAACCTGGGGTGGTCTGGGGGACAGGTCAAAATTGCAGGCCGCTCCTCTGGTCCATGGGGTGGAAAGACAGTGGCCCCTAACCTGCTGGGTGAAAGGAGGAAACCAATCTGCTTGTGAGCCCAGTGTTCTTGGCCCAGTCACATCCCCTTTCTGAGCCTGTTTCCCCTCTGTAGACCACAGTAGTACAACTTAACAATCAAGAGACAAACAACCCAATTCAAAAATGGGCAAAGGATGTGAATAGACATTTCTCCAAAACTGAGAGACAAGTGGCCAATAAGTACATGAAAAGATGCTCAACAGCTTTAGCCAAAAGGGAAATGCAAATCAAAACCACAATGAGATACCACTTCACACCCACTAGGATGGCTGTCATCAAAGACAGACAATAACATGGAGAGAATATGGAGAAATCTGAGCCCTAGTAAACTGTTGGTGGGAAATACAAAGGTGCAGCCACTTTAGAAGATAGTCTGGCAGCTCCTCACATGGTTAAACATAGAAATATCAGTCACCCAACTGTCCCACACCTACATACATACCCAAGAGAACTGAAAATGTATGTTTACACAAAAATTTGCACACAAATGTTCGTAAAAGCGTTTATTCATAATAGCCAAAAAGTGGAAGCAACCCAAATCTCCAACAGAAAATGGATTAAAAAAAAACTCTGGTCTTTAGCACTTCTGGAAGGAACCCAGCCCTTCATATACCTTGATTTTAGCCTAGTAAATGTTATTTTGAATTTCTGGCCTCTAGAAGTACAAGATAAACGTTTTGCCTTAAGTCACACACACAGAAAAAAAAAAAAAAAAAAAAGGTCTATCCATACAAGAGAATATTATTCAGCCATGAAAAGGAATGAAGTACTGATGCATTCTACAGTAGGGGTGAACTTCAAAAATGTTAAGTGAAAGTAGCCAGTCACAGGGGCGGCCAGATGGCTCAGCTGGTTAGAGCGCGAGGTCTTTGCAGGTTCAATTCTTGCATGGGATGGTGGGCTGTGCCACCTGCCACTAGATTGGAAATGGCGACTGAACTTGGAGCTGAGCTGCACCCTCCACAACTAGATTGAAGGACAACAACTTGACTTGGAGCTGATGGGCCCTGGAGAAACAAGGTGTTCCCCAACATTCCCCAATTAAAAAAAAAAAAAAAAAGTAGCCAGTCACAAAAGACCACATATTTTATGATTCCCTTTATATGAAATGTCCAGAATAGTAAATCTATAGAGACAGAAAGTGGATTAGTGGTTGCCAGGGTCTGGGGGTCTTGGGATGGGGAGTGATAGCTGATGGGTGCAGGGTTCCTTTTGCAGTGATAAAATGTTTTGGAATTAAGCTGTGGTGATGGTAGTCCATTCTTGTGAATACACTAAAAACCACTGACTGTACACTTTAAAATGATGCATATGATGGGAATTGTACCTTGATTTTTAAAAATGCAGTGGCAAATGCTGCCTTCCAGGATGATTAGCATAATTCAGTGAGATCGTGCCCAAAAGTGCGTGTCCCTTAGCAGGTGCTTAGTAAACTCTTACCCACCAGCCACTGGGGCAGATGAAGTTTGTTTATGTCACAGGGTGGCTTTAGTGATGGTTGGGAAAGACATCATTACATAAGCCCAGGGTGAGCAAGACTCTACCCATCAGGTCAGCAAGGTCACCATGGACTGGGGGATCTTTGGCTGGAGACCTGCTACACAGTTCTTCTGGGACCTGGTGTGTCCCAGGTGTGGAAAGCCACGTCCCACCTCAAATTGGATAACTGATCCACCTTCCAAGAAGACCTGAACTTCTATTCAGAGAAATGCTGCAGGGAGGGAGGGAGGGAGAGAGAGAGAGAGAGAGAGAGAGAGAGAGAGAGAGAGAGAGAGAGAACTCACTTCTGTGCAGGAACCTATTACTATCTGCCTCACCCTAGACTGGGCCCCTCTGCCAGGAATCCCCAAGTCAAGAAGGCAGGTGGCAGCCAATGAGTCTCCTCTGTGGTAGAATGACCAGAAGACGAGGGGCTGCCCTGCTGTCTGCTCTCTGACTGGCCTGGAATCCCACCTCCTCACCACCATCTGGCCACCCTCCCTGAGCCCTGGGGCCTCTCTGTGAGGTGAGGGGAGAGGTGAGATGACCACAGAGCCTACAGAGGGCCCATAACCCCAGAAGCCCCACGGAGTCCCTTAGCAGCTCTAAGCACTGAGAAGTCACGGTAAATAAAATAACCCCAAGCATTCACCAAGGATCAGGAAGTCCAATGAGTCCTGACTTTTGTCGTGATGGCAACATACAATGCCAATTTTGAAACATCACATTCTTGCCAAAAATGTTTTGGGGTCCAGGCACGTACCCAGTGGTGATAACTGGCACCTTTCTGGAGCCTTCTGTGCGCTGGGCCCAGTTCTGAGCGTTTCACATGGGTGAGCTCCTTGAATCCTTGCAACCACCTTATGAGGCAGAAAGCGTTGTCTCCATCCTACAGATGGGGAAACTGAGGCCTGAGAGGTGGGGTACTTGGTGGAAGGTCACACAGCTGGGAGGGAGCACAGGCTCAACCAACATGAAAACAACAGGCTCTCAAAGTGAGGAGATGGGAGATACACTCCCTTAGGAGGCAGCTGCCAGAGACAAGGAGGAGGGCCTGGCAGTATTTCTGTAGGTCTGGAAAGATAACATTTTCTTTGAATGCAGAATGCAGAGAAAAAGCTGCTACATCTAGGAGATAACTGCATGAGGCCACATGCAAACAGGACCCCATAGGACCAGAGAGGAAGGCAAGGAGGGAGGAGGAAACAGAGCCACTTGCAAAATAGCTTTGCTGCCATTTTAGCGATCTGGCGGGTCTTGTACAACACAGCCCGCTCCCCTGCTCCCCTCGCTTCCCATTGCCCTTCAGGGAAGGCCAGTCATTACCATAGCCACCAGGCCCTATTCATCTACCCACCTCACTCACACCTCTGTAGCCTGCCACCTTCCTGACCCTCCTCAGGTCCTCAGGGGAGCCAAATGCTCAGCACAGGGCCTTTGCACGTGCTGTCCTCACTTCCTGAACACGCCACCTACTCAACTGCCACCTGGACATCAAGGTCCAGTCCAAGCTTCACCTCTTCAGGGAAGGCCTCCCTAACCTTTCTCCCCCCGGGCTTGGCCCTGCCCCTGCTTCCGTGACCCCCCCCAGAGTTCCATGCACCCCTCTTTGTAGCACTCTTCAGTGTTGTAAACTTTTACAACTGTGGGGTTGTCGCCTTAGCCAGACTGTAAATTTCGAGGGTGTCCACTGTGCGGTGACTCCCCATGGCCCCTCTCCAGAACACAGCACCGGCCCCAAATGTAATAGGTGCTCAATAAATCCTTAATGAATAGATGAATGCATGGGTGTATAGATGTGGCCATCTGTAGAAGGTCTTCTGTGGTCTCTAGGGTGCAGGATCCAGACATGTCCCCGTCCCACATCTAGTGCCCCTGCAGCCAGGCCTCTAAAAGCGCAGGTCCACCTCACTGCCAGGCAGGAGCAGGTTCTCTCGGAGTCTTTGGCATGCCCTCTCCTGGTCGCCTCTCCCCAAGGAAATCAGAATCATGTCACTCACAATACACCGAAGCACATGATCCCTTTTTGGGGAAGCCTCAATGTCAAAGATGCTGACTTTTTCCTTTATGATAATTTTTCTAAAGCAAATTCAAAATCTATTCTTTCACTCTGTGCAGATGTCAACACTTTCCTGGAAAACGAACTGAAAAAGAAAAAGGCAAGGCATTCCTCCTGCTTCCTTTAAAGAACTCACTTCACAACAAATTCCACATAAGCGGCACCTAACAGCCTCATAGAGAGGGACCAATCTTCACATGAAGAGACAATTCTATATTTTGAAAACCAGACAAATCATGGTGGCTTTTTAGTGCTTCATTCAGCTTATATTTAAGTACATGCCAGGCACCAGTATTGGTATAGGAGATAAAATGCCTGGCAAGAAAGACAAGGCTTATGGGTGAAATTATTATAAATGCCTTTTTATATCTGAGTTCTGAATGGTGAATAAACACACACACACCAAGATTCAGCCTGGAAGGGGCCTGGAAGACCCATTGGTCAGGCTGCCTATTTCTGGCCACAGGAGAGGATCCCACCCAGCCCGGGCCTTGGTGGTATTCCTGGGTCTAACAATACACCTGCATCCTGAATCCTTCCCAGGACTAATGTCAGACCCAGGAGACGTGCCTCCCTCTTGTGGGTGGGGTTTCTGAGCCAGGATGTCCCTGACCTTACACTGTGGAAAGCCATCTTCCTCAACCCCATAGAGTGGGGGTGGGGTCCTGCCAAGCAGGTGAGAATGTGGCCAGCACGCTCAGGGAGGCTGAGCGATTTCTCTGAGCCCCTGGTCCCTGCTTGAAGCCCAGACCAACCACACAGTGTGTCCCAGCTACACAGGACACGATGGCGGTCTCTTTTCTGCTGGTTGACTGGTTTCCTGGCACTTGCAGGGGGGAGTCCTTAGTCTAGCCACAAGCATGAGGATGGGGGCAGGAGGGGTGGAAGACATGGAGGGAGGAAGTGGGATGGGCGCGGAGCATTCTCTTGGTGCCAGCTGCACCAGCACAGTAAGTGAAGCAAAAGCTCAGAAACTTTGCTCAACAGAGACAGCAACTGGAGACAGATGGGGGAACTGGCCAGCGTCCCCGTGGGGCTGTCTACAAATGACAGCCCTGGTCCCAAGGGGAAGCCCAGGACACAGAGGTGGGACTCACTTGCAGGGATACTGACTAGACCTGGGGCAGGTGCCAGGAAGACCTGCCTTCTTCTCACTCTTGTTCTTGGGGAGACATCAAGGAAACTCTGGGCGTTTATCTTGATCTTAAACAGAAAAGAAACAAATCCTGCAGCTCCAAGGGGAGAAAAGGCCATCAAAGCTTGCTCTGTCCAAGGGCCTGTGGGTGGCCATTCATGGGGTAAGGGGTCCAGGACACCCTGTCCACAGATCAGGTACATAAGGTAGAGAAGAAGACAACATGGCAGTAAACAAAAACGCTGTCCACCCCCACAGTCAAGAAGGCAGATCTTAATACCCAAAAGGTAAGAGTAAGTCAAATGTCCATCAACAGGTAATGGTTTAAAAATGTGGTATGTTCACACAAGGGAATATTACTCGGCCATAAAAAAGAATGAAGTGCTGACGTATGATACCACCCAGATGCACCTTAAAAACATTATGCTGAGTGTAAGAGGCTAGAAGCCAAGTCACATATTATACAAGTCCATTTATGTGAAATGTCATGGACAGGGAAATCCAGAGAGACAGAATGCAGACTGGTTGCCAGGGGCAGAGGGGAGGGGGAATGGGGCATGACAGCAAACGGGTACGGGGTTTCCTTTTGAGGTGATGCACATGTATTGGAACTAGATAGAAGTGAAGGTTGTACAATTTTGTGAATGTGCTAAATGCCACTGAGTTATTCACTTTAAAGTGGTTAATTTCATATTGTGTGAATTACACATCAATTGAAAACCTTTGTTTAAAACAAGGCTGAGCTTAAGAACACAGCAACCTCAGGAAAACCAAGGGGCTAGAAAGCAGACAGTTGGCTGCACAGGGGCAGGAGCGTCAGAGCGCCTCCCACAGCCTCTCCTGTGTTACTGCCTGGTTCGCACCTGTGCAAGGCCTCGTTTGTCCACTTAGAAAAGACTCACCTCAACTGAAAGGCCAGGGCATGCAGCTTCCGGGAGGGGAGGTTTCCGGCTTTGGGAGAGAACAAGTCTAGGGTGAGGCACCGAATGGCAGGGCAGCCAGGAGAGCTGGTGCAGGCTGGAAGGTCTCAAAGCCAGACTTCCTGAGGAGGGAGCTGCCGAAGGCTGAAGACCAGGGAATGACAGGACACGCTAGGGTTGTGCTGGGGAAAATGTGCTTGTGCAGCCAGATGAGGGGGAGACCAAGGCAGGGAGACCAGCAGGAAGTCTGAGGCAGCAACACAGGTGGACAACCATGGGCTGAATCAGGGACCTTGGAAGTGTGGGTGTCACGGTGGAGGGCCCAGGCCAAGGGGCTTGTGCAGTGGGGCAGAAAGCAGGGCCAGGCTTGCTCTGGGAAGCAGACAGAGATGGAGTGGGAGGTGAGGTAGGGGGGAGACCAGGGAGGATGAGGCTGAGGCAGCCGGGGGCGAGGGCAGCACGTGGATGGCGGTGGGGGGACACACACAGAACAGCCCTCCACTCCCCTGGTGACTACAGGGAGCTGGGCCTTCAGAGATCAGGGAGAGGCAGGAGGGCCTGAGGGGATATGGGTCCAGGGAAGGAAAGTGAACAAGCGGGTACATATGGGTACATGTGTGAACAGGAAAACACAAAAGATGCACATGTGTGTACACACGGACATAAAACAGTCCCCTAGCTGCAGTCAAAAACAGACACACAGAAACACGAAGTACATAGGCTCACATGTGCACACACAGGCATAGATGCACCCTCCAGCAACACAGGACACGTGCAGAGAGGGAGCCAAGCACACAGCTGACACTCATACATAACGGGATGCATGTACAGCCACAGACACACAGACCTCCAACCGAGATACAAGTACACACCCGGATACACGGATACAGACATGTAAATGGACACACACACTTTCCGCCGAAAGACTCATTTGTACAGCTGCACATGGCCAGCACTGACTGCAAATATAGCCCTGCAAATACATACCCATGTAGCACACGGACACCCAAGCGGCTCACCCATCCACTTGGAGCCATGGCCAACCCCCTGGGAAGGAAGCTCTGGGCAGCCCCATATGAGGCAGCCTTGGCTCAGCAACCCCAGCACTAGGGTCCGCCTGGGAAAGTGAGACACAAACCGCGGCCATTGCCCAATACATCCATCCGGCCTGGCCCAGGGTCAGGGAGGAGCCAGGGCCAGGCCTCGCGTGCCTGCCCACGCACTCGTTGCCAGCGGCAGCAGACACCAGCCACCAACGCAGACAGCTGGGATTGCAAGGGATCTTGCAAAATCATTCCATCCCTCAGGGTTCAGCTAAAGTGTCCCTTCCCCCAGGGAACCTTCCCAGGCTCCTGTGGGCACGGTGAACCTTCTTTTTGAATTCCAATACTGCCATGCCCAGCTGTGTGACCTTGAGCAAGTCACTTGAGCTCTCTGTGCTTCATTTCCCCGTGTAAACGGGGATAAAGAGCGTGTGTTGAATACATAAATTAACGGGGCACCCCTCCCCCTCTCCCACATAGCGATGGGGGAAGCAGCTTCCCCATGCTCAAGTCAGCTGGCCACAGACTAGGCTCCCCCTCCTGGCTCCTGCCTAGTCCCTTCCCACCCAGTGGGATCCTGGGGCCTGGTGGAACATCGAGAAGGTGTGTCGTTTATTCTTCTCTCTACATAGGACCAAGAAGCCAGCTTTGGAACAATCAGCCAGCATGGCCCTGCCTGGCACAGGGATGGGGGTGATGACTTTAAACCCTGAATTTCTGCTTTAATGTCTTCAAGGGGGACTTAAGAGGTCACTTCCTCTGTATGGGCATGAGGTTTCCTCATCTCCCGTCCCCACCCACCCGAGTCCGCCACCCAGGTCCACATCCTCCCGGCAGATGGTGGACACCAGGCCGGCGGTCTTAGGGCCGAGAGCACCTTCCCAGGCCCTGAGGAGCCGTGGGCAGGGCCCTCCCAGGCCCAGGCTGCCGGCTTTATGAGAACGAGCTCTCAGGTCTGGAGCCTGGACCCTCACACTCAGGAGGGGCTATGCTGATGTGGACAGGTGAACTGGGGCTCCCAGGGCTGGGACGACAAGGACACAGGCTACACGCCGGGGACTCCCCCAACCCTGCTTCTGAGGGACCCAAGCTGAGCCCAGCTCCAGGCCTGAGCTGACAGGCTGCCTTCATTCGCCCTAGGACCCTCCGGGGGCCTGGGGTGGGTGGGTGAGGTGGTTCCGCAAGTCCCCACCTCAGCCTGGAACAGCTCAAGGCCTGTCTGCTGATGGCATGCAGAGAGCTTCAAGCGCAGGTGAGGCCCAGGGTCACAGCCCTAGAAGGCACCCCTTCTTAGCTGAGTGTCCCCAGGCACCTCCCAAACCCAATTCCCCTGACTCTAGTGGGTCTCAGTCTCCCTGGCGCTGCCAAAGCACGTGTCCCTTTTTGTAACCCACTGAAGGCCGAGAGCTGGCCCAGTGACCCCCATGGATACTCTGGGAGCTAAAACCCCTCCACACAGACACACTCACGTGGCAGACACACAAGGGAACACTGACCTCTAGGCCTGGGTCCCAGTGAGACCAGCCCACTAGGCATTCCTGTGGCCCCCTTCCCCAGACCGGTCCCATGGGCAGCCCCAAGAACTAATCGATGCTGGGTTAGGATCTGGTTTGAGGGACCAGGCGAGGCCTAATGCCCTTGGAAAGCCAAGAGGACAAAAATACCCAAATCAGGTAGAGACTCGGAGACA
Source organism: Rhinolophus sinicus (assembly GCF_036562045.2). Taxonomy (NCBI): domain Eukaryota; kingdom Metazoa; phylum Chordata; class Mammalia; order Chiroptera; family Rhinolophidae; genus Rhinolophus; species Rhinolophus sinicus. The sequence goes on along the minus strand of NC_133765.1, from coordinate 20,348,556 downwards.
GACAGATGGACAAACCCTCAGAGCTGGATGTGTGACCAGCTCTCTAGCTGTAAGTCAGACAGTCCCAAGAATTCTGGTTCTAAAGCCCCCGCCTCAGCCCAGGCTATCCCTTGAATCAGGGTCCAGGGCAGGCCCTATAGGAATAACCAGAACCCCCCACACCGCCATGAAAGACAAACTAAAGAAAGGTCCCCTCCCAGGGTCAAGGGGCATAGCGCCTTGAAGGACCTCCTAGGTTTCCATGCACATGGGGAAACTGAGGCCAAGGGGAAGGTTCTGGCCCAGGGTCCCCAACTGCTCACTCACCGGGCCAGGATGCACTCCGTTCCTCTGATCTGCAGCCCCCAGGTCCAGGGGCAGGGCGGGCGCCCTGCCAGAGGCCTGGCCCGCGTTCTGACTTTTCTGAGGAGCCACAGCACGCCGAGTACACCGAAGTCACACCCTTCTGCCCTTCCTGAGCGTGGGCGGGCCTGGGCTGAAGGCACCTGATAACCGACCGGGCGCATCTGTGGGGCCCATCCGGCCACAGTGGAATCCCAGCCTCAGAGTAAGGAGGTGGCCCCTCCGTGATGGGAAACCTGGGCCCAGATGTGCTGACTGAGCCTCTGGCCCAGGCGTGTAGCCACTGAGAGAACGGGTTCCAGGTGGCCTCCAGGCCCTGTCCTATCCTCCTGGCCACGGGAAGCCCAGTGTGTGGACTCCCAGGTACCTACTGTGGCTGGCCCCCTCCCACCACTCCTTAGGAGAGCCCTGGTGCATGAACTGAGCGATCTCTTGGCCAGCAAGGACTCCTGTGAAGGACAGCCACTCAGGCTTGGTCCAAAAGAAAGCAGGCAAAAGCCTAGAAGGTGCTCCTGGGCCCTCCTTGAGGCAGTTTTGTAACAGGTCAGCCATATCTAAGGTGGCAGGGAAAGCTGGGGGATCCCCAAGCAGGAGGGTCTGGGAGTCTGCTCATGTTCAAAACCTTCTGGACTATACCAGAAGCCACAAGGAAGGAATTAAGAGCCCAGACTTCAGAGCCAGGGCTGTGGATGGCTAAGTCACCGCACCTCTCAAAGCTTTGGTTTCTCATCTGGAAAACGGTGATGGCTCACTTATGGTTCTTGCAATGAGAACTGAGTGAGGTGAGGCGAGCCTGGTCTGAGCCAGCTACACGGGGAGACCAGGATCTCAGGCAGAGGGGCCTAGCTTCAGACAACCCCCAAAGACCACAGCCCAGCCTGGTCACTACAAGCCCTTTATTAACAAGTTGATAAAAAAAAAAAAAAAAGAGAGAGAGAGAGAGAGAGACGTAAAAATACTTTTCTTCGAGGCCCCGGGAGGGGGAGGCACTGTCAGAACTCACCTGGCAGGGGAAGGCAACCCAGCCAGAGGCAGAACGGAGATTAGGGAGCAGCTCTCCCAGGGCACTAAGGGGAGACGGCTTGGGCCTCAGGCAGGGAATGTGCAAACGCCGAGGCTGCCAGGGAGTGATGGGTTGAGGGCTTCCTACTGGAAGCCCCGAGCACCGTGTTCCCTTGTGGGCAGACACGTGTGTCCACGTGAGAGCCGGTGCTTGCACGCAGCTTACATACATAGAGCAGAAGGCCCCTCCTTCTGCAGGGTCCCCCTGCACAAATGCAGGAGGAAGGAGAGGAAAGTGGGCTCATCCCAGAGCTTGAGGAAATAGCTTAGAGAAGTCTCTGGAAGCCTGGGGATGAGGGGGAGCACAGAGGCCGCTGTTCCCCTTAGGCCTCATAAGCCCAGGCCCTCCTGCCGTCGCTGGAGGACCTCGATGACGCTGCCGATGCCGTCCTCAGGCACCTGTAGACAGGTGGGGGGAGGGCAGGGTCAGGGCTGCCCCGACTTCCTGCCCCCGCCCTTCTGGACTCAGTGTCCCTCCAGGAGCCCCCACCACAGCCCACGGCGCTCACCAGGGCGTGGTCAAAGTTGAAGGTGCTGATGTAGTAGGCAGAAATGTCGGCTGCAGCCAGGGGACCTGCGATCTGCGCCACGATCCCACATTCATCTACAGGTGGAGGAGGGGGCCATGTGGATCACCCTGGTCTCCCCACAGGCCCTTCCCGAGCCCCCAACACACAGGAAGCGGCTCTCACCAAAACCCAGCGGCTGTCCTCCAATGCGCACCATCCTCCACAGCTCTCCTGAGGAGCTGGTCAGCAGGAGGTCACTGGGGAACCTGTGGGAGGCAGGCGGCCCTGGTGACCTCAGAGTCTGACGCTCCACCTCCTTCCTCCCTGGGCCTGGCTTAGGGTCTTGGCCCACCTGGGGTCAGGGGTCACATACTTTTTCTGAGTCTCGGCATCCATGACGATGGAGATGTAGCCCTCAATGAGGGAGAAGGCAAAGAACGTGATGGAGCTGGGTCCAGGATCGCCAGGGCCTGCCTCTTTGGGGGCACTGGGGAGGGACAGGAGGGTCACGTACTCCGCAGACACCCAGCCCACTCCATCTCCTCCCAGTCAGGGAGCAGCAGCACAGGCCTCCCGTCTCGGGGCCACTTTCCTTCCCTGTCTGAGGGCCCTGATTTCCTGATGGCAGTGGGTAGGGATGGGGGGGAAGGACAATGAATGCTGCCTGTGCTAAAGATGCAGGACCCCAGGGCCAGGGGGCCTGACCAGGTCATGGCTTGGGGGTGGCTTTGCCCACACTCCAGGAGAGGGCTCCAGCTGCAGCATTGGGACTTTTCCTGAACATCAGTGAAGGGCATGTGGGCATCACAGGCTGCTGGGAACCCAGGACACAGAACAGGGCGCAGAGTTGCAGAACCAAGGGACAGGTAGAAGGTGGTGGGACAGGCCATAGGGAACAATAACGTGGACAAGACTAAGTACAAACGAGGCCCACCTGTGGGAGTAGAAGAGGACATCGATGAGGGTGGTGGCAATGGCTGGTAGCGTCTCAGGGTCCAGCGTAAGGACACAAAAACGGTTTTGCGGGCTCTGAATGGGATGCACTGTGGGGCTGGGCCCTGCTAGGGAGGAATCAGGAGGTGGAGGGTGAAAAAAGGACTGTGGGCTGGGGTGCCCCCTGGTGGCCGGCCAGGGAGGGGCCTGGGCTGGGTGTACAGTCCTCTACAGGAACCTGCCTTGATTTTCCCAGCCTCACCTCCCTGTCTGGTGAAGCAATCATTGTCAGCTAGTCTCCCCCTACACACAGACTCACCCACACAAGCAAAGGGCCCCAGTGAGAACCGGAGCCCCCACTCCCCACCCAGGTCTTGGTGTCAGAGGGCACCCTCACCATGCTGAGCTCGGGGAAAGCCATTGCTGGAATCATCCCTGGCAACAGGCACAGGCTCCCCGCCCACCTCTCGATAAATGTCGAACTCCTGGGCCAGGGTGTGAATCACCACGGACAGGTCCTGCTCCCGTACCTGGGCCACAGGGAGATGGCATATCACATGAGTCCCCAGGCACCCATGCCCACCCTGCCTGACACCGGCCCCTGTGGGAAACTCACCAGGATGAAGTCCGTCTGGTAAGTGGACAACATCAGCACAGATACGTGGTGCTCGGCCAGCGGTGCAATGACGGAGCGGGCGATCTTGGTGACCCCAGCAGCTTGCACTGCTGTGCCGCTATGGGATGATACGTTCATCACCAGCCATGTGGCCTCAGCCACTTGCAGGAACTCGGATGGGGGCAGCTCTGTGGGCACAGGGCACATGACCAGTCAAAGCCTGCAGGGCTGGCCCCTGCCCGTTTCCCTACCTGAGCCTTGAAGTGCTCTACCAAGGTAAGGTCAGGTCTGAAGACTGGGGCTATCTCCCGTCTACAAGTTGTGCTCTCGACACCTGCATGCATGCAAGGACTGAGATGTGCTCCAGATTCTGGCCTGCCAGGGATTGAAACCTTCCAGTTGAGATCTGAGCTCCAGATTCAGACAGACCTGAGTTCAAATCCCAGCTTCACCTTTTACTTGCTATTGACCTGGTGCAAATGATTTAGTCTGTTTCCTCATCTGTAAAATGGGATGGCTGTATGTACCTCATCTCAGTGTTCTGTGGGTTAACAGAAGCTTTATACCAAGTGACACCACGAGGGGGCGCCAGCAGAATGGATTGGCTGGGGGATGCCCTTCCCCCTTAACTAAACCAAACTTGGCTGCAGTGCAAACAGGGAAACTAAGGCCTGAAGCAGTGCAGTGGGTGATGGACCAAGCCCCAGGTGGCTGGCCTGAGACTCCAGGCCTGTGAAGATGGGTCAGGCTGGAAGGAGTGGGAGCCAGATGTCAGCTCTGGGGGGCCAGAAGGACCAGGCTGACCTCCAGAACAAGGGACCTGGGCCAAGGTGGCTGCTAATTGCTCAAACATAAGCCCCTCAGGACCCTGCCCTGAGCTGGCTGCCTGCTCCTGCATTCCTTCCCCAACCCTAAGACTCCTGGAGTTCCCAGACCAGCCCCGGAGGGAATGACCAGTACCAGGGAGGGAAGTCCAGGGGGAAATAATGGCCAGGGAGATATAACAGCCACAGGAACCCCTGATTGTTGCCAACAAGCATAACTGAGGGCCTACTGCTGGTCTGGGGCTGCTAAGTGGCCCTCACACACAGCCCATTTACAAAGCCATTATGGGACCCTATTAAATCAGAACCCATTGTACATAAGAGGAAACAACAGCTCAGAGAGGGGAAGTGACTTGCTCAAGGGCACACAGCCAGTGAGTAGCGGAGTCAGGTATGAACCCAGATCAATCTGCCTTCGAGGCTTCAGCTCCTGGAACACTGGACCCCAGCATCTGGTGAGAATCCCCCAAAGAGGGGAGCGCGACATCCCTCCCTAGCCCAGCCCCCACCTTTGAAGCCCTCCTCGTCCACCATGAGCGTGTAATCCTCGGGAGTCTCCGTCAAACTGAAGAACTTGCACCTGGTTGGGGGTGGGGGGAATCTTCAGTCTAGGTTGGGCAGAGGGGGCAGGTAGACTTCGCTCCATCCGCCCCTAAAGACCCACGCCGGGCTCCTCCCAGCCCCCTCAAGCTTCAAATTTCTCCCATTGGTCTTGTGGTCTGGGCCCCAACTTCTGAACAGCGAACTGTTTTCCGCCTCCTGAACTTCGCAGGAGCCCCCCGCCCCTCCATTCCAGGAGGGAGGAGAGGTTCACCCGCAGCGATAGCCCCGGGGCGTCGGACCTTGGGTCCCCTAGACCGGCCCCTCTGACCCGAGGGAGGCGTCTGGAAGAAACTCTTCGCAGTCGCCAGGAAGGAATACCCCCATTTGACACCCCTCGAAATTAAGCATTGCACACCCCCGGCTGTTTGCGCCTTAACTGGCCCCGGATAGGCGGCGGTCCCAGGGAGCGTAAGCACAGGCCGGATGGCGGCCGGGGGGTGGGGTGGAAAAGCCCTCCCCGCCCGCTCCCGCTTGCCCCAGCTCGCCTCGTGGCGACTCTATAATCTCCCGACCCCGTACCGAAGCGAGAGTGGAGCCCACCCCAATCTGTGCCCCGGAACCCGGGCGCGCACCGGCTTCGGCGGGGCAGGAATAGCAGCTTGATAAGCGGGTGCGTGTACAGCCAAAGACCGGGGCGGGCGAGGCTCAGCACCCGCACCCGGTGCTCTAGGATGTGCAGCTCCATCGCGGTCGGCACGGACCGGACCCCGCCGCCAACCAGACCCAGGCCTCGCCGGGGGCGGGGCGGGGGAGGCGGTGCCGGAGGCTTAAAGGAGCCGCTCCGCGGCCGCTTCCACGCCACTCGCTACGCCCCGAACCCGCCCAGCCCTTCGCCGCGTCCTGCTCCCTGACGGCCACGCCCTGAGGGACGCGCGGCCTATCCGGGGTGGCCACGCCTCCTTCTACGCCAGAGCCTCACCCAGCTCTAGTCCACCGAGCCCCGCCCCGGATGACTCCGCCCCTTTAACATTGGTTTAGTTTAGGGACTCACCAGCTGACCCCACCCCCGTCGAGTCCTCCAGACCCCCGCCAGGCTGCGCCCCCTCTCCGGGCTCCGCCCATTCCGCCGGTCGAGGCTGGGATGGGAGGCTTGCGTGAAATGTGGGGTCGATTATGTCCTTTGGGCCCCCATATGGGCCTTATGATTGAGGTCGTTGAGGCTTTGGAAGGGCCATGAGGTGAACCGGGGCTCAGCTGGAACCAGAGTGTTGCCCCCAAACCGCTGCAGCATGGAGGGGTAGGGGTGGGGGTCCGCTCTGCAGCCCTGGCATCCCTGTGATTCTCTTCCAATAAAGTATCCTGGTGCCTTTCTCCTTCCTCTCATAGAAGACTCCCCACTAGGATCACAGAGGTAGGAAGGGCCCCATCCACCTCTGTCTGAGCAACATACTGTTGGGTAGGGCGCTGAAGGTGGTCAGGCCTAAGGCGGCCCCTCAAAACTAAGTGCTTGGGCCAGGAATGCCCAAAGCTCAGACTTCAGGGTACTCAGATCTCAGACCTGAGAGTTGAGCCCTGCTGAGGCCTCCCAAAGCCTGCAGTCATTAGTAGAACCCAGTCGGCCTGAACACATCTAAACTTGCTTCATGCCCAAGGAGGCCCCCAGCGCTGGCAGATGCCCCAGATCTGAGGCTTGTTAGGACCAACTTGGGCTCGTTTCAACGTGGGGACTGGGTCCTGCTCAGGCCTCCTCAGGTCGAAGACCCCAAGGCTGAGCAGCCATCTGCACACCTAGGCTGCCCCTATAGCAAGACCCAGCATGCTCTGGGGGACACTTGTCTGGGCAACACATCCTCAGGCTTCAGATCTGCGGCTTTGAACGGAGCAGGTTAAAGCAGGCCTGCACAGGCCTCCTGCCTGCTTTCCTAAGGCTCCTGCCTCCACTGTAGGTGGGTGGATACAGGGCAGTGCCTTCCCCCACTGGACTCCGGCTCAGAGGGTTCATGTGGAACACTGTGCAGCTGCCACATCCTGGCCTGTTCCCTGGAGGGTCAGGGGGAGGGGACCGTCAAAGGCTGAGCCCCTCAATTATCGATGATACAGTTGGGATGGGAAACCACAGGAGGGAGAGCTGGGAGGTAGGAAGTGGATGGCCTGGACAGGCTTATGTGAACTTTGACCTCCTCAGGCCTCAGTATCCCCAGCTGTACCAGGACAAGTTGTCCCAGGCCGAAGCCTTTGGGATGCCTGAAAATTCCTAGGGAGACTTCACTCCTCCCTCTCCTGTCCCCTCCCCCTATGGCACAGCCCAGCTTGGTGGCCTGCCAGGAACAGCAGCTATTGTTTGACTGGAAAAGCTGCTTCCTCAGCAGAAGGGAGGGGTCCTCTCCCAGGGACACTCTGTCCGTACCCTCGCCAGTCATTAGGTTGTGACCATAGAGCCTGCCTGGACCCTCAAGGACAGTCAGTTCACCTGGCACCCTGGTCGGGAGAGGTAGCTGAGGGGCTCTGGGTGCAAATTTGCACCAGCTTCACCTTTCCCACTCAGCACCAGTTTCTTCATCTGACAAATGGGGATAACAGAGCATAGCCAATCAGCTGGTGACACAACCAGTCCCGCGTGGCACATGTTAAGTGCTCAGTAAATGACAGGCGGCCTTCTATCAAAGACCCGGACTTCTCCCCTCATGCTTCTCCGGGGCTGAACATGTGAGAGCATTCATGGTCTCCGCACACTGGCACCAGCACCCAACCCAGAATGAACACTCAGAACCTTACTGGGGTCCAAAGTGGCATCCAGGCCAGGCCTTGAGGAGGAAGACTCTTAAAGAGCCCCTCCCCGTCAGTGACGAGTGGGATCAAGGCTGCCTCTGGTGAAGACCCTGCTTTGCCCCAGCACTGGGCTCCAGCCCTGGGGACCCTCACCCATGGCAGATGGTGGGCATGGGGCAGAGGGATGGAGTGAGGGGAAATGGGGGTCAGGAACAGGGGCTGGCCCTGGACTTGACATCCCCCCTGGCAAGGATACTTCTCAGAGAGGCTCTGGTGCTGGGCTGGGGCCAGGATGGGGGCTCTGTAGGGCCTGGAGAAGAAATGCCAAGCACCCGGGGTGGCACTCCCATCCCAGTTCCTAGCTGCACACCAGCTCTCTACACAAGCCTGTTTATTTCTGTACAAAACCATGTTTCTATTTACACAAAGAGCACCCCACCCTTTACCCCACCCTCTCCCCTCATGTCAGTGCCCTAGCCCTGGGGAGCATCTCCCCAGGAGGAGGGGCCTGAGTGAGGCCCTCACTTCTGCCTGCCCCCGCTGGGCAGGCCCAAGCTCCATTCTGGAGATAATAAATAAGGAGGCTCAGGCAGAATCTGTGCTGGGCCCGCCAGACTCTATGCCCAGTGGCGAGGCAGCCAGGCCCCCCGAGGGTAGGCAGGCCCTGGAATGTCAGTCTGTGAATCATGTGTATGTTGAGACCCCACCCTGGAGGCCTGAGCTGCCGGGGTTACAAGTAGGTGTCCTCACTCTCCTGGGATGTCAGGCTCTCCTGGGAGTGGTGGTGGGCTGAATCCTGGGGAGCTGAGTCCTGGGGGGCTGGGTCCTGGTGGACTGGGTCCTTTGGGGGCACATCCTGTGGGGGATATGCATCTCCCGCAGCGGGCACCACCTTGGCTTGACTTGGGGTTGGAGTTTTGTCCAGCTGCCCACTCGCCTTCGCCTGCTTCTGCTTCTTCTTCTGGATCTCCTTGGGTGGCTTGGGTTTGCCTTTGGAGCCAGGGAGGGGGGCCTCTGGGGGCAGGCGGATGGACGGTGAAGGTTGCAGGGTGGGCCGGGGGCCTGGCTCTGCCTCCAGGATGGCCTTCGCGCCATGCAGCCTGGGCGGGGAGCGGCACTGCAGCTCACCCCGGGTCTCCTGCCAGCGCCGCAGCTGGATGAGGTGCTCACGCTCAATCTGGCGCTCTGTCACTGGCAGCTCTATCACCTGTGGGTCGACGACAGACAGGTGGGCACAAGGAAGAACCTCCCCCTCCGCCTCCCAGCCAGGGCCCCTGCTCTGCCTCAGGCTCCCCCATCCTGTTACTAAAGGTTGAATGAAGGTCTGGTCCCTGAGGTGGTCATAGGGCCAGAGCCGAGTACAGGTGAGCCAGGCCCTGAGACCCACTGCCTCAGAGGAGCAAGCTGCCCGTGACGCACGGCTCCGCTTGCCTAACGATGTGTTACCTTATTACAGCCCCTGAGAGACAAAAATCCACAAAAGAAAGAAAAAAGGGAAAATAAAGCCAAGGCTGTGGATGTGGTACCAGGGAGGAAGAGGGGGTGACTGGCTGCAGCTCCCTCTCATTCCCAAGTGGTTCAGAACAGGGAAGGCCCCACAAACTTAGGCCTCTCTATGCCCCCTCTTATTCACAGCGGGATGTCTGCCCCCACCATTCTGGGCTGCTGAGCACTGGGGCCTGGCACCAGCGACTCCCGCTCAGGGGCAGAGGGTTACCAGGCTCCCCTCCAAAGGGCCCCCACATCCCCCCTCCCTCCGGGTGCTGAGGGGAAGGGGTGGGCCGCACCTCCTGGACCAGGAAAGCCTCCTGCATGATCTTGGGGCTGAGGCTCCGCAGCCGCTCGATAGTCTCGTACTGGCCCTGGCAGGCCTTGAGCTTCTCAGGGGAGCCCAGCGCGTGCTTCAGCAGCACCAACCCCACCCGGAAGATGATCTTGACTCCTGCATGGGGAGGGAGCGCAAGGGGGCCTTTAGGGAGTTGCTCCTGTGGGCTGGGCTTGGGGCAGGGGTGCTCCCTGAGCTCAGCCCGGTACCTTCGCAGAAGAACATGTCCCAGACACGCAGCACGGAGCTCCAGGGCAGGGTGCGGGTGAATGCACACATGAACCACTCTGTCATGTAGAGCAGCGGGTCAATCTTCTGCCAGCTGAGGTGCTTGTGGGCTACGGGGGACACCTTCTGCAGCAGCGAGAAGAGGATCTCCCCATCCAGCTGGATCGCCTCCTGGGGGGACAGTGAGGCCATGACCACGGGCCAGCAGCAGCCAGGGGAGGGGCTACGTACGCCCTGGCCCCCAGCACCAGGCAGGCAGCCGGCCTTGTGCTGGGCGCTGGGATACAATGATGAGCAGACAGCCTGTCCTCCTCGTGAGCATGTAGTGAAAAGGGGCGGACAGACATGAGTCACAGAAGCAAAAAGACTGGGGGTGGCGGTGGGGGGAACTAAGTGCCCAGAACATGGCAGGAACAGGAGCACTGGATGAGCACATGCCGGAGATTCCACCTGTCAGGGTCAAGGGAAGCTGCGTGAGGGCAGAAAGATGAGGGAAAGCAGGAGCTATCAGAGGAAGGAAGGGAAGGACAGGGGCAGAGGTGTAAGCCTATGCCAAGGCCCGGGCAGGGAGGATCTGGGAGTTCTGGAGGAACGGAGAGCTTCCGAATGGCCAGATGGCTGGAGGCTGAGATGGAGGCAAGTGCAGAACTGATGACGCTGGAGCCTGGGCAACCTGACCCTGGCAGGTGTGGGGACTTCAGCCTGAACGCAACAGGAGGCTGGGAAGGTTTCCAGTGAGAGCAGGACTACCTGTGGAGCGAAAGGACTGGAGAGGCCGCAAACAGTTTCCAGCCTGGGGGAGGTCCCAGGCTGGGTCCGGGGCCCAGCAAGCACTCACCAGTTTCTCACTGTAGTAGCCGGGCAGGTACTTCTCACAGATCTGCACCAGGCACCAAAAGGCTTGCTGTGGGCGAGAGAGATGTAAGGTCTTGCTGCTGGGTGTTCCTCGCCCGCCCGCCCCCTTGCCCGCCCAGGGCCTGGTGGTACCTCAGCGGGCATGTGCATGAGCAGGACAGCAGCAATGGGTGCCTGGGCCTGGCAGTAGCCCTCCTCAGGTCGGTAGAGCGTGTAGGCCTTCAGCACACGGAACAGATCCTGCTGGCTGTGGAGAGGCCAAGCGTGGCAGGGATGACAGGTGCCTCTGTCACCTACTTCCCTCACCTATGCCCCACTAGACCAGACCTATCTCAGAATGTGTACTTCTCTGGAGAGGGAACATGACCAAATGCGGTCACCAAGGGGTCAGTCTCCCACTGCGGCACACGGATTCTCACCTTACCAGAGGATGGAGGCAGGGAGGGGCCCCTCCTTTGACAGGTGAGAGCAGAGCCTCAAAGAGAAAATAGGGGGCAAGGCCAGGGCAGGATGCCAGATAGAGGGGAAGGACGTGTTGGGGGCTGGAAGTACGGGCCCCTCACCCAGAAGCTGTGGTCGCAGATATCTGTCCTGGTCCCTTGGCCCACCACATGTCTCCCTTCCTACATACCCTCTGCTGACCCAACTATCTAACCCTCTTTCTCTCCACCAAAACCTGTTGCCAGAAGAGGGGAATACTCTGGGGAGTAAATGATGAAAGTTGCCCCAGAGGTAAGAAGAGACGCTAAGAGGACCCATCAGACTCAAACCAAAGAAGGGAAACTCTAAAAATGGAGTTTGGGGCCCACAGCTTCTGGGCCTCCTAGGTGCCCCCAAACTCATTTTACCTCCTCTCACTCCTGAGGGACAGGGCCTAACACCACCACCAGACGACCACACCCAGCCTGCTCACCCGTGGCCCCCCCGGGACACAAACATCTCGTGGAAAGGGAACTGTCGGTGCAGGTCACGTTCAATCACATCCAGCCATTTGGGGTCCCCAGGAGACATGTCCAGCTCCTGGAAGCAAGGTCAAGGGCATATATTAGGCATGAAGGATGGCTAGGAGGATACAACTGTCCCAGGTATTGGAGGCACCCCACACCCGGGCAATGCCCACCAATCCCATTAGGGACTGTGTCTTCCTTTGGACAGGAAACCTAGGTAAGGCAGCCTGGGCAGAGGCAAAAAGGCAAGGGCAGTGAAGGGCCCTGGAAACCCTGAGAGGTGATCCTGGCTCCAGGAAGACCCATGTGGGTAAGACTGTCCACCATATCTGTAGCTGGAAGTCACTTCTAGGTATTTCATGCAGGACTCAAACACTTTATGTCATATCCGTAAGATGGAAGGCTACCATCAAAACAATAGCTACCACCTGTTATGTAGCACCGCTCTGAGCCACCTGTGGGCCTTACTGACTCTTTTTCTCCACCCTAAAACACAGGTCCTATCATTACACTGTTCACAGATGAGGCTCAGAGGAAAGTCATTTGCCCAAGGCCTCAGTATTAGAAAATTGGTGGGGTTGGGCCGGGAGACTAGGTTGACTCAGAGCCGTCAATCCCAATTCCTCTGCTACCTGTTTCCCTGTGCAAGTGGAGCCGCCTATTCAGGAAGGGGTGTATGTGTCACACAGTGTGTGTGTGTGTCACACAGTGTGCGTGTGTGTGTGTGTGTTCTATACACAGTGCTGTCTTGAAGAATTTGATATTTGTCAAACCACTAACCTCAAACCATCTCTGAGCGCTGAGGTTTCAATAAAGTTTAACTCTTCTTTGAACTTCTGTGAACATTTTAAGCTTGAGTACCAGTTATAAAAACAAAGTACAGTTGACCTTCGAACAGCACAGGTTTGAACTGCATAGGTCCACTTCCACGTGGATTTTTAAAAATTTACTTTTAAATTATAATTGATACACAATATTATATTCATTTCAGGTATACAACATAGCGATTAGACATTTATATACCTCATGAAGTTATCACTGGATAAGTCTAGTACCAATCAGATACCATATAGTTATTGCAATATTATTGACTATATTCCCTATGCTGTACTTTGTGTCCTGGTGACTATTCCAATTTGTACTTCTTAATCCTTTCACCTTTTTCACCCATCCGCCCAACCCCTCCCATTTGGCAACCATCAGTTTGTTCTCTTTATGAGTTTGTTTTGTTTGTTTGTTTTGTTTTTTTAGATTCCACATATAAGTGAAATCATATGGTATTTGTCTTTCTCTGTCCTACTTATTTCACTTAACACAATACTCTCTAGGTCCATCCACATTGTCACAAATGGCAAGATTTCACTCTTTTTATGGCTGAGTAATATTCTATTGTATATATGTACCACCGCCTCTTTATTCTTTTATCTATCGATGGGTGCCCAGATTGCTTCCAAATCTTGGCTACTGTAAATAATGCTTCAATGACCATCCAAGTGCATATATCTTTTCAAATCTGTGTTTTCAATATACGCAGATTTTTAAAATCTTCATATAAGTGGACACACAGAGTTCAAACCTATGTTGTTCAAGGGTCAACTGTATTTTCAATCCAAAGCTAGGAATCCATGTATGCAGAGGACCGACTGAAGTTATATGTGGATTTTTAACTGCATCGGGGGGTCAGCACCCCTAAGCCCTGTGTTGTTCAAGGCTCAACTGTACTACACACAAAAAAATCATTTCTTGGGCATCTGAAATGTTCTATATCTCAATTTGCATGTTGGTTACATGGATGTGTATTATTTTCATCACTCACTGAACTGCATACTTAAGATCTGTGCATTTTACTCTGTGTAAATTCGTATCTCAACTTTAAAAGAAGAAAGAAGAAAAATCAAAAAAAGGAAACCCAGAGCAGGGAAGCAGACTAAGTACACGTTGCCTGCAGGACGAGGGAGGCATCAGGGGAGGCCCCAGGAGGAAGGATGAGTCCTTGGCAAATACACCAAGTGGGCACAGGCCCAGGCTCGGTCCTGACCAGCTGGTGACATCATACAAGCCCCTTTACCTCGGTGGGGGGATTCTAGCACTAAACTAAAGAACCTGGGTACCAGGTAACTTGACATGTGAGAGCAAGCACTAGAGAACGAGCTGATGGAGTGGTCAAGGCTGGAAAGTGGTGGGAGGGGCCGGGAGCTTCCAGGAAGGCCCTGGAGCAGGCACACAGCTGAAGAAGTGGGTGTTCGATCTCTAGGGCCCTCCATGCCCTCAAGATGGGGGCCTGCGTGTCTCCGATGCACCACCAACTCAGGCCCAGGATTGGGGACTGAGTACAGTGCTTTTGTTGGAAAGGACAGGAGGGTCCCACAAATTCTTCTGAGGGTTCCTATGAGGTAGGGACCTCAGGACCCAAAAAGTCAGTTCCTAGGATGTTCTTGCCTAGTACCTCAGCAGCCCAAGGTGCTCAACAGTGCATGAGTGGGTGAAAACAGAAACGATGTAGCTAAAAAGCCTATGGAGAGAAAGGGCATTGGGCGTGAAAGGCAGGCCTGCGCCGCTGCAGATGCTGCTGCTACCACAGCCTCCGTGAGAACCAGAAGGCACCTCATGAGGTGAAGCCAGAGAAGAAAAGCAGGTAACAAACGGATGGCAGGTCCTCCTCTGCCCTGCGCACGGAAAGAGGAAGGACTAGCAAGTAGAAAAGAAAACAGAGCCACCAGGGACTGGAGAACCTGCCCTGACAGCTGAAGTTGGGGTTGGCCACTTGGGTCTGCCTGGGAGTACAGGTACGTGATGCCACCAGCAGCCCCTTCACTGTACCTCTGCTTTGGGCTCATGTGCCCACAGCAGCCAGAAAGAGTTTCTCATCTCTCTCCATTTCCTGTATGTCACTCACAGGCAAAGTCATTCCAGCTGTGCTCACAAACCACTCTGCCAGCCCCCAGGACTGCCTCAGGGACCTACCATTCTGCTTCACGGCATCCTCAAGGCCTTTCTTGGCAAATCTACCTCCTCCCACAAGCAACCTTCAAGGCCCCTTAGGGGTGGCCCATTCCTATCCAGACACTCCACTCCTCGACACACACGTAACGCACATATGGCTCCGTGCTCTGCTGCTCACGCAGGCTGCACTCACCCCTGCTGACAGAAGGCTGGCCACGCCACCCGAGCTCTCAGCTCTCTGCTGTGCTCTGGCAGCTGGAGGTAAGCTATGGACTTAGGTGGGGCTCTCGCCCGAGCCTCCCCCTCCGCCCAGGATGCGGTCCCCTGACATGGAAGAGATATAGCCACTGGGAGCAAGACTCGAACTGAGAGGCCTGGTATTGGTGTCCAGTGCAACTGCCCTAATTCAGAGCTGCCCCCAGCCAGACACTCCACAAGGCAGCCTCCCTGACCTCCAATGCCAAGGGCTACCAGCAAACAGCTCTCCCCCGCTCCAGGTCAACAGCACAAACTTTAGGCTGCCCTGCCTCACCCACCCTTCTCTAGGAATGGGTTTGAGGGGACAGGAGTGTTCAGTGAAGATGAAATATGTCAACAAAGAGCTGGTGGCTTGCAGCTCTCTCACTGTCTTCCTGTCCCCAGTCCCAAGAGCCTGGGAGAAACCCTAATGCCTGCGGCCAGGCCAGGCAGGTAAGCTAGGGCAACCCCAAGGAAGCCAACTGCCTCCCCCAGTTCCCTAAGGGAGCAGACTGGACGAGCTGCCCAGCCCACACGGGCCCCAAGAAGCCCCAGGAATGGAAGAGTGTTCTTACCCTGGCAGCCATGAGGAAGGGGACAGCAGGTAGAGGTGAGGAGGGAAAAGCATGGGTGCGGAGGGCACCCTCTCTGGCCACTAACTGGCTTCTGACACCTAAGGATATTAGTTTGTCTCTGCCACTCCTGGGCCTGACAACCTACAAGCAACACAGGTGAACCGCGTCTGGCCGGACTTGGATGAGGCAGGAGAAAGAGTAGAGAATGCGAAGCCAGGAAGTGTTGAGGGTTCAGTGGCTCCACTGGGCAGGCCCCCAAATGTCCTGAGCACAAGGCCCAAGGCAGTCGGGGAAGTGGTCTGAGTGTCCCCTTCTGATGAACAAGAGCTGGGAGGAGGCCCACTGAGCCTAAGAAAGCAGACCTGAGTGGTTGTGAAGAGAAAGCTGGAAAGGGCAGGGGGTACATTACTTGATGGGGGGCTCCGTCCACCACTCATACTGCTGGGTCCAGCTGAGCGCATGGAGGGTCACTGCCATGGGGAGGATGCTAAGAGATGTGGGAGGAAGGACAGGGTGAAGGACGGGCAACTCACGTCAAACTTTCCAGGGTTCTGCTGTAGCTTCACCTTGCCTCCTGACAGGTACTGCCAAGCACGACCCCGCAGAGAAGGTGGGATGCCCTTCTGGCACCGCAGACGGATCTGAAAGTCAAAAGGGAGGCTGTGCCAACGCGTCCACCTGGGCAACTCCCCCAGAGGCTGCATGCCAGCCCAGCCCTGCTTTCAGCAGGAGCAGAAACGGGGAGAAAAGAGGACTTCCCTACTACTGCTACCAAGGCAGATCCAGCGACTGGGGCTTGTGCGACTGCAGTTTAAGGTGCTGCCACCAGGTGATAGCAGAGTCCCCACAGCCCCTGCTCCAGGGACAACACAGGTATTCCCGAGGTCTACCCCAGAATTCTGAATCCCTAACACCACTTTCTGAATCAAAATGGAAGCACACAAGTTGGAGGAGCCTCACGAGACGTCACAGGAAGGCATGTGCAGTGAGGGGCACAGCCACAGCCACAGGGAGGGCAGCTCATGCAATACCCCAGACTGTGGCTGGGGCACCTTTGTGGGGGTGTTGGTTTAAGCAGCCGGGTAGCAGGACAGAGGCAGCCTAGAGCGGGGAGACCTCAGCACAACTCAGAAGATGGGGGCTGATCAGAATGGCTTCCTCTTTGTTTTGGTCACGAATCCCCTCTTCTGCTCTCCCGACCCTGAACTCCCACGATCTCCGCTGCAAGCAGGGGCAGCTGGCCTTGGCGCTAAAGTGGCACAGGTCTGCCCACCACTCAAGGCATGGGAGAGGTGAGGACGGAAGTGTTTTGGGGTAGCTCACGACCCAGAGCTAGTACTCAATTCATATGCCAGCTACTTTTATCAGAAAAAGGCTTCCACTGCCAAAACCCAGTCTGAAAACCTATCGCGTCTCTTACACATGGGAAAACTGAGGCAAAGAGTGGGGAACATATTAAGGTCACAACATCAGAGGTGACCACACTGTAGAGGACCCCGCTACAGGCTGGAGTCCATACAGGCTGGAGGGACCCAGCCCCATGCACTTTTCACTTCCCTGGCCTCATAGAGCTGGGCGGGGAGGCAAGCTCCCCTGTGCTGGGGGCTGAGCGAGGCTCTGAGGCAGCTGCCCTGATCGCCCTCCCGTGACTTCAAGGCCAAATGTCAAGACGGGTGAGAGCAAAGGTAGAGAGGTACCCTCCTCCAGAATGGGGGTGGGGGACTGACACTCCCCTCAACCCCTGCACTAAGCAGCCGTGTCTGGGTTAAAGGAGATGGGAGCTCAGGGCAGGGGAAGAGCACCTAGATCTGGGTTTGAATCCAGCACTGACCTTGAGCCAATCACTTCTCATTACTAGTAAGATCAGAATGATAATACCTAGGATTCTACTAGAATGGGAAAAAACCCATGCCCAGCAGAATGTCTTCAATAAACGATGGCTTCCTCTCTACCCCTCTGTCCCAGGAGGGTGCTGACACAGGCGCCCCAGGGCTTTGAGCTATCACCTAACTTCCCCTTACCTGGAAACCCCCTCAAACAGTACCGTTAAAAACTCTCAAAGGAGGGAACACAGAAGGCCAGGCCTTCCTGATGACTAGTGCAAACAAGAGAAAACTTTCCAAGGGTCAGAGAGAGTCAAGAACCAGGAAGGAGACAGGCTGAAGGCAGTGGGGGAAGAGCCGAATGTCTGGTCACAGGAGCCAAACTTAAGCTCTGGGACTGCCAGCAAAGTGGGGAGAAAAAGGGAGCGGAAGGGAACTGCCCCAGGCTCTGGGAAGAGTTTCCTGCCGCTGTGGGACAAGGGTCTCTATACTTAAGGGACACTTGGTTTGGGCAGGTTTTGACCAAGGGATGCAGTGAGGCCCAGAGTCACAGGCCCTTCAGGCTCTGCCCAGGGCCTAGCTCAGCAGAGCCAGCCTCTGCCTCATCACAGCCCTGTCCTGCTTGGCCTGCCTCAGGGGAGCCCAGGAACACCTTCAGTCCACAAGGTTCTCCCTCAGTCCCAGGGCTGGGGAGTGAGATGCAGTTCAGCTAGCCTTGCCCACTCTGGCGTCTAGAATCCTCCTCAGCGCAGAAGTGCTAAAGAAGGCAACTCCACCTGCCTGCTTTAGGCGGGAGGCAGAGGTGGGGGTCAGTAGGATAAAGCAAGAGTAACTGCTCAGGCAAACAGAAAGCACAAAGGGTTATCATTCTCTGAAGCAAGGCGTGAAAAAGCAGGTCTCTGTGACTGCTGAGAGAGGCCCCACCCTGCCTGCTGAACTCTGGAGGGACGCAGCCTGAGCAGAGCCCTCTGGGGGAAGACAGCGCTCCAGCCACAGGGTTCGGTACCCCTCCTGGGGACTCAGGATGAGTCTAGGAGAAGTGTTGGATCTGGAAACACTTCCTGAAACAGGTATTGTCCTTCCTGTGCCATGACTTCCTCACCACAGGGCGAGCCCAAGCCTGTGCAGCCAGGCAGGAAACGCTCCCAGGGCCAGTGTGGCCACAGCTGAGGTTGCAGAGGACAGCAGAGGGCTAGGGCCTCTGGGTAGGGTGGGGTGCAGCCTCCTGTGGTGGCCCCTGCTGGGCTGGGGTAGCCCTCAGCCTCTAACCACAGCACCAAGGAAGCAAAGGGGAAGAGGAAGTGGTGCTGGCTGCTCTGCTGACAGGAGCTTCCCAAGGATCCCTTCTGGAATCCCCATTTGCAAGGGAGCGCGCGGCAAGGCCAGAGCCACGAGTCACCACGACGGACCGTGGAGAAGGAGCTGCAGCTCAGGGTAAGAGCCTGAAGGGTAAGTAGGCAGGAAAACAGACCCCAGAGTCAGACAGGAGGCACTTGAGGAAGGGCTGCCTTAAATAAATAAAAAAAGAAAGAAAAAGAAAAAAAGAAAGAAAGAAGAGGAGAGAGGAAGACTTTCTAATAAGCGAAAAACGATTGCCCTCCAGCCCACACAGAACAGCGAGAAAGAGCCCAGGCAAGGTGCACCGCTCTTCCCACGGGCACCGGGCTTTACGGTCACCATCTCGTGGGAGCCTTACAACAGGATGGTCAGTCCCACTTGACCAGGGAAACTGAGGCTGTAAGGGTGAACTCACTGTCACACAGTCACACAGCGAGCCACGGGCGTGAGGAGAGGAAGGAGGGGGCTAGGCCCAGGCCCATACCTGACCTGTGATCTTGACCTTTCTGCTAGGCCCTGCAGCTGGCTGTGCCAGCGGGGACCACACCAGCGTGTCAGCTGATGACAGTGAGCCAGCAGGTTTGCTCTCTGCATTGGGAACTTGTGCAGAGAGATCCCAGCTGCGAGGGTCTGAGCCAGCTTTCATGAGGCCAGGGGTACCTAGACCCTGCCAAGGTGGACAAGGGCATCCACACACACACGAGTGGGGGGCAAGGACATTCCTCCGGGCTATAGGGTTGGTGCCTTATGATAGCCCAACCAGCAAGGCCCACTGGCTATTTTCATTGTTATGACTATTCAAGTATGAGGTTACTTTTATTTCTTTTTGCTTTGGCCAAGAGGCAAGAGGAAACTCATCAAATTAATCTAGAGGGTGAAAAGTCCCCTTACTGTAGTGGTAAAGAGTATAGGCACTAAAATTAGACACTTGGATTCAAATTTTGATTGGGCAGGTCATCTGTGAAGTGGGGATACTACCACTGCCAACCTCACTGGGGGACTCGAAGGATTATCCAAGTCCAGTGCCCAGCACAGGACATGGCAAATGTTCAAGACATGTCAGCTATTAGTATTATAAAGTCCTCCCTGGTAGGCGATAAGCAGCAATAAGGACTTCTCCGAGGAGGGGGGAGGAAAGCTGCCCAGGAGGACTTTCGGCGAAGAGCAGCTTTGAAGTTTGAGTCCAGGACAAAGTTTGCACGAGTCTGAAGTCATCGGAGAGGACCAGGTGAAAGCTGGCCCTGCCCTCCCAACAGCTTCTGTCCCCACTTCAGAGCTGGTGGGACACACCTACGGCAACTGGCAGCTGGAGAAGGCCCTGCTCCTCCAAGCTGAGGCACTTCCTCCCTCTTCCTCTTCCTCCCAGTGACCAACGCCCAGCCCAGGCCCAAGGTCAGGCCCCTCACCTTTTTGTGCTTCTTGGCCATCCACTTGTCCCAGTTGTTGAGCATGTCCAGCCACTTGGATTCCCTCTGCCTCAGCACCTCCAGCGGGACTTCCTCTAGCCTGAGGAGCAGAAGGCAGGGCCCATCAGAGGTGCCAAGAGAAGCAAAGGCCCTGGCTTAGGCCTCAGTCACCCATCTGGTCAGGCCTCCTTTCTTCCCCCTGCCCTCCATGCCCGCCATTCCCTTTGGGGCTGTTAACTCGTGAACACCCTAACACAGACGAGAGGAAGCTCTGGCCCTCCCTGAAAGGCACAGGCCAGAGGAACAACCCAGGCAAGTGCTCACTGCCTCGCTCAATGTGTCAAGGGGCTAAAAGTCACCATGCCGCTCCGGGGCAGAGGCCCGAGTGCCTGCATCTGTGCGCCAAAGCAAAGCATTCCTGTCCTGGGTCTGTCTTGAGAAATAAACCTCTTCAGAGGGCCTACGTGCAAGGTGCAGAGTTGGACGAAAAAACTAGTCAAACAAGTACAGAAATAACATGCTCACCTCTTCACTCCAGCAAAACTAGTTACTCATAGTTTCCGCAATCACCCCCTGGCCCTTTCCCACCTTTCAAACTGTGCTCATGCCAGTCCCTTTGCCGGCACGTTCTCCGAGTTTTCTCCACCTATCAAAATCCCACACACACATCAAAGCCCCATCAAACACCGCTCGTTATGGGTAGTAACTGAGCAGCTATCCCAGCGGGGTCAGCATTGTGCCAGGGCCAGGGCCTCCGGGCAGGCTGTGGGGAAGCACGCCTGGGACTGAACCAAGTCCTGGCCCTGAGGCGTTAACGTTCTACCAGCCCCGAACGCGAACAACTCAGAAGGGAGACGCACCCCAGGCAGGCCGCTGCGGCAGGCGGGGGGAGCACCCCTGGCTCACAGAGGGCCCTTCCGTGAGTGGGCTTCCTCTGAGGAGTGAGTCCCCAAGAATTCATGAGTTCATCTAACTCTGAGGGGCAAAGAGAAGGAGGAGACTAGCATTTGTCGGCTGGGTATTTACATACGCTTTCCTATTTAGCCTACAGAGCAAAACTGGTAAACAACAACAAAAGGCATGTGTACCTCTCCCCACACACTCTCTCTCTTTAAAACATTATTTTGAAAGTAGTGGATTATGGATCTTTTAAATTTCTTTTTTTGTACTTCTTTTGTTTTGTTTTCCGTTTTAAAAAGTGTTTGATGGTACTAAGAGGTAGGCTATCCAGAGAGGGTATCTTATTCAAACAGCAAATCAGTGGAAAAAGCCAGACTCAAATCCATGTCTGCTCCGAGCCAAGAGCCGCACTCAGTGCCGCCTGACCTCCCAGAGAGGAGCACAGGGTCAAAGGCACTGCGGCGGCTGGGAGGAGGCGCTCAGGGACAGGACGTGGTGGGCCGAGGGCTTGGCCCAGGCCTCAGTTCTGATTCTCTCTGTGCCGGAAGGAAACACACTGCTGTGACTTTTACTGGTTGGAAGAGCAGAGGGAGGGGCCCTGGCAGAGTGGAGGCCTCTGTGAGGCCTCAGAGACACAAAAGGGCAGGTCCTCTTCTGTGCAATTTATCTGGAGAACTGCACAAGCCTGAAAGCAGCCTGAAAGCAGCCTCAGAGCTGAACAGCTGAGGGAAGACAGCCTGGGGCCAACCTGGTCCCCTGGACACACCCACTCTGGTCTTGAACTTCTGACCCTCTCACTACCTAGAGGCCTAACCACGGATTGGGGACACTCCCTGTCCCTCTGTGAAAGGAGAAAAGCAGAGACCACACTGTTAGATCAGGTAATTTACAAAAGGACATGTATCTCCAGGCAACCCCCAAACATCCGGGGAATGGAAACCCAAGAACCAGGAATCACAGGCCATGCTGCTTTCTACCACCTACAAAGCACTTGATGATACACGTTAGGAGATGAGGCTTCTTGTGAACTAAATGAAAGGGAGTTCCCACACTGAGTCAACAGGAAGTTCTGGCAGCTATGGATGTGGATCCTATCGGATCCAATCCCCCCACTGAGCAGGTGAGAAAACTAAGGCTCACAGAGGGCAAGGCTTTTGCCTGAGTTTCCAAAGAATTCCCTTGTTATTAAATAAAGAATTCCCTTGTTATTAAATAAAGAATTCCCTTGTTATTAACGTGCCCATTTGACACCTCCACCTCAGGTCTGGTCTTTGTTGATAAGATCTGATTGTAGGGCCTCAGAGACAGCCATTCTCCCAAAGGCAGATACACAGGGAAACACATTCAAGTGTAGTGGGTTTTTCTTTCTTTCTTTTTTTAAAACTGATGCGATAACAGCTTTGGCAGTTTCAAAGTCCCAACATCAAACCTCAAACCGGAATTTCAGTTGGGTACAAAACAAACTACCATATTTCCTGGATTCTAAGACGCTACTGATTTTAAGTTACACCATCGATTTGGCAAGATCTTCTCAGAAACATACAAAAAATCTACCACTACTTTAAATGTACATGTCAACTGAAAGATTCTGTTTTGATTTTTAAAGCCTTAAACTAGGAACATTTTGAGGAAGTAAGGTCATTTGAATGGCTTCTCCCTCCAACAGCAGTGGAGTTTCACCCCCTGGAGATGGTGGAAGGAAGACACGGAGGTCTGGATGTACCAGCACTGAGCCAATCACATGCTTTCGGGTAGACTTTTCTTTACGCACAGGATGTGCTCCTGAAGCGTTGTAGGTTACCCATTTTGTAAAACTCAGAAGGTTCATGTCTCCTTCAGACTAGTCAGTCAGGACCTCAGAAGGCATCTGATCAGACTGCTATCTGATACAGGAATCCCTTCTACAACAGGTAAGTCCCGTTCCCTCTCTGAGCCTCAGTTTCCCGATAGGATTGGATGGCCTGCATTGTGAATTGACCCTCAAAGAACGCCCAGAAAGGAGTCGTGAGATGAAGCTGAGGTCGGGTGTCTCTGCAAACAGCACGATGGTGTAGAGGCCCTGACAGTGGAAGGAGAGTACCAGCCAGTTTCTAGTGACAAGGAAGGTGACAAAAAAGGCCAGTTTCAGGAACCAAATGGCCCATGGGGGATGTTTCAGGTCTAAAGGCTTCACTCACCCTTCACAAAACCCCTCTTTCCTTACGGTGGCCTCAGGGAGTCTCTGCAACCAAAAGAACCTAAGCAGAATAGTCTCCAGAGAACAGGCCTCATTATCTCCAGAGGAAGCCGCCCTATTGTTGAAATTTCTTACAGTTAAAAAACTTTCTTCCCCATGTAATGCCAAAATTTTCCTTGTAACTTCTTACACTCCCTAGTAAGGCTGCACAAGTCTCAGCCAGACCAGCCTCATACCAGGCATCCACATGCTTATTTATCCCTTGTCACCCATCCATCCTAGCTGGATTGCCCCTTCTTCTCTCCTCTCCAGTCATAGTGACTCTTTCAGGGCCCAATATAACAATCAAACCCACGACTTCCACAATAACAGCAGCAATAGTAGTTACCATTGGTATATCATTTACTATCTGCCAATTTCTTTCTAGATGCTTATATATACTATCTCACATACATTTCATAACCCTACCACAGTATCACATCATTCTCTCTATTTTATAGAAGTAGAATGTAAGACTTAGGGTAAGTGTCTCATTCCAGGCCATGGAGACAGCAGTAAGTGACAGAGCTGGGACTCAAACCCAGGCCTGCCTGAGTCCACAGCCCACGCTCCAGGTCAGCCCACGGCCCCTACAGGTCACGCCCTTAGCCGCTACACCTGCCCAGATCTCATTAACTGGCTTCAAACCTGAAGACCTTCATCCTGACATAGAACACCATTTCTCAAAGTTTTTAGGAGACCCACAGTAAGAAAATACCTTATACTGAGATTTTACACATGCACACACACGTGCGCCAACACACACGTAACCAAAACATATTTTATAAAATAATTTACTCTTATATGATTTCATGCACTTGGATCTTTTCAGTTCAATTGTATATTATTCTATCCTATTTCTTCTTCTTTTTTTTTTTAATGCTGGTCACAACCCCTTAAAATTGATTTTAGCACTAATTCATGAATGAATCAAGGCATGAAGTCTGAAATCGAACACTCGTTGCAACTTGCTCATATTGCTCAGCACTGCCCCTCCCTCACTGGATTGGGTCTTGAACTTCTGTAACACCCACTGTGGGGGTTACCATGCACCCCACAGATGTTCAACAGGTGCCTGCCTGGTTTTCGCCACGACATTACTTTCATCTGCATTGCATTGAGGGGTATAAGGCACTGCTATCTATAGCAATTTTATTTGTGACCCTGATAGCCTAGTAAGGTGAATCCCTCAGAGATGAATTACTATTTCCATTTGGCCCATGAGAAATTTGACCCAATTTGAGAGGTTGTATGACTTGGGCAAAGTCGCAAAGCAAATAAATGGCAGACAGGGCTTCCCCTCTGCCCCAGTGACTCATGTGTTGCTTCTGGCTCCCCTGGGAAGGCTGTGGGGAAATCAGGCTGTTCTAAGATGATGCCATCGGGCTCTATCTCTGGCTCCAAGCCCCTAGAGACTGTCTAGCCGCCTCCTCCTCCAGTCTTCTGACTGACTCAATGAGTGACCTGCCCATACCTAGCAATGCTCAGTGAGACCCATATGCTGAACAAGCACAGTTTGCAAGCACAACCTCAGTTAGAGACAGCAAGCCTGGGAAATGTGCCATTTGGCAGCGCCCCCTCCTGAGGGAGACAAAGGTGGGCAGCCAGGGAGCCCCTGATCCCAGATTCTGCCGGGCTCTCGGGCTGAGCTAGGCTTAGCTGTGCTGTGTCACGCCACGACCCAAGGCAGCAGCGACATGCCACTGACTCCAAGCTCTGTAGGCTCCCAGTTTCCTAGTCTTCTCTCCAGACCCAGGGGCTGCGGGCTGCCAAGAGCTCAAAGGAACAAGACTGTTTCCCAAGGCTTCTGAGACGGCCGGTTGGGGCTCTCGCTCTCCTTGTCCTTCCGGCTGTCTGCTTTCTGCTCAACACACCTCAGTCAGGTAAGGTCCCGTGCCCACGACATGATGGTGGAAGGTAAACCTCAGCCCCAAGGAACCAGCCTAAGACCCTTTTCCAAGCTTCATGCTCCAAACCAGCCCAAAGGAAGAGAAAAAGCCCTAGTAGAAAGCCCAAGGTCACAAACCACAGGATTGAACCTTCTCATCTCACCCAATGCGGAGGCCAGGTGAGGTGTGGGGGACAGCGAACTGAGTGGGGACCCTGAAGCCTGCCAACCTAGCTTTCCATTCTAGATCCTCCACCTGGAAGACCATGGGCAAAATACTTGCCCTCCTTAAGTGTCCACTAACTTCGTCTTTACGTGGGACCATAACACACACCTCACATTTTATAGGGCTGCAGTGAGGAATTAATGAATATAAGGGTTCAGTCTGCTGGGTGGCCAGCAAAGGGTATGTGCAGCTGACCTCGCACTTTCACACCCGTTTTCTCATCTCACTGGTCCACATACACATGAGGCAGGGCAGGATTACCCCCAATTTACCCACAAAGCATTTGAGGCCCCCAGAGGTTAGTAATTTACTCAATGGCCCCCCGACTGCGACTCCTGGCTTCAGATCCCAGCTCTAGCACTTTACGGCCATGTGAGAGGGGCAAGCTGCCCCACTCTCTTAGCCTCCAGTTCCCCACCCGTAATATGGAGGCAATGCCACCTCCTCAGAGGGCAGCGGTAAAGATCACACGAGGCAATACATTTCCAGCACTGGTCGCGTACCAGCTCTGCCAAGCACTGCATAGGCACACAATTTCCCAAGGAAGCAGCTTTTATTATCTCCATTTAATAGACAAGAAAACTAAAGCTCAGCATGGTTGAGTAATCTGCTCCAGGTTACACAGCCTGGAATGGAAACTGCCCCTTCAGCACCAGATTATCCAATAAAGGGCAATTGCCCCACGTGTAACACCACCTCAGCACCTGTCACATTCCCTTCCCTCTTCTTCACCACCCAGTAGAGAACCACCTCCCTCTGTGCTGAGAAGAGCAGGAGCGAGCAACATGAAAATGTGGAAAATTGGGAAGTGGATGTGCAGAGAGAACACGGCCCATCACAGATCCAGGGACAGCAGAGTGGGGGAGCTCCCCTCTCCCGCCCAGAGCTGGAAAAAGAAGTGAGGATAAACAAAAAGCTGACCTACTTTGCACACTGGGTAACAACTTCTGGAGTTCATTAACCTAAGAGGTGGTAATGACTGAAAGTATAAATAGCTCTTATGCCAGAGAATGCAAGAGAGGGTGGGCTGGTGGTGAGCACACGGCCACCGGTCAGGGCTGGGAGGCCTGTGAGATCACCAGTGAGCCCCCCACCACAGCCAGGGAGGCCGGCAGCCCAGAGGGTAACTGATCTGCCCGCAGCCACACTGTGAGCCGGGATGGAAAAGGCAGCTGCTCTGCAGCAGCCTGGCGCTCCCTCCTGCGGCTGGCAGCCCCTGGCTGGAGGTAGGGCAGTGTCCAGGCTCCCTGGGGGTGAGACATCTGCTGGCTTCTCTCTCCCCGACTCCCATGCCAGCTAGTTCTGGGCCGGCCTCCCTTCCCATAAGGAGTTCCCTGGCTTTGCTCCTTCCAGCCCTGGGTCAGTAAACAATGGTAAACAGGTTCTCTCCACCCTTCACTGGCCTCGGTACCCTGGCCTCTGCCCAGCTCTCCACTCTGCTCAGCTCCACCCCGGAGATTCAAATGGAAGAAATGGTTCCTTTCGGCACCAGCCATGCTGGCTCCAAAAAGCAAGGAATGCCCCTTCCCCACAGCTGGGGAGAGGCACCAACCACAGCAGAAGCCCCCAAGACAACTCTCCCTGACTACTGCAGAAAGGTATGGAGACTATTCTCAACCAAAGATATCCCTTCCCCAAGCCCCCACCCCTACCAGAAAGAGTAATGCTTGCCATTACCCCACCGGCAACTGGGTCCTCAGCTCAGAATCTCACTGTGGGCACTCACGGTCACCCTGACTCGCGCATGGCCCCCTCACATAGCCTTACCACACTGCTAGATCTTATTGATAGATCTTATCACATTAGTCTTGACTCACTGCTTACATAAGGGCCCTCTTCTGCCCAGACTCCTTCAAGGCTCCCTACCACCCTCCGTGTCCAACAGAAACCTCAGGCCCTCCTGTTCCCTCTAAACGTCCCTTTTTTCCTCAGCCCTATCTCCAGGGGGCCCTCTTGCTTAGCTGCCCTCCCTCACCCCTAACCCCACTCGCCTTCCAAGTCCTCATTCAGAATTCCCTCTCAGCTTGACAAAGCCTTTCCTAACTACTCCAGGGACAGAACACAATCAACACCTCATTGTATTCCGTACACATCTCTCTAGAGCCTGTGTTCCAGGCCCTGCGTCTACAAAAATGAAAACATATAGTCCCTGCCCTTGAGGAGGTCGATCTGGCAGAGGAGACAGTTGGATGAGTAAATACCCAGCATACACAGAAGTGCTATCACAGAAGCATGGAGAAGGCGCTAGCAGACTGCAGGAAGCCCCCAGGGTGGGAGCAGGGGTGTTGAAGGAAAGCTTTAAAGGGGAGCTGACTTTTGAAATGGTTTTTAAGAGTGACAGG
The DNA here is from genome assembly GCF_036562045.2 of Rhinolophus sinicus. Lineage (NCBI taxonomy): Eukaryota > Metazoa > Chordata > Mammalia > Chiroptera > Rhinolophidae > Rhinolophus > Rhinolophus sinicus. Next base: position 20,321,210 of record NC_133765.1, on the reverse strand, counting down.
AAGTGGCCAGGGTGAGAAAGGAGAAAGGGTACACCAGGCGGAAGACCCAGTCTGAGCAAGCACAAGTTAACAGAAAAGGGCCTGGCTTGTTTGGGGAATGTGACCTGTCCAGTGGAGCAAGTAAAGCTTCTCCATCTGACTGTCCACTCGGCCGAGGCAGCATTCTACAAAGTCAGGGGCTCTGCCTAGCTCATTCTCTGCAGTGTGTCCTGGCCTAGAACAGAACCTGGAACCTAGCTGGCGCTCAATAAATGTGTGTTGACTTGATCCATTAGCTTTGTGACCTCAGGTACTCTGAGTTTCAGTCTTCCCCTGAGGGGGCTGGGAATACTGTCCTCAACCTGACGATCAGGTGGGCAAAGCACAGGAAGTGCTTGTTAAGGGCACGCCCTCTCTGGCCTGAGACCAGCTCTGGATCGTCCTGGAAGCCCAGCACAGGGCTGAGCATAGATGTGCTTTATGATGACCTTTTACAACATTATAATTCCAATATTCAATTAACATAACTGGATGTCTGTTATGACACTTACCAGGCACTTGCTATGCACCAGACATGGAGCTCAGCACTTAACTTACATTATTTCATTTAATCCTGACAACAGGCCCATGAGCTAGATCCTCTAATTATCACTCTCCTTCTGCAGATGAAGAAACTCAGGTTTTCAGCCAGCCAGTAACTATCCGAGGTCCGGGGCGAGCAGAGGACAGCTTTGGCAGGTGAACCCAGGCCCTGCTCTGCTCCCACTCTGCCACTTGACTCCAGCACTGAATGCTGCCCACCAGGCTGGGTGGGCATAAGCTTTGGAGAGCTCGGAGCTTAGTGAACTCGAGCCACAAACTGTGTGATGCTTGGCAACTTTCACCTTTCTGGGGCTTGGGGTCAGCCTCTGTGAAATGGGGATTACAATGATACCCGCGAGGCACAGAATTAAATGAGGTGGTGTCAGTGAAAGCCTGGTCCACGTGCAGGCTCTTCTGTGAAATGGCACCCCCATGTGACTACGCTGGAGGGCTCACTCAGAGGCAGGACAGGAAGCCTAGGATGAAAGTCTACAAGGAACACAGGAGAATGGGGTAATTATAAAGCAGACTGACTCCTTCCCCAAGTGACTGCCACCACCCAGGAGGGCAGAGGCCCCAGGTAGCCCTGTGCTTATGTGCTTTGGATTGTATCTTTCAGGAGACCCACCTCTGTTTTCACTTCTGCTTTATCTTCACAGATGAGGGAGAAGGCAGATCAGGGCCTTCAGAGTCAGGGTCACCTGAAGACTGTTCCAAATGACTCAATGAGGAACTAACTGCTGGGGGGCTCCCCAACCTGCCCTGGCAGGCCAGAAAGCTCCAGACTGCAAGCTGAGCGGTGTGGCTCCTGTCTCACCCCCAGACCCGCGGGTGGGTAGGCAGCAGCGCCCATGAGGTAGTCTGGATCTTCACATCCATGTTGCCGGGTTCTCCCACCATTAGGCCAAAGGCCTGAGGTGAACCTCAGAGTATAATTCACTCAAATTATACTCAATTCACTCAAATTATAAGAGCCACCATGTACCATGGAGCCCTTACTTTGAGGCAGACACTGTGCGGGCTGCTTTACCAATATCACCTCCCTTAATCCTCGTAACACCCCCTCTCCCCATGCCACCATCTAGCCTTTTACAGACTCAGAGAGGTCACATGGCTAGAAAGTGACAGAGCCAGGACTTGAAGACCAGTCTGCTGGTGTCTTGAACCCAGGCTCTCCCAGGCCCAGATTTAGTTTTTTTTTTTTGTAAAACCAAGACAGGAAGGGAAGGGAAAGAAGCAGCATCCTCCCAAAGTGGCTGCCAAGAAGGACTGCTCCTGAACACACAGAGTCCAGGGCCAGAGTGCACTAAGGAGGAACAAGTGTTCTCCACACTATGTTCCCAAGCCCCCTCACTACCTACCTTCTTCTGCCTTGCCTTGGGGTACATGTGAAGGGTTGTGTGCGGAGAACTGGGACAGAAAGTGTGTCACCCATCATAATAACTCAACAACAACAAAACTCAAGAAGCCTACTTAGACAAGTGTAGACGTCTGGGGCTGAGCTGAAGCCCGAAGGCTGGGACAGGGAGGGGAGGAGAGGCCAGCACGGTAGCCACCAGCTTTGGTAGAAGGGAAAATTGGGAAGGAGTCCTGGCTTCCAGGCCCAGTTCTTTCACTTGCTCAGCCTCGGTACCCTTGTTTACAAAGAGGGTAAAATAAAACTTACCCTACTGACTTGCCATTGCTCCTGGAAGGGTGACTGCAAGGCAATGGGAATGAAAGCACTTTGCAGACCCAAGAGCTATACAAATCACAGCCTCCTTTGATTTGATTACACTCCCAAAGCCACGAGGGCCACTGTCCTGCACAGAGTGGTCATCACAAGAAGGGAGAGTGCTGGAGGCACTGGCCTTAAGTGGCTGTGCCAGGACGACTCCTTGCACCTCATAAAAAAACTCCTCAAAGCACTTTTCATAGACTCCAAGGTCGGTCTCAGAATGTTAGATGCAGATGAGCTCTTCAACACCATCCCATTAAAACTGCCACAGTTTCCATCTGGGGGAAACTACAGCTTAGAAAGACTAAGCAACTTTCTCAAGGTCACACAGCACGTTAGGGGCCCAGGGAGGCCCAGGACTCAGGGCCCCTGACCCCGTTCAGCGGTCTGTTTACACGAAGCTCCTAATCCAGTTATCTCATTTGATCCTCACAATCCTTTTATACACAGGCCATGCCTTTACCTGTTTGTAGAATGTCCGACTTCCCTGCTAGGCTCTAAGTTCTGGGCGGGCAGGCCCAGGTCTACCCGAGCCTCGCATGCAGCTGCACACATAGTAAGTGCTGGATGAAAAACAGGGGGCCTTAGCCCTAAGGTCAGGTGAGGGGATGTGCCTAAGTTACACACCATAAAAGTCAGCGGTGGAGCTGCCACCCCTGCTCCTCGTTCAGAGCACTTCACCACGACGAGCCTAAATTCACATTTCCAGCTAGAATCTCTCATCTCTGAGAAACAGTTGGTGGTGCCCCTAAGTGCTGAGGAGTTCGCCTTCTCATAAGCATTGGACTTGCTTCCACCCATCGCAGCTGAGGCACCAGCTTCAGGAACAGAATAAAGACTCAGGCCAGCCCTCAGCTACCATCTGCTCCCCCAGATCAGCGAATGCTGTGCCCAAAGCCCCAGACCTACCCTCCCCAGCTGCACACCACCCTATGGTAGGTGTTCCACGCCCTAAGACCTTACTGCTCTTTTCTTGCAGTCTTCCTTGCCATCCAATTCGTTTACTGGGCAGAGACCACAAAGCTCAGTACCACTCACCCCACCCCCTCCCAACCAGGCCAGCTAACTCGCTCTCCTACTGAAAAGAGACAAAGAACCCGTTGATGTGCCCTAGGCATGCCAGCCATGCCAGGCACCTTGGGGAGCCCAGGGCTGTGACAAAGCAGAGTCAGCAGCAGCCCACTGTCTACTTCAGAGGAAGGCCACAGCTGGCCTTCTCTCCCTGTGGTCAGAAGGCCCCGGGATGGTTTCTGTGAGACTCCCGGGCCACTTCAGCCTGTCCCAAGCCTTCCCAACTTGCTGTCAGTCCACGCAGCCAGTCAGGCACCACGCCCTACTGATTTGCTGGCCTCTTCACCCTCATAGCTCCAGACCTCCTCCAGGCCTCTCCATTGCCATTTTGGGCTATCCCGAACTCTTCCTGCTAGTCTCACGCCTGCTGTCTGGCTCCTCTTTAGGCCATTTTCCACGCCATCACCAGACTGACCTTGACGAAACACAGAAGGCCTCAGTGTGAATTCAAAGCCAGGCAGAGTCTGCCCAGCCTACCCCTTGCTTCATATCACCCTCCTGCCTCCTGTTCCTCTTGTCACCTCTGCATACCCCATTTCTCAAACAGCTGGTTTCTGGGGGGACTTTGCACGTGGGTTCCCTCCCATCCAGTGGAATGCCTTTCCGTGCTCCTTCTGAGGCCTAGATCAAATGCCACTTCTTTTTTCTGGGGTCCTATAAGTGGAGCTGGCTGCTTCATCCTATATATTCCCAGGGCAACCACACATATCAATTATAGCCTTTGTTGCTCAACATTGTAATGATTTGTGTGTGGTTCTGGTTTCCAGCCAGCCTAGGAACCCCTTGAGGGCAAAAAGACACAGATGTCTTGTTCACTTCTGTATCCTTTGTTCCAATCACAGGGGCTGGCAGCGTAGGTGCTCAATAAATGTTTGGTAAATAAGGTCACTATAGATGGATAAACTGGCAAAAGTAAGCCTTGGCTTTCTCTCCCAGGCTCCTGAGTCTGCTGTCTACTTCTTACCTGAAAAGCAGCAAAGAGCTATACTGTGACAGCCTGAGGAGCTGGACAGGACATGGAATGGAGCAGGGTCGGGTGGGATAGCGAAGGGAAAGAGAAAGATGAAATAAAGCAAGTTCAAGTTGGCAGCGGCCCTGAAATCCTGGAGAGGGGGCTTCTAAGAAGATGGAACATCAGGAGCATTGGTTTGTTAGTGGAGCAGCCAGGACAGTTTGCTCCCTGCCAGGGAGAGTCCTCAGCCTAGGATAGCAACAGATTTGCCAGGGGCAGACAAATCAGCTAAAGGAGGCCTCCTCCCCCCAGGTGTGGGGCCTGCAGGATAAAGAAAGTGAGCAGCTAGGGCACTGGCAATAGGCGGACATTGGCAGGGTTCTGCTCTGGTGGGCAACACATCCTGGCCTGGAGACTCAGTTGGCTTGGAATGAGGAAGAGGATGGGCTGTGCCATATAGCTGAAGTAGCAAGGGGCTGAGTCAGCAGATCTGGGATCTCTCTCTCTCTCTCTCTCTCTCTCTTTCTATCTCTCTCTCTTTCCCTCCTTCCCTCCCTAACCTGGCTCCATTGTTAACTAACTGTGAGGCTTCTTCACACCTTGGATTCCTCATCTGTACACAGAGCAAAATCCCTCCCCTACCTATACAGAAACACTTCTTCCAATAGATATCAAAGTCCCACGGCCATTAAGCAGTAATTTGGGATCAAGAGCAATGCGGTATGGACTCTGGCTATAGGAGGGCTAGACCAGGCCTGAGCTGGACATGCTTCCAGGGTCACCCCAAGGATCTTCCTTCACAGGGTCTTCTTGGACTTGGTTATCCATGGACTTTCACTGTACTGAGACCTGCCTTGCCCTCCATACTGGGATGGGGAGGCAGCCAGGTTCCTGCTAACTCCTGCTCTGGGTGTGGGGGCCTCAGGGACTGGCGAGCACCTGGCACCCTGCCTGCTTCCACCTTAGCAAAGCTTAGTCACTGGATTCAGCATGGAGAAACAGGTTCTAGTCCCAGTGCTGCCATTTACTAGCCAGCAAACCTCAGGTACTTTCTTCTCCGATCTTCAGAATGGTCATCTAAAGAATGGGGATAACCACACCTTTCAGAGGAAAGGGAGGGTTCACCACTGGTTAGAGGTCACTGCTGCCCTCCGGGGATGGACCTCACTGACACTCATCATCACAGCCAGAGATGGGAAGTAGAAAATGAAAAGACAGGACCACTAGCTACTCGTCTTTAAGACGGTGAAGAACATTCATTGGGCACCTACTATGTGCCAGGCTCTTTTCAAATATCAGCTCATTTAAACCTCACAACAACCCTGCAAAGTCAGTATTATCATAACCCTTTCATAGTGAGAAACAGGCTCAGAAAAGCGAAGCAACATGTCCAAGGTCATACAGACCACTGGGCTGCAGAGCTTGTGTGAGGCACAAGCACACAGCACCTTCTTTCCTCCATCTCAGTGTAAACGGACAGGGTGGCTGGACTAGAGCCAGGCCTCACGGGCCCTCTGGAGGTCCTGTTTCAGATGCAGATGCTGGGAGGACAAAACATCAAGCAGGCCCCACAATCTTATCACTTTCCCACAGCTTAGGATTTCTTAACAGGCGGACACACAGGCACCTTCCCAGGGCAGCAGCTGGTGAGCTGGCCCCCTCCTTCACCAAGTCAAGTCTTGTCTGAGGCACTAGAACACCCCCAGGGCCACCAAACCGGATTTACCTTTGAAGCTGGAGGAAGAGAAGGAGGAGAGAAAATGGAGGGCCTGTGGTCTAGTCACAGACCAGGGCCCCACATGTGCAGCTGCCTCCTTCCAGATGGGCCACCCAGGGACCACTACACTGCCAGCTCCATGTGCTTTTGGGAACTAATCGTTCAAGAAAAGAGGATGCTCTGAGCTTATAAACTGGAGGTGGTGGGAAGGCAAGGAGGCAGGCTCTGGCCTGCCAGGAGGGCCCTGGCCCTACCCCAGTAAAAACTGGCATAGACCAAACTCTGAGGATGCCAATTAAGCCAGTTCTACGGTTTCCAAAGTCATAGGGCTGCCATAGTTGGCTAGGAGGAGTGGAGGGCCCAGGGGACAGGGAAACTGAATCAGCAGAAGACAATACTACTGTTCCAGATGTTTCTCCCGAGGCCCAACGCAGATCCCTCTCTCCCCCGACAGGAAGCCAACACCCACAGGATCCCAGGGAGCATAGCTCCTCACCTCACATGGCCTGCCACACTGAGCAGGCTGAAGCTGGGCGGGAAGCTGCAGCTCAGGCCAGGCCTGGCAATCACATGGGAACTGGAGAGGGAGGTCAGGGTCCACCTCTCTCGGGCCAGGAGACTTGGTATCTAACTGGTATCTAACTTCTTTCCCTTCCTGACCACCTCCTCTGTGCTGCCCCAAACAGGTTTGCTCTTCCTACCCCCACAGCGATAGGAATGGTAACATCTCTCCTTGTACCTTTTCCTGCTCAGGACACTTTTTTCTCCTCCTCTGGTCCTTCCTGGGCTTCAACAACCAGCTCAGTTCTCAGCTAAGCCAAAGGAACTAGCATGGCCAGCATCCTTGTCTGTGCCCATGTCACCCACAGGGTCCTTTGCTGGCTGGCTGCTTTCTTGCCTTTTCCCACTTACTGGCTAATGCTCAAGAGCAGGGAGTGACCATCTCAGTCCCACCAAAGGTTCCCTGCAGAGCAGGCTCGAAAGACAGACAAGGTGAAGAAGCAGAAAGGGCCTAGGGCTGGCAATCAGGAGTTCTGGGTTCAATTCCTGACATTGCTCCTAATAGACTGAAGAGGTAAGGCTAATCACTTCTCTCAGGTCTCAGTTTACCTATCTGTAAGATGACGGCCACTAAGGTCACTTTGAGCTTTCTGATTTGAAATGTCTGTCAGTAAATGTCATTCAGTAAATAAGTATTAATTGAGCATTTACTTTGCTGTAGGCCTGAGGAGAAAAGGTGAACAAGTCTGGCCCCAGCCCTGAAGCTGATCAATCTGATGAACTGGCAATGACGACACACTCTTACCCCTGCTGGGCCCTCCCTGTGAGACTCCTCTACTTCTGAGGGAGTGAAAAGTGCTGAGCTAAGCCAGGGAAGGTGAGGCTGGGCAGCTTCCTGTTAGGAAACCTTCTGTCCTACTGTCCAGCACCTGATTTTCTGCTGGGACCATAGGCCATGTTAATGAATGATGAAGGCAGTGGAAACTGTCCTGACCTGGGAGTCAGAAACCCTGGGTTCAAGTGTTGATTCTGCTACTAATATGCTGTGTGATCTTAAGCAAGTTATTCTCCTCTCTGGGCCTCAGTTTCCTCATAAGGGCTAAGCTGATCAATCTCTTAAGATCTCTTCCAGCTCAGCTCAGTCTTTGATTTTACGATCTACTCATGCCAGGCACCTAACAGTCACCTGAGCGGTTAGCCTCTGTCCTGCTTTGTTCCCCATCCCCCCAGCCCTTGGCAACTGCCAAAAATGACAGTCTTGAGACAATCTTTGGCCCAGTATGGCTGAAATGGACCTTTCATCTGGAGCCAGAGTCCCTGCCATCTCCACTGCAACCATCAGTGCTAATGTTTCACTTCTCTGGGCTAGCACATGGACTCCTAGACTGCGACCACGAGACTGAGTTCAGGGCAGTCACCCTGAAACTTCCCATAACTTCCCCTCTCATGGTCATGGGCAGGGACTTACTTTTGGTTTTTTTGGAACCACAATATAAACTAAGCAGGAGACAACAATGCTTTCAGACACCAGAGATTTTAGGTTGACCAACAGGGTCAAGAAAATGAGGCAGGGAGTGAGAAGGGGACCTGGGACCCCACCTCAGCCCCAGCGCTATGGACACCAGTGATGCAGAGGGTGTCCACGGCCTTTGTGGTTGGAGGGTGGGGAAGACAGATGTCTGGCGGCCTGGCTGGGGACTACAGCCTAAGGGAGGTGCTCCCACTGGGGCCTCTCTCTGTCCACAAATACCAGAGGTACGCCCTCATTTTTCTCCTCAATTTTCAGACCCTTAGAAGGAAAAGAAAGGAAACTAATGTTTTCTGGGCTACTACTTGTGCCAAGCACTGTGTGAGGCATCTTTGCATACCTGATCTCATGTAATCTCCACAGTAATCTTGGGAATAGGTGTTATTATTTCCCTTTAAAGTGAATAAACAGGCTCAGAGATTCAGCATCTTGCCCAAGGTCACACAGCCAGCAAGTGTGAGTTCTTCCTACATCTAGACTTCTTCCACTATATCACACTGCTCTGTACCCCAAGATCTAGTTAACTGCCTTATAAACATGTAGTAGGAATTCTTACCTCCTAGAATTCACCAACAAATCTGAGCTCTTCCTTCCAAGAACCCACAAATGCAACTGGGAACTCCTTTCCCACTTCTCAACACCCGATCCCTCCCAGGGTTCTGGTCCCTGGAGACTACTCCTCAATTCACAAATATACCTTAAATCCCCTTTGGGTTCTCACAAGCTAATCTCTAGGGAATTTGACAATGCGTCAAGTCAGGATGAGGGATCAGAGTAAGAGGTGCTCTCTGAGTGCTGGACTGGACTAGGCTTAGCGGTCGTGAGCAAGTGGGAAGAGGTCAGAGGACACAGATCCAGTAGGAATGAACTCTCCTTAAGGAAGGGGCCTGCATTTCTCCAAAGGAGGAGGAGGCCTGGTGAATATGAAACTTTGAGACTGGGGAAAATCCCGGAAGTGACCTTGATGGGGCTGCTCGTGTGGGCTGGGACTCTTACACTTCCCTAAGTCAGAAGAGGCTGGAGGAGCCTTGGGCAGTTACAACTGGTCAGAGAAGGGGAGGAAGGACCCTCTGGAGAAGGGTCATGGCTGAGTACTGTGGGGTCCCCCAGGTGACTGTGGGGGGCTATCTCTGTTGAAGTGGAGGCCCATTCGGTTCTGTGCAGAGCACTGGTCTCCTGTGACAGGACAGCTGGGGTGGGAGTGGGGTCTGGAGTCCCTCTTTCCTGAGGGGACCACCAGCCCACACATATGATCTCTGCGAGGACTGGGCTCAGAGTATGGCTGCCCGCTTCCCCAGCGTGGAGGGAAGGTGCCATGCCCCTGCTCACATTTCTCTGCCTGCTGAGTGCCTGGGGGCTCTGGGGGTAGGCGATTTCAACCCTGCTGTCTCCCCGCCGGCCCCTCCTCTCCAGTCTGTGTTTTGGGAAGAAGTCCACATTTCCAGAGCATATACATAGAAACAGCCTGTCCTGGAGGTGAGGCACTCTCGCCTTGTGGACACTGGGAAGGGGGAGTGTCTGTCCACCTGTTGCCAGTGACAGGGAGAAATCTGCCTTTGAAGGGGGAGGGAAGCACGCTCTGATCCTTCTATGTGGGGAAGGGACTGTGTGTCCCAGGGGGGTGTCCATACTTTAGTTGACCAATATCCGTCCATCCAGAGGTGTGTCTTGAGGTAAGGGTCAGCCTGTCCTGGAGTGGGGTGGGCACAGGGTAGTCTGTCCCTTTGAAGCCTGCCTAAGGTGTCCCCTGGTGTGGGGGTAGTGGGGTTAATAAGACAAGGGCGTCTGTGGGTCTTGGGGGGGGGGGTATAGAGAATATCTGTCTGTTGGGGGAGGGGCAGCCATCTGTGAGCCTGTCAGGAGGTGGCAAAGTCAATCAGCCCTAATGCCAGGGTGGCAGCAATGATGTTGGAACAAGTGTCTGTCCCACAGCTGGGAGGAGGGCATTGTCGGTCGGCCTTTCCTGGGGGGGCCACTACTGGGTGGATGGTGAGGGCAGAAGGAAGCTGGATTTGGCCTGTCTGTCCCTTGCTCGGAAGTAGGCTCGCGGGTGAGGGGCAGGTCAGTCTGTCTGGGGGAGATGGGGGGGCAGGGGAGAGAAGGGGTCGGTTGTCTGTGGTTGGGCTGGGGGCATGTCTGTCCGTCCTGAGGGCGCTGTCCACGTCGAGCCCTCCCCCCGCGGGTCCCACGCCCGGCCCCGGCCCAGGGCCCCGAGCCTCGGTGCTACTCACGCGCCCTCCGCGCCCTGCGAGCCCACGATGAAGCCGAACTTGTCGATGCGGCGATCGGCGAAGCCGTTGGCCTCTGAGTCGGAGCCTAGAGAGCTGACCTCGTCGGCGGTTGCGGCGTCCGGACCCGGGGCCAGGCTCTCCCGGGTCCCAGACAGGCTTCCCCCGGCCGCGGGCGCGCGAGGCCCGTTCTCTCCAGGGCTCTTCGCCATCCCGGCCGCGCCCGCCGCCTCAGCTTCAGCGGCCACCTCAGCCACCTCAGCCGCCTCAGCCGCCCAGCCACCGCCGACGCCGCCGACGCCCCGCCCACTCGCCGTGCCCATTGGCAGCCGCAAGACTGGGGGCGGGACCCTAGGCCCTCCCGGGAGCTCCCCCCTACGCCCAATGGGCGCCGCGGACCCAGGGGCCCTCCCACCTTCCTCAGGATGGCGCCAACTGGCCCGACGTGAGGGGGCGGGGCAAACGTCACCCGGAGCCCTTCCCCACAGGGCTGCCAATCACGAGAGCTCACCTGAAAGAGCTCCTCTGGCCTTTCCGGGTTACCTCGAGCTGGGCCTGTCACCTGCAACGCCAGCAGGCAGAGGCGGAGGCGTCCGCCGGAGATTCCGCATCTTCCTCCTGAGCCGCTCCTCGCGAGACCCCAAGAACGTTGGTGGGGATTATTTCATCCATTCACTTATGAGGAGCTCTGAGGAGACTCCGGATGGTTCGGGGATTCGCCCAGGAACAGAGGCTTAAAGACGCAGGCTGACCTAGAAGTTCCTCATACCTTCCCCCTCACCCCCTTACCCCCACCCCCCACTCCCGCTTACTGCTTCTGGGGCTTTAAGTTAGCTCGTGGGAGACCTAATTAATAAGAATAATAACCAACGTTTATTGAGCTATGCACTGCCCCAAGTTCTACCTACTTTTTGTAATCTTTTTCCTCCCAACAGGTTTGAAATATAATCAACATACCATAAAAATCACACGTTTAAAGTTTGTAATTCAGTGGTTTTAAGCATATTTATAGAGTGGTGCAACCATCACCATAATCTAATTTTGGAACATTCTCATCACCCAAAAAGAAATTCCTGTCCATTAGCAGTCACTCACCAACATTCCTCCCCGTCCCTGGCAACCACTAATCTGCTTTCTGTCTCTACAGTTTGCCTTTTCTGGACATTTCATGTAAAAGGAACCATATGCTATGTGGCCTTTGTGTGTCTGGCTTATTTCAATTAGCAGTGTTTTCAAGGTTCATTCATGTTGTAGCAGATATCAATACTTCATTCCTTTTTATGATTGAATAATATTCCATTGTATGTATAGACCACATTTTATTTATCCATTTGTCAGAGATAGTCATTTGGGTTGTTTCCACTTTGGGTTGTTTCTACTTTGGGGCCATTTCCACATGGCAGCCAATGCTGCTATGAACGTTCAGGTACAAGCATTTGTGTGGACATATATTTTCATTTCTCTTGTGTAAATACCTAGGAGTGGGAATTTCTGGGTCATATGGTAACTCTTTAAACCTTTTGAGGAACTGGCAAACTGTTTTCCAAATTGGTCATACCATCTCTTGTAACCTTTTAGCACAACAAGGTAGATACTATTACTAGCCTGATTGTATAGTTAAGGAAAGTGAGGTACAGGGAAGTGAAGTCCGGTGCCTAGGATCCCAGAACTAGCTTATGGCAGAGCCGGGATTTGAATCTAGCTCTTACCAACAGCTTATATTGGGAGGCACAGGCCAATTGCATCTACACAGACTCAGCTCCCAGTAGCCTACTTCTGACCCCAGAGATGATCAATACTTGGAGCCATATGATAGTTCCTCACTTAAGTCCAGTGCTTTAGAGTTTACAAGTCACAACCATCTTGTCATGTGACACTCTCTTGTAGACCTGTGGGGGAGACAGGCCCAGAGAAGGGAAGGGACTGAAAAAGCCAGGCCTGAGCTGCAGGGCCTGGGACAGGTTTCTAAGGATCCCAAAGCAAGCCCCAAGAAGTTGGTTTTAAGATTTCAGTGATTTTACCAGCCACATGGCCTAGACATTCTTGAAGACTTTGCTGTGCAGTCTTCACATTCCATTGGCTTCTGGTTTTCCATAAACAGGGCAAACGACGGACATGAGAGTGGGCACAGGCTATTTTGGTCGGAAACTCTCAGTCTGGGAGGGCATTCCTCCTCTCTAGTGGCTCCAGACATCGTAGTGGGCTCTTAGTCCCAGCTTCCAGGAAGGGCAGAGTGGCCTTCACATCAAGGTGTAGGCCTATCCCAAGGAAAGGAGCTCCAGGAGCCAGACACACCTGGAGCAGATATGAAGCCCCAAGCCTGGCAAAGTATCCACATCCTTTGACTCCATAATTCTGGTCATAGGGTCATATCCCAAACACATTCAACTCTGTAAGGGCACATGTACAGCGATGTTCACCCCGGGATATTTGGGGTGGGGTTGGGAGAAGGGTAGGGGGACCTTTTTTGGGACACCAGGTAGCTGTTTCTCAAGTTAAGGCCTTGATGCCCCCTGGCTTTTAATTTTCTTACATAAGACCACCCAGGATTCAAATCTCTGCTCTGTCACTGTGTGACAGTGAACAAATCACTTTTCTCTGAGGCCATTCCCTCATCTGCAAAATAGAAATACTGAAAAAATACCCCTTTGGAGGAGTTGTTCTGAGACTTGTGTTTGATAATGTGGCTAAGCATCTGGTACATGGAGATACCCAGTAAACAGAAGCCAGGGGTGGTGGCATTTGTAGTTTGCAAAGCACTTGCAAATTCATTATCATCTTGTGTGTTTCCCACCACAGCCTGTGGTTGCAGCAGAGAAGTTCACCTAATTTAACTAATGGCTTGGGAGTCCTCATTTCATGTCTGTGCCCCCTCAATAACTGGATGTTCTTGTGCAAAATTGTTAACTTCTCAGAACCCATTTCCTCTTCTGAAAACCAGGAATGTCAAAAATTACTTGGTGAAGTCAACAAGCTATGTCTCTGAAGCTTCCAGCCCATAGTAGACACTCAATAAACGTTAGGTTTCTTTACTTATGACTCCAGAGCTCTTTATTTGATATTGAGTGTGAACAAGAGATGAAGTCCTGGCCCGGAAAAGTTTATATTCCAGGGGAGGAGAGAGAACATGAACAAGCTTAGAACATTTGTCAGATAATGTGAAAAGGAAAACAAGCAGGGTAAGGGATAGAGAATGCTGGGAGCCAAGATGGGGCCTGGGAAGGGGCAGTAGATGGAAATGAGGAAGCCTTTCTGTGGGGACCTGGGAGAATTAGAGTGTGGGAAGCAGGGTAGCAAGTGCAGAGCCCTTGAAAGAGAAGCAGGTTCAGATGGCGTGGTTAGACTGGAGTGAGATAGCAGGAGTGAATGAATGAATGATCCAAAGGAATGCCCCACAGAATCACGTAGCTCACTGGGGATACAAATGAGAGGCCTTTGGCAATGCTGTGAAGCATCCTGGTAGGCTGATTGTTGCAGATGTTCTTTTGAGGATGAGATGCTTGGCCAGCGCTACAGGAATATATTGATAACCTGGAGTCTCATCACTGGGGTCATTCCCCAGAAAGTTTAGCTGGAGGTGCTCACATAGCCACTCCCCCCCACTCAGTCCCCTCCTGGATCCTGGTATTTGGAGCTTGCATATACTCAGAAAATCTGTTAGCACTGGCCACGAGCAGATATCCAGATGTCTTAGCCTTTGCTCGTAATGAGAGCACTGGTTCAGAAGGGAGGCAGCTGGTGCCCACCAGCCCATGCCAACTAGGCAAACTACAAAGCTTCTTTATCCCTACACTGATGACCATTAAGAATGTTTTGGTCCAAGGGGCAGAGAACACAACTCGAATGGGCTTAACTCAAAACTGCATTTAGTGGATTCCATACCTTAAACAATTTCAAAGGTATATAAGCTTCAGGGGCATTTTGATCCAGAGGTTATCACCAGGGATATCAGCCTCATTTTCCTTTTTTCTCCTTTTCTCTTTGTACTCCTTCCTGTGGTTGCTTCATCCTCAAGCTAGAGCCCGTCATGGCAGCAGCTCCAGGCTCACACCCTTCCTCCACACATCCATACAACAAATGACTCTTCTGGTAGTTTCTGCGTAATGGTGAGGAGGCTGCATTCCTTTGTGTATCACCTGTTTACACAACACAGGTGCCTAGCCCTAATCTAATCACAATAGCCCAGGGGTAAGGAACAGACTGACATAACTGAACTCAGCTTAGAACAATAGTACCTTCTCTGATATGATAAAGAACAGGAATGTATCTTGTCTTGCTTCATGGATTGTGTTGCTCAGAGATACCTAGAATTACTTTTTTTTTTTTTTAATGTAACAATGTAGAATAGTTAAGAGCAAATCCCCAAATCAGAGTTAATAATCTTAACTTCAAGATTTTACATTTTACTTTCATTTTAAAAAAGTAAACTTCTAAAAATCGTATATACTAGTATGTATACTCTTAAACATGAACTATATTGTACTTTGATTTTTGAATTATAGGGATAAATGAAATACGTATAAGGATTGCTATAATTACAGTATACCACATATTTCCATTCAAGTATATATCCTAACATAACCTAATATAATCTTTATATATATTCTCTAATACAATATATAATTTTAAAAAGTGAAATGGGGCTAATCATGAGTGGCCTCCTCTGGGCTCATTTCAAGCAGCTGGTAGAATTGAAAGTGAAATTCCTTAATGTCTACGACTCCTTTCGAGCACGTCTTTAAAATTATAGGGACTCTGAAAGCATCAAGTTGTGCCCCGTTTTGCCAGCAGTGCCACAACAGGAATATTTCTCCCCATTTCATAGCCCGCTCTGCTGAAATGGTGAGGACAGTGTGGTCACCAAGAACAGAAGAGCTGCTTTGACTTCCAGAGCCCTCACTGGCTACATGACCTTGGGCATCCACCTCATCTAAACAGTGAGGCAGATAATCCTCAGAGGATGGCAGTGAGCATCAGAAAAGCTGTGCACGCAAGGTGCTGCCTCCATGCGGCAGACCCCAAACAAGAAAGGCAGAGTGCTGGGCTACACGCTGGGCCTGTGGCCACCGACGGTCCCAAGGCCGCCTTGCAGTCAATGGGCATTCTGCGACTGAGCGAGCCAGGACATATGTTCAATCAGGAGCTCTGGGAGACTGGGTTCAGGCCCCAAAGGGCAGCTCAAAGAACTCATTCACTCACATTCCACCCAGCAGCATTCCTGGCCTCTAGTCACAGCCTGTCACAGAAAGCCTGAAGGATCTGCCAATCTATGCAGAGTGCCCTGTCTCCCATATCCAGAGCCAATCCCAGGAAGAAAGGAGAGCTGGGACTGAGTCTCTCCCAGGTCTCCTGATCCCTCCCCTTTTGGAATGAGACCCAGGAGCTGTTCAGGGGGATTTTTGGTGTTGGCCATGGAGAATTAGCAGTGGCTCAACTTTTGGCACCCAAACCATGGAGCCTACTTCAGGAAGCCAAATTTCAACCCTGGTCCCTGCAGGAAACTTCCAGCAACCAGGA
This sequence comes from Rhinolophus sinicus, assembly GCF_036562045.2. Taxonomy (NCBI): domain Eukaryota; kingdom Metazoa; phylum Chordata; class Mammalia; order Chiroptera; family Rhinolophidae; genus Rhinolophus; species Rhinolophus sinicus. The sequence goes on along the minus strand of NC_133765.1, from coordinate 20,305,418 downwards.
AGGGGCAAATGTTAAAAAAGATGAGGAATAACATTCACTGACCAAGTTAAAAACTTGGTCCAGGGCCCAGTGGCTCAGGCGGTTAGAGCTCCATGCTCCTAACTCCAAAGGCTCCCGGTTCGATTCCCACATGGGCCAGCTGGCTCTCAACCACAAGGTTGCCAGTTCAATCCCTCGAGTCCCGCAAGGGATGGTGGGCTCTGCCCCCTGCAACTAAGATTGAACACGGCACCTTGAGCTGAGCTGCCTCCCGGATGGCTCAGTTGGCTGGAGTGCGGGCTCTCAACCACAAGGTTGCCAGTTCAATTCCTCGACTCCCGCAAGGGATGGTGGGCAGCGCCCCCTGCAACTAAAATTGAACATGGCACCTTGAGCTGAGCTGCCGCTGAGCTCCCAGATGGCTCAGTTGGTTGGAGTGCGTCCTTTCAACCACAAGGTTGCGGTTCGACTCCCGCAAGGGATGGTGGGCTGTGCCCCCTGCAACTAACAACGGCAACTGGACCTGGAGCTGAGCTGCGCCCTCCACAACTAAGATTGAAAGGACAACAACTTGACTTGGAAAAAAGGCCTGGAAGTACACACTGTTCCCTAATAAAGTCCTGTTCCCCTCCCCCAATAAAAAAAAAATCTTAAAAAACAAAACAAAAAGACCCCACAAAAACCTTGGTCCAGCAGTGTGTAATGGAGCCACACGAATGGTGCTGTAGAAGGGCCACCTGAGCCGTGGGTCTGGAGTTGCAAGCTGTGAGCTTGGCAGGGGCTGGGGGAGGGGAGGGTGGTAACTAGAATACTGGTTTTGTGACCTTGGGAATGGTCACACCACTCTGAGGCTTGGAGATGACCTCATGGGGCAGCTAGGAGGATCAAATGGAGGAACTGCAAAGAAAAGGCATTGGGAACTCGCACTGGGAACTCTGGGGGAAAATAAACATGAAATCTTCAGAATGAAATCAGCTTTAGGTTTAAAACCAGGAAACGGTTATCAACAGACTCTCACTTTCCTCCCTCAAAACACCTACAGCAGCTCCCACTTCCATGTGCTAGCACAATTCCAAAAATAACAACCTGCATCTGGCCCTTACTAAGGGGCAAGGACTGTGATAAGTGTTTTGCACACATTCTCACCTCATCTTACTGTGTGACTGTGGGTACAGGACTCACCCTCTGTGCCTCAGTTTATTTACATGTAAAATAGGAATACTCAACAGCAGGATTAAATGAGTTAAAATTGATAAAGTGCTTAAGACAATAAGGGGCAAGTAAATTGGTTCAACTTTATAGTCCTTAGAATAGTTCATGGCCTTGGCATAATTAAGTATTCTTAAACAAACAAACAACCAAACAAACAAACAAAACAACTAATCATGTCCCATGCTCACTCAGGGTGAGCCACCTGCCCAAGGTCACAGGGCCAATCAGATGATGAGTGATTACAGTCCTGCGGGAAACCGCTACCTTTGAGTCTCATCTGCGTGTGTCTCTCCGCTGCCCACTGACCCAGGAACTGCATCTCATCCCTCCTTGTTCTGTGGTCCTGACACGTTGAAGACATCTGTACTGGTCTGCTAAACACATGGGGCTATGCCTTGGGAGAGTCCAAACATTTTCAAAGGGCAATTAAAATATACTTTCTTAAGACCCATGAAAGACTTGACGGTGGTAAGAAGTCAGTCAAAAGCCCAGCATTCCTTAGAGCAGCATGAGCCACAAGGCACCGTACCATGCTCCCTGTGCTTTGAGTCTGGACAGGTGCAGGTGGCCAAGGGACAAGTCTTAAAACACTGATTTCACAAGAAGGGTCCAAGAGGTTTATTAGACAGCTCATAGCAAGACACAAAATGATTAATGACAATAAGCATATTCTATCAGCCAAGTGCCACTTGGCACTATGACACTATTCCACAGAACATCCTTGCATTTAAAAAAAGTTAACTTCTAAAAATTCTATATACTAGTATGTATACTCTTAAACATGGTTCACATTAGGTTCACATTTCCTAATGGGCTGCCTGAAGAAATGAATCCCCTCAAATCAAGACCCAAACACAAAGGAATTCCAAAGACCACTGGGGAGAAGAGTGGCACACAAAACCCTCTCTTATCAATGTGGGAGGGGGTTGGGGGAGAAAACTGTCAGACAATTTGAATTTCCAAACTTAGTAAGAGGGAAACAAATGTACTAGGCAGGGTCTCGTGGGTGTGGGGCAGAGGGTGGGGGACAGGAGAGGCAAAACGGTAGTGGCTGGGACCTGACAGCAGGTTTCTCTCTTCTACTTCTTCCTCCCTCCTCTCTCCTTGAGGGCCAGGTGGATGATGGCGCCATTGGCCATGTTGTAATAAGCCAGAGAGTTGGAATCCTTGATGAAGATGCCCTGGAAAACAGATAGTGTGCATTAGCACGGGGCAATCTGGCCTTGAGCACATCGCTCAGTCTCACAAATGGCAGTGTCCGTTCACACTCTGAACTTAGCAAATACAGAGGCTTGAAGGAAGGTGGGGGGCAAGGGAGGGGTGCAGGCGCAAGGCAGGATTAAAAGTCTCTGGTTCCTCCCAGAATGCTTTTCCTTCTTCCTACAAAGCCATGCTCTTCCCTTTAGCCGACTCCCCAAATAGCTGGCCCTGACCAACCCCACAGAATTTTGACTCTCAAATCACAAGAACTTTAGAGATCAACTAGTCCAACAGCCCTCCTTCACAGAGCGGGAAACTGAGGCCTACAGCGAGGATTTGTTAAACTCTAAAAGAGGAAGAACACAGCAGCTCCGTGTGACCTGGTGGCACTAAGCTGAAATGGACTATCACTTCTGTGTCCATGCGCAAAGCCAGGCTACCTGAGGCCACACTGGCTGGGTTGGCTCTACCACTGGGCCAGAAAGCCACCAGAGCACTCCCAAGTCTTGTACCCGGATATCTATACCAGTGGTTGAGGCAGAGGGTTTTTTCAAACCCCACACGAGACTATACTGTGACCCTGTCAGAGCGTCACCCTGTCAGATTAAGCTGTCCCGGCACTCCCAGCCAGCGTCATCACTTCTAGGATGGACTGAGATGGCCACACCCAGGTGTCTCCCCACTCCTTTGGTTCCACAGGGGATTTGGTTTCTAGGACAATACAGGAGTTGGGTCCCAAGAGGCAGGACCAGACACTCAACTCACCTCATACTGCAGCTTCTGCTTCCCTGCAGGCATGCCCGTGGCTTCGTGAATCTTCACCTTGATGACAGAGACCTGTGGGACCAAGGAAAGGTCATGCATCCCCTTACTAAGGTCAGCTGGAGGAAGCTGCCCCAAGCCCTTGGTTCCCCTGCAGCAATTCATACCTGGTCTGTGAGTGGGAGGGTGAAGACCAGCACCTGTCCGTTCAGTTTCCATTCGGTCTTATCCTGCATGTTGGGCACCTGGACTTTGATGGATACTGGACCCTGCAAATAGAAGGTGGTCATTATGCCCAGGAGCCCTGAGCCAATCAGGAACGATGCTCTCCTATTCCTGGGCCAGTCGAGATCGTGTAACCTCTCCATCTGGGCTCCTGGACTCTGGCCCCTGGTTCACTACTAACGATGCCACTTGTGACAGGGCACAAGTCACTGCTCTTTTCAAAATTTGGTTTCTCTTCTTTAAAATGATCTCTACCCTGTTTCCTAGGGAGTCTGGAGCTGAAAAAGTGACATGGAAATGCTCTTCAAACCCCACAAAGTACCACCAGAGAAAAGAATATGAACTGTGAGGTCAGAGGACCTGGGTTCCCAACTCAGCCACCCTGCTAACGAGATCTTCCTGAGCCTCTGTGTCTGGTATGGAAGGCGGCTGCTGACACCCACTGCCCGGTACTGTTGTGAGCACTAAAGGACAAGTGTCCGTAAAACGTGTAACTCTATCTTGGCACTTAAGTACCCAAGAGATGGGAAACACTACCAGAAAGAAAGTAAAAGATCTGGTCAAATGTATCGGGAGAGGGGTTGGGGCTGTCTCTGCTTCCTCGCTGGAGCCTAACAGCTTCCCGAGGGACCAGCTACACCAAGGTTCTGACCGCTCCTTGTTTCTGGCGCCCTAACAGGGTCCCCACAGCAGGCAGGCCTCCTAAGGGCTGAAACTGGAGCAGGCCATAAAGAAATGAAGAACTGCACCCAGGATTTTCTCTCGGGGCCAGGCCCCCTGTCACACCCGAGTCTTACTTAATGTAGAGCTGTGTCTCCCTGCTGACCTCTACAATTGTTCACACCAGGGACCACAGATGGTATCTGTTCCTCTGACTGCTGACCCCACATACAGTGTGTGCTCAGAAGCGCTCACAGGCCGCCAATGGCTAACCTAGGCGCCGGAAGCCGAACTATCGGAGCAGAATAGGGTGGGCCAGGGAGTGTGTCACTGGGGTGGGACTAGACGCCCCCAGCTAGACACTCCAGGCCACAGGCAGCCCTGTGGGATCATATACCTTGTTTCTGCGAAGGAATTCCTCCTCGGGCATGAGGCTGTCCTCTGTCTTCAGTTTCTTAGAGGCAGGTTCATCTTCCATGGGAGGCGGAGGGTGGACAGGGGGCATTGGGGCTGGAGCTGGGACGGGTGCTACAGGTGGAGCGGGTACAAAGGCTGCAAGGACAGGAGCAAGTAGCTGTGTGAGTAAGGGGAAGGGGCCCAGGACTCAGGGCTGGTGAGAAATGAGAGGAGAGGCTGCAAAGGTTTCCTCTTTCTTCCAGTCAGAGGTGTGAAGGGCTACTCCTTGCTGAGTCTGGCAGCCCGCTGGTTGCCTGGCAAGGGGACCTGGGAGGATGCCCAGATTGGGCAGCAGGGGACTGGAGGAAGGGCAGGACTGATGGACGCAGTGGGTGCCTACCGGCAGCAGGCACTGTCAGCCCTCCACCTGTCCAGGGCCGGACCCCTCCCTCTGGGTACACAAAGCCCAGCTCTGCCACTTCAGCTTATCTGCCCCAAGAGTTGTGGCTCCCCAGCTCCCAGCTCAGGGATCTCTCACATGGGGAAGCCATGGCTCTCCTCTGGGCTAGACCCCCAGCTAGAACAGCTGGCACTGCCATCAGCCACTGCTCTGCTCACAGTGCTTGGCCTGTAGTCCTGAGTCAATGGCCTGGAAAGCGATCCGAGACACTGACCTGTTGGCACAATCATGGGGGGTGGGCGGGGTGCCATGATCGGAGGGGCCGAGGGAGGCATGGGCACCACGTTGATCCTGGGCGCATGGATGATGGGCGGCATGGGAGCAATCACCGAGCCTGGGGGTAGCCGGACGACAGACGCCATCGGGGGCCGGGGCATGACGGGTACTGCAGACACAACTGTGGTCCGGACGGGAGGTGGCATCTGTGGGGGAGAAGGGACGCGTACATCACAGGAAACCAAGGCTGGACTCCCAGGGTCCACACAGCTGGCAACTGGTCACCTGCAGCCTTTAGGGCTGGGGCTGGACAGCTGACTCGGCGCCCTGGGGCTAAGAGATTACAGCCTCACCTCAGGCTCTGACAGGAACTATGCCGAGGCCCAGGGCAACACTCCTTCCACTTGGGACTCAACCAGCTGCTCGTGGCAGACACTGAGAGAGCACTGAAGAGGCTGACCTCAACTTAGCCTCCTGGAGATGAGCCAGCAGTCCTCAACACCCATTAAGTCCTGCAGCCCTTTTCTACCCCCAGCCTGTTTCTCACATCTGCCTCTTGCCTCCCTCCTGTTCCGATCCTCCCACACAGACAGAAGGTCAGGCTAGAGGTTCTCAATTCCAATTAAAGGTCCTTTCTCTCTACCTGACCCAGTTGGCGCTCGGGCGCCATAGCTGCCCTTTTCAGCCAGTAGTGTCCAACCCAAGAACCCAGCTCTAAAAGATCAGTGACAAGGTGGCTGCTGGCTTACTGCGGGTGGCCGGGGCACTGAGGTGATCGGTGGGGCCGAACTGGGGATATTGGTGGCTGAAGATGGAGGTGGTGGCTGCTGGGGGATTTCATTGGGCTTGCTGGGGCCAATCTTCTCTTTGGTATCGTCTTCTGGCACCAGGCCCTTGGCCTTGTGAATAGCCTCAATCTGCTCCTGCAGGGTGATATTGGCCTGGGCAGCCTGCTGGGTCCGGGCCATGCTGCCTGAGTGGCCGTCCCAGGTCACCTGCAAGGGAAAGCAAAGCCACAGCTTGTAAGAACTGAGTCCAATGTGGGAGTCTGAGGGCGAGGAAGGCAGTAGGATCCATCTGAATTGTACCTTTTCCTCTGGTTTCTGGATCTCTTCCTCACCAATCTTCTTACCAATGGCCGTTTCCTCTACACCGAAGATGTCGGTACGCCGCTCGGCCAACTGTTTCAAGCTGCTCTCGATATCCAGACCTAGAGAGTCAGAGTATGGAGATGTGACAAAGGGAAACTAAACCAGGTGCCCTTCTGACAAGGCAGCAGCTCTCCTGGTACAGGGTGGAGGCTGGTCCTATGGGACGAGGCTGACTCTGGGTCCTAACCCAGCACTCCCGCCCTCTGAGCCTGGGAAGGCTGCCCAGTCAGCACTAAATAAGGCTATAACCAGAACTTGTCCAACTCCTTGACTTATGCATGAAAATGAGAGGACGGGATTACACAAGTAGCATGTAGCAGAGTCAGGACTAAAAGCCTGGTCTACTTTTGGGGCAGTTTCCTTCTTAGCTGCTTCGTACACAGTAGTCACGGGACCCTATGCCTCATTTCCAGGTGCTCAGGGTACTCCATCATCAGAGCCCTCATTCTAAGACACCCCCAAGAATGAGCACCCCTCACAGCTATAGTCAGCTCTTGCTCTGGGATGTCAATGGGCATATGCCATCCACGTCAGGTGCCTGACTTTGGAGGAGTCCTATGGAGAGTTATTCTGGAAAATTGGGAGTTCTTTTGTAGCATCACAGGTTGCACATATCCTTGAAAGCTTTTTACTTCAATTGCTGCTTTTTATGTTTGCTTAAAACAAGCTGTTTAAGAGATTCCCAGGGATCAAAATGAGTCAGGGTTGAGTCAGAGAAGGGGTGTGGACTGGGTGGGGGAACCCCCACCTCACCTGGAGCGTACACCTCGTCGTCACTCTGCTTCTCACGGATGGAGCGATCGCGCTGCTCCAGCCAGCGGGGGTCAAGAAGCCCGATGCGCATGTGCTCCTGCATTTTACTGGCAGGGATCTTCTCCCCCGTGATGGGGGACACAAGGTATTCATCTGGAGCAGGGGCTGGAGGCAGGGGCTTAGAAGCTAAAAGGAAACAGAGGTGCTTGAGTGAGACTACTGGGTGGCAGCCTGGGTTAAGAGGGTGCTGTTTCATTCATGCATCATTCACTCAAGACACATCCATTCAGTGCCACACGGTACTGGAGCAATGCAAGTCGCCAGGGCACTAGAGATGACTAAGCCCTGTTCCCCACCGCGAGGCCTAGGACAGAGGGGCTACCAATGCCTTTACAAGCCACCCATGTAGAAACAAGCCATCCTAGAAACAGAACACACACGGACAGGAAAGCAGGCCCTACCCTTGGGGTCGTAGTCCTTCCGGACAATGACCTGGTCTGGAGTCGGGGGCAGAGGAGGTGGCATGGGTGTCTCTGGCGGTGGGGGCACTTTCTGCCCTTCGTCTTCATCATCTGAACCCTGAAAAGCAAAGCAGTGGTAGGACTCAAGAGAGGGACCGAGAAGATACCTCTCTGCAGCCGAGGCCTGGTGGCTCTCAGGGTGGCAAGGAGCCTAGGCCCCTGCCAGTCAGCACCCATGTGCTAAGCCTCCCCAGGCAGTTGAGGCCAGCCGGCAGGCAGCCAAGCTGCTTCCTCACAGCATGAATGGGAGCGCTGGGGGCCGTGGTGCTAACACTCCGCCCAGGCATTTCCAGCAGCTGGCACCAGACAGTCCCAGGAGGCTAAGGGCACTTAACATGCCGGGGAGGGTGCGGGGGGGCAAGTCAGCACTCAATGGTAGCTGCTCATGAAGCAATGCTGGGAGGGAAAGAAAAAGTCAATTCCCACAGACACAGGGGCCTTTCTTCTCAGGCTGCACACAAATTCTTTCCGAGGGGAGGAGGGCAGCTTGGCACCAGAGTCTCTATGCCTGCTTGGAAGGCCTGGTTCAAAGCGGGTAGAGGTGGCCGAAAGGAAGCACGGGCTACAATTAGAAAAGCACTGGGAACTGCTGATCATTTGGCGTCAGCTCCAATGCATCAAAGCTCATGGTGTAGAGTGTTCCGAGAGCTGGCACGGGGCTGGCGGGGAGCAGGGCCTCTGGGCGAAGGGGGAAGGTCCCAGAACACGACCTGCACGGCCTTCAGATCCTTGCCTGTGAAGGAACCTTTGTTGCCCCAGCTGGAAAGAGGCTCTGTGCTGTCTGGGCTTGGGTAGCTGCTCAGCCAGGATGCCTTATTCAGGACCCACTCCTCCATTCGTGGTTCACCAGGGAGCTGGATCTGACTGTGGTGGCGAGCACCCCCGCCCCTTGGGCTCCAGGGGAAAAGGTCACCCTGCAGGCCTTCCCGGGGGCATACCTCATCCATGTCTTGCACTTGGGTATCCTGGTCCAGCTGGGAAGGAGGCTCCTCTGTCTTCTCCTGCTTCTCGTCCTCTTCATCAGACTCGACCTCCATCTCCACCTCCTCACTCTCTCCAAACTTCTCGTAACGCTCCTGAATGAGGATTCTGGCGCCCAGCTCCTCCGGGGTGGTGGGGGGAGGAAAGTTCCCTGGGAGAGGGTGAGCCAGAGTCAAAGGGTGGCCTCCACAGGTGTCCCTTATCAAAGGCCCATCTACCTGCTCTCTCTCCTCCCTGAGCTCTCCAAGGCTGTCTGATTTCTCTATCTCCAGAGGCCTACCCAGACGCCGATACAGTATTTGTTGAATTAGGTTTAACTGGGGCAATGTGGTAGAAGTGAAGTCTTCTGGGAGCAGAGATGAAACAGACACTGGTAAAGCCCCCCTGAGGGAGTCTGCTGCTCTCTGGGAACAGCTGCATGAGCTGCCCCGGGATGGCTCTGAGTTCTGGCTCCCCATCTGGAGTCACAGACCTACCTTGCTCATTGGGTTGGAAGTCCACCGTTTCTACCACCACAAAATCGTGCCAGTCGATCTGCGCATAGGCCACCCGCTCCTTCTCCTTCTCCTCCTCCTCCTTCTTCCGCTCACGCTCCTGGAACTTGGCCCACTCCACTCGGTAACACACCTGAATTGACGGGAAACAACAGGGTGCTGAGCTGAATCAGGGTCTGCTTTCGACGAGGGTGTCACCTCCAGGGCCTTCACCAAAGCCAACGTCTCCTTCAGAACAGGAGGCTGCTCTGCCCACCAGGGGAACTGCATGCAGCAAACTACGGTATTTATATCTGGTTTCAGCCAGGCCTAGAGTTTGCACAGAATGAAAATCCTAAATGCCACAGAAACCTTCTGTCTGGACACCAAGGGCAATGATTTATAACCTCAGTTTTCTGCTTGAGTTAACGAGGGGCTCTGTGTTCAGAGAGTAGCTGACTCCCTGACAGGATATCTGCATGACAACCCAGTGCCCAGAGAGAAGCGGCAGCCTGCGAGCCTGAGAAACAAAAGACTTCATGTGGCCACCCAAAACAGCCAGCACCAATATACCTTCTTCCCTTGACTCTGACAACCTGGGGCTTCATAAGGCATCTGTCACCGGAGACCTGTTTAGGAGTGGGCTTCTACTGAGAGTAAAAACAGGGAGACCTAGTGAAGCCAAAGGCAAAGCAGAAAATTGGGGAACACAGAATCTAGGTTTCTTTGGCCTTTGTAGCCACAAGGCCTTTCTTCCCACCACTCCTGTGCCTGAACAGAAGGTACTGCCTCAGAGACTACTTTCAAACGTGAAAGAGAATCCACACAATATAACTTGCCCCATCAGTAACTGTTTTTAGTAAGAACTTGAATTTACCTGGTCCAAAACCTCTCGGGGGTTCTCGGCCTCTTTCTTGAGCTTTGTAAATAAGCCTTTGGGCGGAATCAAGATCTGAAACACAGAAGAATTATTAAAGCAACTGTCAGGGCAGACAACGTGGGAAAAAGAAGTGGCCTTCCTGGGTCCATGGAAAGGAGAGTGGGATTTTGGATCCCAATCCCAGCTATACTTGGCTGTGTGACTTTGGACAAGTTGTTTAACCTCTGTAATTTCGTTTCCGTCTATAAAATGGTGACACCACCACTTAAAAGTTGGTGCCATCAACGAAAAAGATTGCTGCAAGGATTAGCAGGAAGGTATGCAGAACCACGGGCAGACTACCCAGCACCCGGTCAGTACGCGATGGCTGCTTTCAGGGGATGGATCTGCTCCGATCCTTTCGCACATGCTACCAGGCCTCCCGACTATCCTAGTTAAGACTGCAGCGAGGGAGCATTGGAGATCTTGCTACCTGGCATATGTTGTCAGTTTGACTCAAATAAACTTATAAAAATTTTCTAGAACAAAGACTGGCCTCACTTCCCTCCTTTCTGTCTCTCTTTTTCTCCATAATATTTATCACCACCTGACATATATTGACATTGCATTTGTTTGCCATCCTCTCACAAGGCCAGAAACTCCACAAAAACAGGGATTTATCTTTTTTTTTGCACTGTATTCCAGCACCTGGAATAGTGTCTGACACTCAATGTATATTTGCTGAAAGAACGAATGCTGGCTTTGTTCAAAACAGCCAGTCACTGCAACTGTCCCCCAGTATCTAAGTCACAAGCAAAGAGGCCCAGCGCCACCACATCCTCCCTGTACTTCTATCCCTGGAATCCACCTGCTCCTAGAGTTGCCATGGCTAGAGACAGACACCAGCGCTCTCAAGTTAGAGTACTAAATATCAACACCCAAGTTCTGAGGGAGAGGACCAGGCAAGTAACAGAACAGAAAGAAACCTGGGCACCTTTAACCCCAGAAGCAGTCCACTGGGAGAAATTAACCTAGGACTCACTTAAAATTGATACTGTGTACTTACAGTAACCCTTTGGCGTTGGGCCTTCAATGATTGTTATTTCAGCTATGGGCTTCTGCTGAATTTGGTCATTTTTTAAATACACATATTTTTATAATTCTTTCTACTTATATACTTATGAGTCCTTTTAAGTCAGAACCTCCCCCCCCTTTTTTTTAAGGAGGGTGCAGCTCACAGTGGCCCATGAGGGTATCGAACCAGCAACCTTGATATTATTAGCACCATGCTCTCCCCAAATGAGCTAACCGGCCACCCCTCAAGTCAGAACTTTAACGTACTGTTTCTACATATCAAGAATAGATGTGTAGATCATGCCACTAAGAGGAAGACAATCTCCACTACACATGTAGCAAGAAAAACGTACCACAGGCACATCTATATGTATACTTTGCAATAAGTTAATGATTGGATTATTTTAAATACCAGTAATGACTTGCTCAAATTCTTGATTGCAATAATGTAGCATAACTAAGATCCTAGGGTCTGGAGTAAAAATGCCAGAGCTGAAGTCCCAGCTCTTCAACCCCATGGCTATGTGACCCTGGCCAAGTTAACTTCTCTGTGCCTCAGTTTCCTCTTCTGTAAAGTGAGTATAACACTAGCTACCTTGTCGGTCATCAGGGGTTAAATAAGATGACACTGCACATGTAAGTACTCAAATACTAACTATATTTACGTTTAACTGTTTCCCTATGCCTATTTAAATGATATTTCTAATTCAAGTACTTTTTAGAGTGAAAACATAGGTTTTAGAGTCAAATGTTGGATTAAATCTCATTGTAGATACTTATTTACAGAGGAACCATAAGTAAGTGACTTCCCCTCTCTGAGCCTGTTTCTGCTTTTTCGGAAAAATGCTTACCTCATGGGTTCTTATGAGGATTAAATAAGGTAATAGACATTTATTAAGGACTTGTTTCTTTCTCAGGCCCTGTGCTAGGCCCCTGAAAATGTAAAGGTCCTTAAAAGCAGCTAGTACCACTCGGCCTTGTCACACAGCCGGCACTCACCTAATGACAGTTACCAAGCATGTGTTTCATTTCACTTTAGAGATATCGCATTTAAGAGGAAAAACGAAATAGAAATCAGAATTTCCTCCCAATGACCTGGAGTTTTTAACATCTGCCCAGGTGCCCCACAAAGGAGCACTGTCGCCACAGACAGGCAGTGGAGAGAGTCCTCCTAATGGTAAATGCCCTCCTTCCCTGGGCCCAGCACCCTGGCCCCGCCCTGCCCAGGTACCTTGGTATACTGTTCCACCAGCTTTGTGAAGTAGTTGAAGAGGCTGTGCTGTGGGCGGAGGAAGTCGAACTGGTAGTTGCGCTGCTCCTTTTGCATCAGCTGGGTCAGAAACTGGCGCCCGTTCCTGGCCACAAACTGAGCCGTCAGCTTCACGACGTCCAGGTCGAAGGCTGAGATGGACGGGGGGTCCGCAATGAACTCAAACTCGGGAGGGGGTTCTTTGGGCACGATGGTCTCTTGGATCACCTGGGCTTGGACCTAAGATGCAGAGGGAGTGTGAGGCAAGAGGCACAGGGGTGAACTGGCTCGAGAGAGGGGGCTCTACACTTGTATTAATGATGTGCACACCACTGGCACATGGTGTGAGACGATCCTAACTCACAAAAGCACCAATTTCTTGGCCAACTGTGGCCTCAACAACCTGAATGGCTTTGAGTGAGATCCATGACCCTCAGTACGTCTGCTGCTGCCCTGAAATTGAAGGCCAAAACTGGGGGGCAGAAGATCCGACAAGAACATGGCTCATAAATCCCAAGCGAGGCAGACAGAGGACGCAATAGGCCCTACATGTGTGCAGAGGACCCCACTGGACAAAGGATTTCATCCAAGTTTGCTACCTCATCTGGCTTCCACACGAACCATGAGGACAGAGAACAGGTACCATGAATCCTTTTTATAGATGAGGAAACTGAGGTAGCCTGTGGCTCTAAGACTAGTAAAGTGCAATGCAAGGTCTCACAACCTACTCCAACCCTTACTTCCCACTGTAAAACAAGGAACACCCTTGGCCCTTTGTACCTTTTTGCGTTTTGAGCCTCTTCAGCCCGCTCCATACTCTTTTGGAGTATACTATCCCTTTCCATAATGGCCCTTGAGCCACAGCTTCCTGCTTGGGACCACTAGTATTTCTTTGATCTCTTCTAATAAACTGATTTTTCACTAAAAAAAAAAAAAAAGGGAACAGCCTTTGCCACCATGGTTCAGGAGTGGGACGAAGAGAAGGGACGACTCCAGGTCTACCAAGGAGGCAAAATGCGCCAGCCCTTCCTGTCCTCATTGGTAACTGTAATTGTGCCTACTGCTGGGCCTAGTGTTGAGGGGGGTACTAGGGAAGGCCAGACAGAGAGGCCCTGGAAGGTGAGACACACGAGAAGATGGCACAAGAAGGGGCCCATAAGCCACATCGCAGCACTGCCACCATGCCACGGTCACGGCAAAGACAAGTAGCTGAGTGCATGGACTTTATATATGGAGTCCTGACTCTGTGGCCTTGGGTAATTCACACCTCCCCACGCCTCAGATTCCTCATCTGTAAAATGGTCCCTTTGCTGGCCTCCTCATGCAGTCCCTGTGAGGTGCCAATGAGACAAGGCCCCTAAAGCAGAGCACAGAGCTTGACAAGCAGCGCTGAGGAAATGCCAACTGTCAGTAGGACTTTGCTGTCTGAGCCTCAGCATCTGCCGGTGTAAGAGGAGGATAAAAAAGCTCACGTCTCTCCCTGGGTGGCTGTGCGGTTTGGACAGCAGAGTTCATTGTCCTCCCCTCCCCGTCCTGGTCCCTCTCAGCCCTGGGGAAGTGAGGGCAGGGGCTGGCTCTAACCTTCTGGGGCAGCTGCTGCTGGGTGGCCTGCTGCTGCTGCTGCATGACCTTGGGGATGGCGGCCGAGGGCTCCTGAGCCTTCCCCTCCTTGAACTCGCTGACCTTGTGGCGGTAGTAAGCATGGTAAGGATCATTGGGGTTCAGAAAGTTGAACTTGGGGTTGTTGATCTCGTTCTGTCGTATCCTAGCTTCAAATTCAGGTCCATTTCTAGAAGGAGAGAAAAAGATTCACCACCACAACCCTTGCAACGGCTGAGACGCAGAATGCCACCCGTTCGAGCCCTCTTCCTGCCCCCACGTATCACTCAAACTCGCCGGTCTCTCAGCAGAGCAGAGGTCCTCCTCGAGACCCCTGCGGCCAGGCCGGCGGCCTCCTGCCTCCTTCAGCCTGGCCCCTCCTCTCCCACGGGGTCTCCCCGACCTTCACTTTCCTGCAGTTCCTCAGCCAGTCTGGCCATTTCCAAAAACTATCTGGACTATTGCTTTTTTCTATTTATGAGATGTATTTACTTCTAAAAAAAAAATGTACTTACAAAGGAAGGCATATATTACTACTTCAAGTAAAAGTCAGCAGGGCTTTACTAACAAAAGACAGCCCTAAAATTAAATACAATGAAAACAAAGTAACATTGTTAAAAGTTTAGCTTGAAGTTCACTGCACCTAAGACCAGTTCTCATAGTTAAAAGGGGGCTTACTGAGAGCTGGAGAGATGTTACAGATATACTAGCACCAAACTGAGACTTTGTCCTTTGGGTAACGAAAAGGATTGGAAAAAAACATGAAAATGTAGACAATGAGATTTAATGCCTTGTCCAAGTGCTGCCTAAAATCACCTAACTTACTACGGGTGAGCCCCGCAGGAAACACTGCTCAGGGACCTGGACTTGTGGTGCTGTGTAAGGCACGTTCAGACAACAGGGGAGCAGTAAAATCGGCGAGGAGGTCTCCACTGTCTCTCGGTATCTGGGACAGTTTCCCATAGAAACCCCATGTGCCCAGTTCACATGCCTTTAAAACCTCAGTATGAAAAAAAAGTATCTCTCATAAGGTTTAGGGAACCCCTAATTTTTTAAGAGTCCCAATAGTAATATTTCAAGGAGTCACACATATATAACCTGTGTCAGTCAGAAAGTGCACTAAACTTAAAGACACAAGATATGGACACGTTCAAGTCTTGGGTTCACTACCTACTCACCAAGGTACCGAATTTCTCTGTGACTCGGTCTCCCATGTGTAAAATGTGCTAACACCACCATCTCTCTCTACCTTGAAGTACTGAGAAGATCAAATTAGTTAAGGAGATGCCAAAGTCTTTTTGATTCTTACAGTGGCCTGCAAAAGTGAGGGCTGTCACTCCTATAAAAGTTAGAAGGGATCAATTCATAAACATTAGAGATGATCTGGGTATTAGGAGATGACTGTGGGCCTTCCAGCGCCCCTCCAGTCAGAATCCAGCACTCAGAGGCGCCCCAAACACACCAAGGGACAGCTCCAGGGGCTGGCGGGCAGCAAGGCTGCTCCACTCTCTCTAGACTTTCACCACCTGGCCCTGTCAGTTGAAGAGAGAGTGGGAGACAGGGGCAGGCAACGCTGTGGCCCAGATTAACCACTGTAACAACCTGGGCCATCGTGGTGGGTCATCAACACCCAGGCTAGCTACTCCACAAATTCTGGTTACACTCTGTCATGTGACTAACACCATAAGGTCTCAATGTGACAATGCATTAGGACTGGAACCTCACGCTTGGGGAAGAATCATTCGTCCCCCTTCTTAAACAATGCAAACCACATACAAGGAGGAGAGTGAATGCACAGTTAAATACTGCTAAATTCGGCCACCATACCCAGCAAATGCCCAGGGGAAAGGGTTACTAGAAAGAGGGGCTCTGGTTGTCTCCTCTATCTCTGCTGCCTAAGCCATAACCTCACCACATCTGGGAACAATCTGAGAAATTAAAACAACAAGAAGGCAGCCATGTTCATTCCCAGTTCTTCTGTTGCTTTAAATTAGCTTAAAGTTAATTTTAGAATTGTATTCTCTAACACAAGGCATAGATCTCAACAGGAAAAGACAAGACTCTGACTCAACCCAGCTGGTGGGACTTTTAAGGGTAATTTCCACTTCGGTTTCTTGACAGGAAAATGCAGTGAAAGGAAAACCTAACCTACAGAGAAAAAAACTTCTTTTGGAAAACCATACTCGGTGATTTTTACTGTATGCTCCATTAATGTGTAAACCCAGCAGAAATGAAGCAGAGGGTCCTGCACGTTTGTTTTATCCCAGAGTGAGATGCTGATCTGTCCCTTTATTGCAAGGTAAACAAAAGCAAGTTCACAGATTTTAGAAACGCCTACAAGGCAATCATCATCGCCAAAAACAGATCTAAAGATGTGGATGTATAGATTTATTTTTAAGGGAACTTGGATAAACTCCTATTTCTGTGGCAGCAGAGGTTGGCACAAAATTATTGGAAAGCTACTTGGCAAAATTTAAGAAATCTTTGAAAATGCTCTGTCAGCCAGTAATGTGCCACAAAGAATTTTCTTCTAAAGAAATGATCTAAAAGGGAAAGCAACTGCTCAGAAACTTCCCCACAGCATCATTTGCCAAACTGAAAAGCTGGAAACCTCAATGAAAAGATAGAGGAGATGGCCCAAGTTAATGCCCATCGCCTCAATATGGTACAGCCTCTCCAGCGAGGACAGTACAGCATTAGACCACAAAGAAACACGGGGAAATGCTTACAACACAGCGCAAAAGGGAAAAGCAGGATGTGAAAGTATCTCTGCTAGGATTACAAGGACTTAAAAAGGATGCCGAGGGCCAGAAGGAAACAGGAAAAAGTGAAAACAGCCGGCCAAAACTATTCCGGTAGTGAGATCATGGGGATTCTTCCTCCAACACCCTTTTCCTATTTATTCGGTTTTTAAAATATCAGGGGAAAAGGAGAAGTGTGAACGTTGCTATGAGACATTAAGCATTTAATACAACACCTGCTGCCCTCAATCTGACATGGGCTTGTACTGTTCAAGCAAGCACAGGACAGTTTTAACCCAATACCCAGGTTAATCAAAGCCCTTGAAATGTGATGAGATGAATCTGCCTGGCACCTGACACAGTGAAAGACATCAACCAGAGGAATCTCTTTCTCTGTTTCATTTTATTAGGTTGGGAAAGGCAGGAGCATCTATTAAATAACATATGATGATGGTGATGCTGCCTCAGGGGTCAAAGCGTGGCCCCCTGGAGAGCAAACGCTCCCTGAGAGCAGCAGTCTGCTCAGGGCAGCTACTGCTTCCATGCAAGGAGCTGTCCAGTTCATCAAGAGAAGCCAGAGATCCAGACACATTGCATAATCTCCTCATTTTGAAAAAGTGGGAAATGAGTTAAAAAAAAAAAATATTGCGAGTACAAACAAAAAATGTGTAGGTTGGATGTGGCCTTCTGGCTGCCAAAGAAATAAATATCCTAAACGAGGGGATGTGATGTGCTGACCCTAGGAGTCAAGCGGCCATCAAGAAGCTTCCATCTGAGGACATCTGAGTGAGTGTAAGTATGATGGGGAGGGACAAGGGGAACTCGAACTGATTTCCACACCATTTGAGAAGATAGCTAACACCTGCATAATATACCTGAATTATGTTCAGTCCCATTACCTCACTCCTGCCTCACAATCACCCAGAGGTGGTATTTTGTTCCCTTTCACACATGGGTCATTCGAGGCTCTGAGGAACAGTCCTTGCACAATGAGAATGATCACCTTTCTTTTTTGTCTTCCTCAGGCCGGCGGTTCAGAAATAGATACACATACTATCCATGACAAAGCAGCTTTCCAGGCATTTCCTCCGGCCCATTTTGGAAGCACAGGTTCCAGATGACTCTGGGACTGGGTGTGACTCACAATGTGCCACTGCTGCCCTGTGTTAGAGATGTCAGGCTTGCCAGCTGCCTACCTCAGCTCCATGTTGCGGTTTTGGATGAGCTAATGGGTCTATGCCAACAATGGCTCTCTAAAAACCCAGTGTTGCCCTGTACGAATTCAGGAGCTCTTGGTGCTAAAATCCACGCGTGAGCCACATGAGCAGAAGTAGCTATGTTACCTGGCCACAAAGCTAGCAGTCTTGTCAACGATATTCCTGACTTCTGGAGGAGGGTAAATAATCCCCACCACTGGCTTGGAAGGGGTAGAATCCTCCTTTGAAGATGCTTCTTCCTCCGTGGGCTGTGAAAAACAAAAAAGGAAATGAGGTCTCAAAGTTCATGATTTGAGGCTGGACCACCCCCTCCCTTCTCCCTCCCCCCAGGTTAAACCCTTCTAGCATATTTCTGAGAGCATGAGACCTTCTCCTGCAGACTTCCTTTGGGTTAGAACCCTCTTCTTCAGAAGAGTGGTTCTCTTAACTGCATTGTGCTTACATGGGACCCTCCTGGGGAACTAGTAATAAAAAGCAGCTTCCCTGGCTCCCCTAGCTAGACCATCTCAGTAACACTGGGAATCTGGATTATTACCAAGAGCCCAGGTGGTTCAGGTGCAGAGGGCTCTGACCACATTCTGAGAAACCATGTTCCAGAATCTAGACAGTCCCACACCAAGGGACGGCTATATAGTGATTGTTTGCCCAATAAAGAAACAGGACACTCCTTGCTGGCTGCTCCTTCTGCACTGAATGCCCTCTCCTCTGTATCCACCCATAGTCTTCACCACTCAATGCTCAAATGTTTTGTGAAACTCCACTGGAATGCTCAACATTCACTATCAATACATTCTAATATTCTTTCCTCACCAGTCTTCCTTTAGTAAACAAAGTGTCAAGTCTCTCAGAAAAATAGTTTCTCCCCTGACCTCATGTTCCTTTCTGCTGCGGCCTTCTCCCCCCCTTCCTCTGCTAGCTAAACATCCTGAGTTTTCTCAGCCTTGCTGTTCCCACTTCCTCACCTCCCATTTGATCCCCACCACGTGATCAATGACCACTCCTTCACAAAACTCTCCACTCAACTCCCAAGCCCTGTTCTCACCTGTCTGTCCTTCTTGCTCACTCAGCATTCCATCCCAGTCCTCCCTGGTTTCTGATTCACCTCCTGCGCTATAATGGGCACCCCCAAAATTCTGTTCTTGATTCTCTTCACAGTATTCACACTGTCCTCAGGCCAGAACTCACAACCACATCCTCCATTTCCCCTACCACCTCTAGGCTGAACAATCCCGCCCAAATGAATGTCCCGAATCACTTTGTGTGCTAGAGCTTTAGATCCAGTTGGCTCCTAGGTACTTTCAACTCTATCCTCCTTCCTCATGAATGGCCAAGCAGGCGCCTGGTCAACCAGGCCAGAAACTTGGGCCTCCTACCCCTTCTTCAACCTCCACCTTCAGTGACAGTAACATTTATCGAGCAGAGTAGGTGCCATATACTTTGCTAAGCACTTTAGCTATATTAACTCTTATAACCCTTATGAGAACCCTATGAAGTAAATACTTTAATTATCTCCATTTTACAGATGACAAAACTGAGGAATGGAGAGCTTAACTGGCCCAAATGGCAGCAGAACCATATTTCCAACATACCACTTCGGCTGGAGACCCTGTGCTCCCAGCCATTTTGTGACATGAGCTTGCCAGGCCCTCCGCTCACCCCCAATGTAGCCAGGCCCTCAGCATTTTTTTAATTAAAATGACGAATCCTCCATCCTCCTTGCGAAGTTCTTCGTATCACTGCTTATATACCTGAATTTCTGAAACATGAATGTGTCATTATCCTGCTTAAAATCCTTTTCTCCCCACTGTCTACTTGAAGTTCAAATCCTCAGAACCGCATCTCCTGCCACCACTTCCCCAACACTGTGCTTCAACCACACTTATTTACCTTTCACCAGAGGCACCATCTAATTCCTATCTTGCTGTCTTTGCACTTATCTGGTATTACTTTGTTTATTTTTCCCCAGCGACTGGGAAAATGCCAGGGCACACAGGTGCCTAAATATTTGGGGAAAGGGTATGGACCTATCAAATATATGGTGATGGAAGGAGAACTGACTCTGGGTGGTGAACACACAAAGTGATATAGAGATGATGTATTAATTACAGAATTTTACACTTGAAACCTATGTAATTTTACTAACCATTGTCACCCCAATAAACTTTAATTTTAAAAAATTAAATGTGAAAAAAAAAAAAGGGTATGGACCTCTTCTGTCATGTTCCCCACTGTAGTCTGAACCCAAAGCAGTGGTCAGCATACAATACGTGCTCAACAAATGTTTGCTGAATGAATAAATAATGCCACTTCCCTTCCCCAATCACCTACCTGCTGAACTCCTATTCGTTCTTCTAAAAGCAATTTACCTCTCACTCCTGTGGGCTTCACCTACTTTCATCGCCCCTCCACCCCATCAAAGCAATGGTGACTAGATTACTGTCTCTTTTGTACCTGAAATTTGTTATAGGGCAAATCACAACATAATGCAATTGTTTATGTACGTCTTTCTTCCTTGGCTGAGATCTTTTTTAAGTTCCACTCTGTTATTTACAGTGATGGGGCAATAACCGTTTGTTGAGTTAATTAAGTACATCTGTATCCCCACCAGCCTGTGAGCTCCCTAAGGGAGGAGTTGTGCCTCATTCATTCCCGTAACTGGGAGCCTGGCACGGTGTCTGGTTTAGGCGAAGCACCGAGTAGATGCTGAGAATTAACATTCAAAGCTGTACCCTGCAGGCTGGGAAATCGGGGATAACTGGGCAAAGGCTGGGAGCCGGTGGGTCCAATTGCCACAGAAAACCGGTGGATGGGCTGGAACAATGTTTCTCAACTTTTAATGAATCGCCTTGGGATCTTGTTAAAATGAAGATTCCTATTAAAAGACCCGGGGTGGAGACTCCGCATTTCTAATAAACTCCCAGGTGACGCTGACGCTGCTGGTCCGCGGACCACACTTTGAGAATCACTGTTCCAGAGCTGGGCTCGCTACTGGAGGGCAGCGCGTTGCCTCCTGGGACTTGCAGTCCCTCGAAGCCCTCCTAGGCGGCCGCTTCTTCCTGCAAAAGTGAGGAGCGCCCAGGCCTAGGCTCGGGCTGGCGGTTGAGGTGAAGGGGGCACCGTACCTGTTTGGGCTCGGTGACCACAGGCGGCGGCGGGGGCACCGCCTGCACAGGTCCAGCCGGCATGACTGCGACGCTCAGGGCTGCCAGTCCGCCTCGGTGTAGGTGAGCAGCGCTGCGTCAAAACAGTTTGCCCGCAGCGCTAGGAAGACGACCCCGCAAGATGGCGGCGGCCGAGAGAGTCGCCGCCGAGGAGACAAGGCTGACGCACGTCCGGACACGCCCCCTCGCCGTGACGTAATTTCCATGGGAGCCGCCCCGCGAGACGCCGTTGCCATGGCAGCGGTCGGGGCACCTGGCTAGGGTTTGCTGGGCTTCACAGGAGCGGCTGGCGTGCCAGTCAGTTCCATGAGCCGACCAGACACAGGGGCTGAGGCTGCGACGCCGGAGACTGGTGAGATGTTCTATCTACATCACCTGCTGGACGCCTCCCCATTTACTCCACTGGCCATTTCCTCGCTTCCTCCGCCCCAGCTCCCTCCAATTGGTCTCTCACTTTGGACAACCCCCTCGGGCCCTCCTCTTCAAAGCCCCAGCTCCTTTCTGCCTTATCCCCTTCTTTCGCTTCAGGCCCACCTCCCCCAGGGCGCCTTCCCACGTCCCAAGCTGTAACTATCTCTGGTCCCTTTTCCCGTGGATCTGCCTTTTCTAGATTCACTCCCTGCCTTCCGGCCCTCAAGTCCCATGGACTGTCTCAAATCGGGGCAGCTGCTTCAGATTTCACCCCCTCGCTCCCACTTATACCTCCCTGCAGGCTACTTTCCTCCCTTCCCTGAGGCACTACTTGAATCCCGCCCTTTTTGCTTTCTCTCCTCCCTGTACCCTCGCCCCTCCTTTCCAACTCCTGAATGCGGGCCAGCTCTGAGGCCTTGTCTGGACTTCAGTTACCTCACCTGTGAAATGGGGGCATGATAGGAAGAGATGCCCTCCCAAGTCTCCTTCCTGTCTCTCACGCTCTGTCTCTCACACACACCCCATAGCTGTTTTATGTCATTGTTGTTTATTATTCATGTAGAATCGTAATGATATCTAGAATGTATTGAACATTTACCATGAGCCAAACCCTGTGCCAAACACTGCACGCATTACAACAGTTATTTCTTATAGCAACTTCTTTGCAGAGGAGGACAATGAATCTCAGTTGGTGGAGCGGGAACCCAAACCCAGGCCATTCTTACTCCTTTACTAGTACAGTTACTTATTCCTTTGTCTTCACACGATTTTTTCAGTCTCCCCAGGGATCCAGGCAATTCACAGTCCTGAGTCAGAGACTGACAATTGCCATATACATGGTTTTAGAGTTGCCAGAGTGTTTTCATGGTGGTGACCTTGAATCTCAGCAGGCGCACTTGGGGAGAGGTAGGCATAATCTTTACCAGAGGGGTAGGGTCCTAGGGCTCAGAGAGGGAAGAGGCTCGAATGCTGAATGGGAATGGAGGAAAGGCTCCCTCCCTTCTCTGTGAATGAGAAGCCCACCTTGAGCTTAAGGGAACTGAGGAGAGGCAAAGTTAGCTGCCCCTCCTACCGCAGGGCAGTGTCAGCTCAATTAGTACCATCACCTATGTGACCTCAGGAACTGTGCAGGGCTGGCAGCTTCAGACTGAGAGTTTCACTCAAGACCCAGGAATTAGAAAGCCGATGTCAAATGCCCCTACACTTGACACACACCTAAGTGGTTCTCAAACCATGCTGATATCTGCAAACCCCCAAAGTTCAGAAGAATTGACATAGGTAAACTTGGCTATTTTTCAATGTCGCAGTTTCGTCTTGTATACTCGTGCTTCTTTGGCATTTGCTGGTGCTTATCAGAACTGGAATCTAACAGGAGCTGGTATCTTAGATGGCCCCAGATGGCAGCTATAGTTATTTGAGGGTGAACAGGTCAGTGTTTCTTGGTGTCTTCATAAGCGAGCTCCTGAGTTCCAGCGCCTCCTTCCAGGGCAGGGTTTCTTGCTTGCTTTATTTATTCCCATCCTCCCTTTCCAAAAAGGAAAACCAGGATGTTTCCGTCTGTTTTTTTTTCTGTCTGTTTCTGCCTCATTTCTTGGGGACATAAAATCTCATGGGTGGCAATATCTCACTAGAGGCAGTCACCAAGGCAACATATATGTATGGGATATGGGCCTGTGTGTGTGCGTGTGTGTGTGTGTGTTGTGGAGTAGATACTCAGGGCCCTGTGGGTGAGACTGATAGAGCTGACACACCCAAGACTCGCTCTCTGAAGAGACCCTCAGATATAGATGGTGGTTCCTTGTGGACAGGGCTCCGTGTGCCTTGCTCTGTCCCTATTCTTGACACAGTGCCCAGCATATAGTAGGTACTCAGTCACCGTTTGCTGAATGAACACACAGGATCTGGCCCTCTACACCTGCACTGTGCAATACCGTGGCCACCAGCTCATGTGGTGGGACATTTGAAAACGGTGGCTGATCCAAACTCAGATGTGCTGTAAGTGTCAAATGGACACTGAATTTTGAGACTCAATGCAAAACAAAATAAAAAGTTAAAAAAATTTTTTTTAATCCCCTTAATGACTTTATATTGATTTCATGTTGAAATGATAATATTTAAATAAAATATTAAAATTAATTTAGCTGGTTTTTTCTTTTTTACTTTTTTAATGTGGCCAGGAGAAAACTGGAAATCCCATATGTGGCTTCATTATATTTCCTTTGGCCAGTGCTGCTCCAGCAGCAGCATGGCCTGAGGACAACAGAGATGTTGGACTCAAGAATCCCAGCTCCCTGAGTGAACTTAGGCTAACCTCCTAACTTTCCAGAGCCTCAGTTTCCTCATCTGTATAAAGACAGTGGTACACAGTAGGGAAGTGGTACACAGTAGGTCCTGTGGTCAGAACTAGCACGGTTGAAGCATGCTGTCTATGAGCAGTTTCAACTCAGGTGACCCCACCTGCCTTTTCCCTCCCCTCATTCATCCAGCCTGGAACACTCTCCTTCTTCTGGGACAGCCTCCTCCCTGTCCTCCGATAAGCTCTCCCTGAGTGACTGCTCACTCACTTTTGCCTTCATCCATTCCCAGGGACTGAAGAGCTGTTTGGGGCCAGCCCTGCACTGGAGACAGGAAGCCAGGTACCTGGAGGAGCCTCTGACCCTGAGCCTTAGGCTGGTCCGAGAGTTGGGCAGGCGCCCGTGCAGGAATCCAGCTCCATAGGCAGTCACCTGCACAGAGGTGAGAACAGGGCACAGTACTCTGGGAGGCCAGAGAGGCCAGCTTAGCCCTCAGGAACTACCCCTGGGTACCTCCGAGCGTCCCAGCACCTGTGGGCACAGGCTGGCCCTCGGGCCCCTTGGCCCAGGTGGCCAGGTGATACCCCAGTGAACTCAAAAGACAGTTCATGCGCTTGCAAGGAGACAGACTGCTACTCACAAATAATTACTCAAATAATGATTCAGTGCTGGTGTGGTGAGTGCTGGGATGGAAAAGAACAGGATACTCTGAGAATGTGTAACAGGGGACTTTACCTGGCCTGGGGACCTGAGGGAGGTATCTTATCTAGAGGAAGTATGGGGGGGGGCACATTGTAGGTGGGGAGAAGCTGAGGTCAGGGCAGGCCATCCAGGGCTAGAGCCTAGGGAAGTAGTCCAATCTTTATGTTGTAGGAAGCCATTCAGGGGTTCTAGCTGGGGTAGGAGTTGCCTTTTAAAATAATCACTCTGGCTGTCATATATAGAATGGGAGAGGTGGTGCTGGGCAAAGGGAAGAGGGTGACCCCTCGGAGGCTGTGGTAGTGGTCTGGGGAGATGGTGAGTGTGGAGCAGTGTTGATGGACAGAAGTGCTGGGTTCTCAGCATGGTTTGGACATAGGATTGGTAGCACTTGGTACTGGATGTGGAAGTAAAGGAAGGGGAGTCAAGGAAGTGCCCAGGTGTGCTCAGTGGGGGTGCCATTTTCTGAGATGAGAGAGATTGGGGGGTAGAAACAGGTTGGAGGAAGAGAGGTGTCATGGTTAGGCCTGGACTTCCTGTGGGCCCAAGGGGCCATGGTCTAAATATTGCCCGATAGCCCTTGCCGGGAGGGGCTGTGGTGCAAGGAAGCACTTTCTGATGCTGAGAAATGCACAGGGTGGGGAGGGACCAGTACTCAGCGTGCACAGGGCTGCCCAGCTCTGAAGAGAGTGCTGGCTCTGACGGCAGGTGCCGGAGAGCAGAACCCCTGAGGCGTGCAATGAGCCATAGGACGGGCTGGGACAGTGTCACTTCTCCACCTTCTGAGTCAGGGGCCATGGATGGTTCATCCAAATCACTGTCTTCAGATGTCCATAGACTCTAAAGATGGACAAGAAACAGGCTGCATGGCCCGCAGGGGAAAAGGGGAAGTACAGAAAGCCGTGGCTCCAGACAAGGGTGACCTTTGCTGTCGTAGCTGCTAGTAATAGTCGTCACAATAATAATAGTCACTCCTGCTGGAGAACTTTGACTGATGCCTTGCCCTGGACCAAGCACTTGACTTGGGGACACTTTCAAGGCCTCACAACCACCCAGCCTGGTTGGGAAGGATGTCTCCATCTTACAACTGAGGCAGCTGGGGCTCAGAGGGGTGCACTGACTTGCCCAAGGCCACAGAGCCAGGAAGGGCAGGACTGGGCTCTCTGTATCAATGTATAACGGGCCCCCTGTAGGATAGATGTCATTACAGAGTTTCAGGTTTTCCTCTCTTGTACCTTACGACTTGTTCCCCCCTCCCCCAAATCCATGTATTTTTAAATTTCTTTGTGCATTTTTTTCTTTTCTCCATTCAATTACTCAGTCACGCACTTGCCAGTGAGCAGGTACCGTGAGCCAGGTCCCAGGCTGGCCATACTGGGCCTACCACAGTGACTCAGGTGGACTGAGGACCTGGCCTGGAGAGGGGAGGCTGTTCCAGCCGAGTGACCAGGGCCGAAATGGGGAAGCCCAGAGGGGTGATCTAACCCAGCCTGAAGGGTGCTCAGGAAAAGCTCCCTGTAGAAGGTGATATTCCGGAACCCTGAAGGAGAAGAGGAGTTAACTAGGTGATGGGAATTGGATGGGGGAAGCATAATTCAGATAGAGAGGACAGGCGGGAATAGATTCGGAAATGAGGGTCTATGAATGAGCTGCTCTGTAGCTGACGGTGGTTGGAGTGGTGAGTATGGGGCAAAGAGGGGGAGGGACGTAGTCAGAGGAGGTCTTTCTCCCAAGCGCCACAGGGAGTCCTGAGGGGTTGTTGGCCAGTGTGAAGTGATCAGGTAAGGTTTGGCCCAGACCTGTGGAGCTGAAGTGGATGAGATTGGAGCAGGCAGTCCTGTGGCCCAGCTGAAGCTGCTGCAGTGATGTAGACAGATGACGGTGGCCTGGTACAGCCCCAGCACTCCCAGACACGCTGTAGTTATAACTCTTTTCGTTGTCAGTTGCCTGTTCAATGGTTTGCTCTGAGAGGGAAGGATGGTAGGTACAGTCTTATTCGGATGTATCCACCCAGCATTTAGCAGGGGCCTGGCATACACAAGTGCCTGGAAGTACCTGTGGGACAATGGAATCAGCAGTGTAGGTGTGGGGCAGGGTGGGTGAGAGGGAGGCTGGCAAAGTCACCACAACCAGCTTCCAAAGAGCCTGGTGACCTGGGGCCGATAAGCAGACTTCTCCCCAGCGTCTCAGATGGACTTGAGCCTAGGAGCATCTGGGAAGGTAGGGGTCCTGGGAAGTTTCCTCCAGCAGCCGCCACAGGGCTCTGGCTAACGGGGGTCCTCTCTGCCCACCTAGGAGCCTTGAGGATGGCTCACCTGCTGGGCAGCCAGGCCTGCATGGACAGCCTGCGCAAGGACCTCACCGACCTGCAGGGCACCATCGTAGATGTCTTTTCCCGTGCCGGACCCGTGCGCTTTCCCTCCTGGAAGTTTCCTGACCGCGTGGCCTGTGACCTGGACATGGTGGCCCTGCTAGAACGCTATGACCATGTGCCAGGTGACCCCGAGTTCACACAGCTGTCCCATGCTGTGCTGTTGGAACTGGTCATCGACAGGTAAGGGCCTTGACCAAATCTGGTGATCTGGAGAGACCGGCCCCCACCCCTTAGCCCAGGAGCAGCCTCGGGATCCCCCTCCAGCAGTGGTGATGATTTTGGTAACAATTATCACCTTTGACTGAGTACTGTCGGGGGCCAGGTCAGCTCAGGGCCCTCACAGGATCTCACCTTGTGTGTGTGCTGCGCTATCCTCTCCTCTCCTCTCCTCTGCTCTCCTCCCTCAGGGAGTTGCTGGCCACCATATTACTCCTGTGGCACCCCAGCTCTGACTGCTGCCTCTCCGGCTGCTGCCAGCTTCTCCTCAGGGTTTCTGTGTGTTGGAGACACCACAGCTGCTGTTCAGAGTTTCCATCCCAGGCTTTTTTTCCTGGCGTCTTGTGGGCTGTGCTGTTCCCACTGCATGTCATGGGGCCAGACACGGGATGTGTTTTTCCAGATCCTGGTCCTGCTGGGAAGAGGCCAGTGGATGCCCCTGCACCCCCACTATTTCTACGTTATCATTAATGTTGACATAGCCGTTAGCCTTCCACTTCCTGGGACCCCAACCCAGGTTTCCTGTGCTCCAAAACCTTACACACTAATGAAGTCGTGGGGACCTGACAGACAGGGACCCCAGCAGCTTGGGGATGACCTGCTTGGGGACAGAGAAGCCAGGGTAACCACTTAGAGGCCTAGAGGAGCCCTCGGTGTAAAAGCACCATTTGGAACCCATGAGGGGCCGAACATGTAAGCACAGAATACCGCTTCCTTCCTCCTGGCTTTGCACATGCCGTGCCCTTTGCTAGGAGTGCCCTGCCCACCCCTTCCTGGTCTGGCCAAGCCCCATTCATGTGTCAAGGCCCAGTTTACCCATCCCCCTTCTCTGAAGCTGTTGCTGACATATATTCTCCCCCCCTCGCTGGCCCCCTCTGCCCACCTGTGGCTGAGTTTGTTGGAGCCTCCCCAGAGACCGCTGGGTCTGAGACCTAGAGCAGCCTGGAAACCCTGGAGGGCAGGGCCATGGTCACCGGCTCAGGATGAAGCATTTGGAGGAGGTGCTCAGTTCATGTCAGGGACAGGATTATACACGTATGACTAAGGATGAAAGTAACGCAGGCAGCACAGCAGTCTCCCACTGTATGAGCATACAGACTGCTCTGTCAAGGCCACGCTTTGTCCTTTTTCCAGGTGCTTTTCCGCCCCCCAGTGTTGCTCAGCTGTCTCCATTTACGGAGGAGGACAGTATGGCCCAGAGAGGGGCAGGTCCTGGAGGTGGTTGGCACTTTTTCCCCCAGGACCTCTCTGCCTAAGACCCAGTGGTTTTAGGATGACCCCCCTGCACGTGAAACAAGAGGTCACTTATCTGCCGGGGTTGTTTTATAAACACAGTATTTCTTCCTTTCAAATAGCCTGGTTCCCATGCAAATGTAAACTTACCTTTTCAACAGCCCATTGCCTTAGAATTAGGCCCTGACTCTCATTTGGAACTCCACGGTCAGGATAGAGACCTAGTGAAGAGTCACTCCACGTGTCCGATGCCACAGAAGCACCCTGCAGGAGAAGCCCCTGACTAGAATCAGGAAACTGCAGGGCGCCCCTGCCCTGCACACGCACCCTGAGGCTGTGGGCAAGCTCCTCCCGTCTTGGGTCTCGGCTCTGTCTTCGGTAAGGTGAAGGCTCTGAGCCACATGACGTAAGGCAGCCACTCACCCAGCACTTTCTGAGCACTCAGGGTGCAATGAGGCAAGGTCAAGCCTCCCAGAGCACCCTGGTCTGCTGGGGAACAGCCAGGCCGGAGTGCTGTCACCCAGAAGAGGCCCCCAAGCTCAGCTCTGAGGGAGGGCTTCCTGGAAGAAGTGGCTCTTAGGTTGGGTTTGAAGCTGGCCTGGCAGAGCATATTCTAAGATGCTCCAAGTCCCTGATGCCTGGGCCAGTTCCCCAGAGCCAGAGGCCGCCGGTTCTAGGGCATGCGGGCACACTGGCACTGGGCTCTGCTCCAGCTGACCCTGCTGTTTCTGCCCGCAGGCTCCTGCTGCTGCTTCAGAGCTGTGGGAGCTACTTGGAGAACCTCGGTTCGGAGCAGACAGTGCCCCTTGCCCAGGTTGCAGGGCCCTGCATGTCTGTGGGGCTCACAGTACGGCGCTTCTGGAATAGCCTGCTGAAGCTGGGCATGCTGTACCAGCAGGCTCCCCCTCAGGTGGGTCATCTAACCCCTGTTTCCCAGCTGTGATCACCCTCACACCAGTCCCCCCTCCCCACCCCAGCTTCCTAGCGCACCAGGTGTGCACCGCATCCACCACCCCCCCCCAGGAAGGTGTCAATGCTAGAGCCTCCCAGTCAAGGCCCGTGCAGCTTGGCAGTTAGCCACCTAGGCCACGGCACATAGGTCTGGGCTACTGGGCTCTGCTGTTTGCACTGTGGGACTTTGGAAAAATCCTACCTACTCTGAACCTCAGTGTGTTCATCTGTACAATGGGAGTAATGCCAGTCCTTACCTCTCAGGGCATTGTTAGGTAATAGTGTTAGTATGAGCATCATTTGTTATGTGTTAGCCCATAATCCTCACAACCACCTAGTGGGAAGGACCGCCATCACCATGATGGGGAGCAAACTAAAACTGAGAGTGACCACAGTGACACGAGAGCAGGCAAGTCCACTAAACAAGAGCCCAGTAACCGGCAACTGGGTCTGTCACTGTTACTTTCCCACCCATGTATGTGAATGCATTGAGCTGGGGGTGGGGGGTGGGGCAGGGGCAGCAGAGAGGAGGCCTGGGTTTGGTAACTGGAGGCAGTGGAAAGAAAAGAGAGGGTTCGCTCTCATTGCTATGGGTGTTAGATAACATCTGAAAGACTGAGCATCAGGGAAGGCTGTCACAGAACTCCCCAGGGAAGTGGTCACCTCCAAGGCCCATCTCCCTCACCTGCTTTCCCTTTCTTTTCCTGACCACAGAAAAGGGCAACCCAAGGGGAGAGCCCCACCTCCAAGCCCACAGCCAAAGGCGAGCCAGCCAGGAGCCCTGAAGTTCTGACTGCCAAGTTCAAGTCCCCCTCCCCACGGCCAGGCTTGGCCCAGCCCTGCCAAGAGCCGGACAGCGTCCCCATCATCGTCTCCCTGCAGTCTCGAGCCAGGACCACTGAGAACACCAGGAGTATCCAATC
This sequence comes from Rhinolophus sinicus, assembly GCF_036562045.2. NCBI lineage: Eukaryota > Metazoa > Chordata > Mammalia > Chiroptera > Rhinolophidae > Rhinolophus > Rhinolophus sinicus. The sequence continues at coordinate 20,275,428 of NC_133765.1, read as the reverse complement.
CCAGACTGTGGAGACAGCCCTGGTGCCCTGTGATGCATGCACCAGTGTCCAGGGCAGCCTGCGGGAAGTGGGCAAGGTAGTCATTAGCCTGTGTCAGAGCCAGAACTTGCCCTCATCCTTGGGCCAGTTTCAGCAGCTGGTGCAGGACAGCATGGGGCTCAGGCCACTGCCAGCCGCCACTGTGGGCCACTGGGCAGCAGAGCAGAGCAAAGACCTGACACGCCTCAGTAAGCATGTGGGGGCCCTCACTCAGCTTGTTGGGCCCCTCAGGGCCCAGCTGGAGGAGGCCGATGGGCAGAAGGATGCACTGAGGAAGCAGGTGAGCGAGCTGGAGCAGATACTGCAGCAGGAGCAGGGGGAGCGGCAGCGGCAGGCGGATGAGACCCAGCAGCGCCGGGCCAAATGGGAGCACGACAAGCAGCAGCTGCTCACAGGTCTGTGCCCCGGAAGCCGGGCCCTTAGTGCCCGGGGCTCCGCGACAGCTTTAGTGTGGGCTCTCCCACAAGCAGGCCCCACGGCAGGCTGCAGTACAAGTAGTTGGTGTGGAAGAAACCAGGGCTGGGGAGTGGGCCAGAGACGCAGGGAAAGGAAGGCAGCAAAAAGGGGTACACTTATCTAGCCATCCAGCAACTGGAGCTTCAGCCCATCGGGAAGACGAGCCGGTGTAGAACACGAGCCTCTGTTATCTCCTTAGAGGGGCGAGAGAGCCGGGGGATTCATCCACTCGTTCCTGTCAGTCGCTAAAGGTGACTCCTGGGGGAGTCCGCTCCCCTGGTACCTCCAGCCAGTAGAGTGGCCTCTTTGGCTTTGGTGAAAGCCGTTAGACAAAGAGATGCAGCCACTGGCACTACGTAGAAGTCAGCCAGTGCCCACTGATGTGAGGTCGGAGGGCTTTGGGCAAGTCCCTGCCCTTCTGAGCCTCACTGTCACTTCTGTGGCGGACACTGAGGCCCACAGAGGTATACAGACATGGCAGCCAGCCAACAGGAAGCAAGGTGGATGGGGGCCTAGGCTTCCTGACACCGCTGCAGAGTTTACCCACAAGCACAGGTGGCCCCTCCACATGGTGATGGCTGCCACCACTGGGCAGAAAGGCCACCGGCCAGGCCCAAGGAAACCTCTGAAGGGACTTTCTCTTGGCTGCACAGAAACAAGTGACCTCAAGATGAAGGTGGCCACCCTGGAGAGGGAGCTGAAGCAACAGCAGGAGACCACGCAGGCCGTGGGTGAGGAGCCCTGTCATACAGCCCCATACCACGTGCCCTGTATTCGGTGGTATGGCCAGACGAGTGCCCTCTATCTCTGTGCCCTGGGCTTCGGGGGCAAAGACAAAGGGAACCACAAAGGAGGGTAAGCAGCCACATTGTTGGGTAATGACCCGAGTTGGGCTACCACCTTCTATTTTCAGAACCCACCTGGGGTGGGGTTCCGAGCCCCGTTTTGTGGCTGATGACACTGAGGTCCAGAGACGTGCTGTGACACCCTCCTCCCACCCCGTCCCACCCTGGGTCAGAGGCAGTGCAGGGACTCGCCTCCAGGGCTCCCCTGCCTTATTCCTTCCCGCGCCTGCTCAATCCTGCAGAGACAAAGGCCCAGCAGCTGCAGGAGGAGGCTGAGCGCAGGGCAGAGGCCGAGAGGCAGGTGCAGCAGCTAGAGGAGCAGGTGCAGCTGCTGGCAGGGCGGCTGGACGGGGCCAGCCAGCAGATCCGCTGGGCCAGCACGGAGCTGGACAAGGAGAAGGCCCGCGTTGACAGCATGGTCCGCCATCAGGAGGTGAGACCCGGGGCCTTGCCACTGTCCCAGGCACCTGCAACGTAGGCTGCAGGGAAAGATGGCTCTGGCGGGGGGGGGGGGGGATTATCTGTGTAAGGCACCTGCTCCCCAACACACACCCAGGTTTTGTTTTGATTCACCTTTGTGGAGGGTCTGAGCCCTCCTCTGATCCAGACACTGAGGGCATGGGGACCCAGGGACAGATAGGGCCAAATGAGGCCTTGTGCTGGAGGAGCTCCCCACCTGGCAAGGGCAAGCAGTTGTGCCAACCACATCTCTCCTGCCGGATGGCTAAGAGAGGCAGGGAAAATGCTGCAGGGGTCCAGGGAGGGACAGTCACATCTGCTTGTGGGAATCCACGAAGGCTTCTGGGAGGAGGTGGCCAATGGCTGGTGATTACTCCATCAGAAAGAGGAAGGATAGAAAGGGCAGAGGGTGAGCAGGGACCCAGGATACAGTTGTGTCCTGGGCAATGGGGCCTTGCAGGAGTCCCCAATGGGGCTGAGGGAGTGAATGACCTGTCACACCTGTCACCTAGAGAGGGGGCAGGTCTGCAGGCTATCCCGGCTGGGCGGGGGGCCACGACCCCAGGTAGAAGCCCTCAGGGTCAGGCATGGCCCAGGATGGGAAAGTCTATCAACCCCAAGTGGGTGCTTTTCTCAGTGCCCTGCAAATAGTCACAATCAGCACACATCAGGTGGCTTCTGTGAGCCAGGCACTGGGCTCAGCCTCTGCAACCCTCTCATTCCTCCTCACCACTACAGTAGGAGGCAGATACTCTTGTCATCCCCACTTTATGGATAAGGAAACTGAGACTCAGTGAGATTAAGGAAATTGCCCAAGGCCACACAGCTAGCCAGAGGTGGATCCAGGACCCAGAGATGACCTGGGCTGGTTCTTTTTGCTTTGCGCTCAGTGAGTGTCAGGAGTGGTGTGTTCCAAGTGACAGCGGCTCATGGGACACTGGAGACCTAAGGAAGAGATGAAAAGCACATTTCCTAGAATTCCTCTCCGAGTGGAGAAGTGGGGGTGAGGCTGATAGAGTCAGCTAACTGCTTTCTAAGGGGGCAGAGTCTGCAAGCTGGGGGGCCTGGACTTGACCAGGATGGGGTGTGTGTCTCCCTGCTGCCTTCTTCCCTCTGCCCCTTGCCCTCCACATGTGTATAGTACAGCCTCCCCCTACACAGACAGATGCAGCACAAAAGGGAGGGCGGGGTTACAGATACTATAGCCTCCTTAGTCCCAGGTGGCTGGGCCTAGCCCCGTGGGCCTCATGGCCTCCCTGCCTGCCCATCCCGGCTCAGTCCCTGCAGGCCAAACAGCGAGCCCTGCTACAGCAGCTGGACAGCCTGGACCAGGAGCGCGAGGAGCTTCGGGGCAGTCTGGATGAGGCCGAGGCCCAGCGGGCCCACGTGGAGGAGCAGCTGCAGAGTGTGCAGAGTGAGAGGGAGCAGGGGCAGTGCCAGCTCCGGGCCCAGCAGGTAGGAGGGGGCAGTGGGAGGGTGCAAGGGAGACTTCCTTTTCACCAGAGGAGCCTCCAGCCAGCTGAGTGCCTGCGGGCCTGTCCCATGTCTGAGGAGTGGAGGGGTGGGGTGTCCTCAGGGGAGCCAGGAGCTGTTCCTTGGGCCAGGTCTGAGCCTCTCTCCGTCCCAGGAGCTGCTGCAGAGCCTGCAGGGGGAAAAGCAAGGCCTGGAGCAGGCGACGACAGATCTGCGGTTGACCATCTCGGAGCTGGAACTGGAGCTCGTGGAGCTGAAGGAGCGGGAGCGGCTGCTGGTGACCTTCCCAGACCTGCACAGACCTGTCGAGGCCCAGATCCAAAGTAAGGGCCCTGGGTTGGTACAGAGGAAATGCTGGGGCCTGGGCCAGGCAGGACACTAGCGTCTGCAGCTCCCCAGCCTGCAGTGGGAGTGGTGGAGCCAGGCCAGATGGCAGTGTGGCCCCTATAGGTTCCCTACAACAGGCAGGGACTTCATGTGTTACCCACTCCTCTGTGTGGAGGGAGACACGGAAGCCCAGCCGTAAGGTGACTGCGCACCGTCACGTAGCTGAATCCAGACAGGTCTGGCTGCCTCTGCAGCTCGTACTCATCACCACGTCACATGCCAGTCCTTGCTCGCCTTCCCTCTATCCCATCCTGGTGTCTCTCCAAACCACACCATGCGGCCAGCTCTAGGGGCACAACCCCAACTATCCAGTGTCCTGGACCACATGGCACTGGAGCGCTAGGGACCAGTCTCGACAGAGGACTGGAGGCCAAGCCACCTAGGTTCTCATCTCAGCCCCCCGTCCTCTAAAGCACTCATCCATCCGTGGAGCCGTCAGGAAGATCCCCCGCAATGTAACTGGTCATGATAAGTCATCACTCCTGAGGGCTGACTATGTGCCAGGCACTTCTGTTGCCCTCTCAACTGCCCTGCTAGGCAGGTAGCAGCCTCTTTTTACAAACCCGGAAACAGGATCAGGGCAGGAAGGAAGCATCCATCCCCCGAGTGGTGAGAAAGAACGTCCTTGCTATATTCCTGACTCCTACCCAAGAGTGGCAGCGGGACTGGACAACTCGCTGTCTCTCTGGCCCTCTGAAAACAGCTGGCCTTGGAAGAGAGTCACTCTCTTGCCTATTTGCTAAGTCTTCACTGAGCTCTAGGTCCCTCCCAGCTCTCAAATTCTATAATGCTGTGGTCACCTTCCAGCAGGTAGGGGGACTGGGAGTGGGACAGGCCTCAGGAGAAGGAAGATGAGAGGCGAGGCCCGGTGCAAGGACGCTGCCAGCTCCCCTGTGCCTGCTGGGCCACCAACCCAAAGCACTCCCCAGCTGTCATGCTTGCCCTCAGGTCTTGTCCCATTGGGCACAAGAGGCAGGCCTGGTGGGGTGAGGTGCCAAATAGTGTGTCCTCACAGGCTCCGGCAATGTCACGGATGACATGGAGAGGCAGGTACAGGCCAACGACATCCGCATCCGGGTCCTGCAGGAGGAGAATGGGCGGCTCCGGTCGATGCTATCCAAAATTCAGGAGGTAGCCCAGCAGGGGGGCCTCAAGGTAGGCAGCCTGGCTCCCTCACCTGAGGTGGCTGGCCCTTGGGGACTTGGAGGAGGCCTCTGCTGGTGGGGACTTGGAGGAGGCCCCTGACCCAGCAGAGGTCTTCAGACCCCACTGTGGGAACCTATTAAGAGCCTGCCTCGTGGGATGTGGCTTTAGGCTGCGCTGTCCTGAAACATCTTCCCTGTTAAAAAGGTGTGAAGATGGTACAGTACCTCCTAGCTCCAACCCTAGCTCTGGCCCTTTGTACTTTCATTCCCAGTGCAACCAGGAGCCTTGTCAGAAAGCAAACCTTCCCACACTTACTGCAGCTGAGGCGGCCCTGGAAGGCTTCCCAAACCCTGCCTCTTAGAAGAAGGGGCCATTGGGACAGGTTCAGGCCCTCCCTCCCCCTCCCTGGCTGTGACACCCTCTCTGAACAGTGGGAAGGGGATTCCTGGGACTTTCGGAGCTTGTTTTTTTTTTTTTTTTAATTTTTATTGGGGAATACTGGGAACACTGTGTTTTTCCAGGACCCATCAGCCCCAAGTCAGGTCGTTTTCAATCTAGTTGTGGAGGGCGCAGCTCACTGGCCCACGTGGGAATTGAACTGGCGACCTTGGTGTTATGAGCACTGCGCTCTAACCACTGAGCCAACCGGCCGCCCCTGAGCTTGGGTTTCTTTGCAGCTGATCCCGCAGGACCAGCTCTGCACCCCTCCCGGCCAGGGAATCCAGGGAGCAGTGCCCCCAGCCCAGGCCCAGAGAGCATCCCCAGGGTAAGTGAGGCTTTGCCAGAGGTGGGGCAGACAGGGGCTGGGCTGGTTCCCTCACTTACAGGGGCTCTTGTCATCTGGTCTTCCCACAGGCCCCTGGGTAGGCGGTACCTACCTGGCAGCAGGATGGCCAGTGCAGGCAGGACCCTGCCTGGCCAGCCCCGGACATCCCCACCTCGGCAGCCCTGTGGCCGGCCCAGCAAGTCCTCCCTAGAGGATGTGACCCAGTCGACCACCTGTGCCCAGAACCCCATGCGGGCCTTGGCCAGGCTGAGGAGGAGACTGTCACCAAGCCGGGGCCAGGCCGGACCTACACACCAGCCCCAGGAACGGCCCATGTAGCCTGTAGTGGGGTGGGGCTGGGGGGCAGGTGGCTGGCAACCCACCCAATGTAATAAAGCCCTGGCCGTCTGCCTACAGTGACCTTGGCCTCACAGCACTGGCTGAGCCCGGGGCAGAGTCCTTCCTTCCCTGTCCTGGGCAGGGACCACTGAGTCCCCAGCCATGCAGGTTATACAGCAGCAGAGGCCTGGCACATGGTGCATCCTCAGTAAATGGAAGCTTCCTGACAGGGGCAATGGGAGAAGAGGGCACACACCGAGGGCAGAAAGAAGCTCCTAACACCTGGGCCAGGTAAAAGGCAGCCTTTCAATCCCCATAGCAAGGGCCAAAGGGTAGCACGGACTCCGACACCCCACCAACAAAGGGTAGGGTCGGTGTAGGGGGTGTGCAGCAGAATGAGGGCAGCTCAAGGTAGGCCCCGTGAGGGTATCTAAGGCAAGAAAGGAGTCAGAGACAGGTCCTGGCTCTGGGCTCCTGGAGACAGGCAGAGGGCAGCAGTACCGTCCCCAGCCCCAGGTCCAAAGCTGGGGCCTCCCACCCTGGCTCTGAACCTGGGGATGGGGACATTAAGGACCCAAGGAAGTCAGCTTTCCTTTCACTGAGGAACTCTTCACCTTCAGAAAATGTGAGTCATGAAGGATTTCTCTAACTCCAGGAGGTTGGATCTCCAGGAGACCACTGAAGGCAGGGCAAGGCCTCACCCAACCAGAGGGCGGGACACCCTAGCTAGCCTTGGCTTTCCCAGGCCTGTTCCTTGGGGCCCAGGCCCTGATGCCACCTGCCACACCAGACCCATAGCAGTCGTTTCCTCAGGAAGGTTCCAGCCTGCCCTGAGTCACCTTGCCTGTGAGGGACAGCCCTAAGACCTTGTTGAGGACTTCTCAGGGTGGGCGCTCCCAGCTTCCTATGACATTTTCCCCTGGTGAGGAGGCCAGGTAGAGTGCCCCAGTTTAGAGAGAAAGGTCAGGAGGGGCCAGGTGTGCAGCTGAACCGGCACGGCCAGCATCGGCCCAACTCTCGCTCCTGTGGAGCCAGGGGTTCCTGAGGAAGGCTGCGATGCTCTGGCCCTGCCCCTCACAGGTGAGAGGCAGCCTGAGGCTGGGGGCTCCCTGAGGCAAGAGGCCAGGGCCCAAAAGCAGGGGAAGGACCTGTCACCGCTCAGCTCCTCTCTGCATCCTTTTATTATCTCACAGTTAGGTCAGAAGTCCAGGCCCTGTGTGGCTGGACTCCCTGCTCAGAGTCTTAGAAAGCTGACATCATAGTATCTGCCAGGTTGCCTTCCGTTCTGATGGCTCTGTGGAAGAACCCAGGCTCATTCTGGTTGTTGGCAGAATTCTGATTCTTGGTGCTGTAGGTTGTCTGTTTCCTCGCTGGCCGCTGTCAGCCAGGGGTCACTCTTAGCTCTCAGACTGTCCACCTTCCTTGCCACCTCCATCCTCAAGTCCTCCATCCTCAGAATTTCTCATGTGGTTTGGTTAGGTCCACTTGAATACTTTCCCTTTCAAGGTCCACTGTGTTATATAACATAACGTAATCACGGGAGTCAAATCCATTAGAGTCACAATTCCAGTATTATACAAGGCACGTTCATGGGGTCTGGGGGAAATCTTGAGGGCCGTTGTAGAATCCACTTCCCACAGACAGTAGAGACCAAGGTGACTTGTCTTTGGAATCTTAAAACATCCACACAAATTTTACTTATGTTAAAATATATCCATGTTTATTTTAATATTAAACCTCCTCTGCCCCAAATCTTTAAAAAAAAAAAAATTGTCCCTGGAAGATGCATAACATTTATCCTGTGGCTTCAAGTATCCTGGTCAGCGATCCAGAGCCCCACCAAGCACAGGACTGGATGGTTTCTAAGGCCTCTGGTCCCAGCCAGGCCCAGGAAGGGAGCCCAGCTAGACAGACAGTGGGACCCGTGGCTCCCAGTGCCCAAACACCGAGGGCAGCAGGCCTCTGGGTTTAACATCACTGCCCGACCAAGACATGTCCTGAAAGATGGTCAGGCCAAGGTGCCCCGAGGCCAAACAGTTCCTCACCTGACCCACCCCCCTAATAAATAAGCACAAAATCTGGCCACTGCAGCCTCAGCTCCTGGAATGTCCTGACAAGCAGGCCAGAGAGCTCACAGAGACCTGGGAACAGCTGCACTGCCGCACACCCTCTTTCCCCAGGCCCCTGCCCCAGGTCCTGGGAGCTGCCTGCGAGGAGGGCAGACACAGACACCCCACGATTGCACAGAAGGGCCCCAAAGGGGCCTGTCTTCCTCTCATCCCAGCAGGTCCAGGTCCTGCATCCTCAGCCGGGGAGTTGTCACCCCTCCTTCCCAGTGTGGATGTGGTGGGTGGGGCACTTTACTCCTCACCCACAGGGCTTTCTCTCCTGACCATCCGCTGTCCCTCCAAGAGCCCAGGCCAAGGCCAGGGTGCAGGCGGGAGGGGTCCCATCACGTGTGCAGAGATCCAGATGGGGCAGCTAATCATCTGAGTAGCGGTTCCCTGCGGGGAGGAGGAAAAAGAACAGGGAGGGAGGCATCAGGTGGGGACCAGGTAGAGCCAGCCAACGGCCCCCACCCTTGGTGCTCACCTAGGACATTGAATTTGCATAACGGGCAGGTTTGCTGGAGCATCAGCCAGGGGTCCACGCAGTCTCGGTGAAACTCATGCTTACAGGGCAGCACCCGGAGCCACTGCGGGGCAGGGAGGAAGGACTCAGGCCACAGTGGCAGGCCTCCAGGTGGGGGTGCCTGGCCCCATGTCCTCATCTGAGCTGGGAAACTAAAACCACTGTGACCTGCCCCCACGCCCCGCCATTCTGCTTTCTGTAGTGCTGGTTGGGGGTGGTTCCGAGCTTTTTCAGGAGGGGGCGTGGTTCATCACATGGCAGCCAATACCTGGCCTCTGCCCAGGGCACTCACCTGCTTGTTGCAGAAGTAGTCCAGACACACAGCACAGGTCTCGGCACCAGGCTCCGGGGGACCCTGTGCCGCTCTGCCCAGCCGGCAGCGCCGGGTCTTAAGGGATGCCAGTCTCCGCACCACACGGCGCTTGAGCAGGTCCACCTGTGGGGGGAGGACAGGGACAGTTTGGCAGGCCTGAGGGCTGACGGCACCGGACTCCCTCGGGCTGGCTCCCACCTGGCCTCCTGGCTCCCGCTGGCTCTGTCTTGATGCCTGCCGCTGGGCTTGGACCATGAGGCCGGTGCACAGAAGCATGGCCACCAGCAGGATGGCGTTCCACAGCTGCTGCAGGGGCTTCTGGGGAGGGGAGCAGGGCGTCAGGGATGCTGGGCCACCCCATTCTCCTCCCCCAGTAAATCTACTCTAAGGACCAGGCAGGGCAGGTCCATCGGCACGAGGCTCCCAGCTTCCTCTTCTGAAGCCTCCGTCCCAGGGGCTGCATAGCTGTCTTCACTCCACCCTACACAGTGAGGCAGCCCACATCTGTCCCCAGCCCAGGCCTCTCCTAGGCAACCGACCCGTTGTCTTGGCACCCATGGAAGTGTCTATCTGGCAGCCTTACACACTCCCCAGCCCAGGACCCTGCCACCTCCCACCCCATCCCTAACCTGTACTTCCGGTCTGCTTCCCAGTCCCCATCACCCACCCACCTCCATCCAGGCTGAGGGCGCCAGTGCCCAGACCCTGTTGCCTCGCTTTCCTGGGGTCTCATGTCCCTCCTCTCCAGCCCACTCCTCTACCGTTTTTTGGGCCCCTGCTCTAAACTCACCCACCACAGCCCCCGGCATCTCACCTCGCAGACTTTATCAGGCAGCGCCCCTGCCTGACATCCTTCCCTGTGACACTTCCTCCCCCACACCTGCCCCCACCTTCGGGAGAATACCCAAACTCCAGCCTGCCTGCCTTCCTCTCAGCCTCCCTTGTTCCTTACCCCCTCCCACGTCTGTGCCTTCCCACACACTGTTCCCCTATTGGGAACTCTCTTCTTCCTCGCCCCTTCCCTTGGCTCATGCCTTTGGATGCCCCTTGCTCTGGAAGCTCTCCCTGACCCCGAGTGCTGGGCACATGCTCCGCCCTTGCCTCCCATGCTCAGCCCTCCTCACACCTACTCTAAACCTGCGTTTCCTTGCTGCTGCCCTTGCTGGTCCCATTAGAGGGAGGAAGCTCTGTCTGACGTGCCTCACTTAGTCTTGGAGAGACCCCTGAGGGGCTGCACTGACTTAACTCCCACCATACGCAGTGTGGCAGCTAGGCTGTGACTACTAAACAGCTGGCTGAGGAAATGACGTGGCACTGAAAGCAAAACCCGGCCCGCTCCAGCATAGGCACACCTCACCCACACAGGCCTGTTTCACAGGGTCCGTGGGTGTTTTATGACTAATAAACACATCCACTTCAAAGCTTTCTGCATTCCTAGTAGCTTTTTGTCATCATGTTCTTCCCCTGCCAATGCTGAGTTCAACTGCCATCATGTGAGGGGAGAGGGGCCGAGAAATTATTTGATGTTAACCGAGGCCGCCACTCGGGACAAAGTTGGGTGCTGCTAGTGTCATGATACTGCTTCTGCTCAGGGCAGAGGTACTCTGGGGGCCACTACTGAGAGATGTCTGTGAGTTCCAGCTCCCCACTCCTTCCCACCCTCCCTCCGCTGCTTTCTGTGTCCCCATCATCCCTTCATTCCTGGTAGGATGGTGGCACCTGCTCCAGGAAGCTCTGCGCACCCCTAAGCTCAGGTGCCTTCACTCTACTCTGCCCCCGAGGGCCATGCCCACCGCCAGCTCAGCGCTCACCCCAGCAGTGACAGTGTCTCTCTGGCCTATCTCCTCTCCAGATGGGGCTCCGTGAGCCCAGGGCTGGAGTTGCCCTGTCTTTGTGACCCCTGCCATGCTGAGTTGGCTGACACCTGGCTGGACTCAGAGTGGCCTTTACAGCGTAAGCTCTGCAGGGCAGAACCTGGAGTTCTGTGCGCTGGAGGGACCAGTGACCACTGGGTAGGCTGAGGGCGTGGCCAGCCTGAAGCTCTCCTGTAGGCCTGAGACCCAGCCTTCCCAGGCTCAGTGCATCTTGGGGACCCCCAGGTGAGGAGGGAAGGCAGGGTTGGGACTTGTCCATCAGAACAGTAAGGCCGTGGTTCATTGGATCTTTCTGGTACACCAGTGCTGCTACTCTGGATTACCAGAGGCTGAGGGGTGATGACCGAGCCCTGGGGTCAGGGCTGAGTGCTGGCCTCGGCCATCCTTCAGACACTTCAGGTACGATGGCCACCCAACACGTGCACGGCCCACCCCGGCCAGCAGTATGGTTGTTCAGCTTTGCCCTCTGTACCAGCCAGACCGGCCTACAGACTGTTATTCCCGCCTCAAAGCCTGTCAGGCCCTCTCCCAGCCTGCTCCTCTCCTAGCTCAAGCCTTTCTGCCCGCACCTGCTCCCAGCCTCTCATCTGACAGCCCCCTCACCAAATTCCTGTCCCACCCAGGTCTGTGTGGGCTGCCCTCCAGGGGGAGAGACAGTGAGGCTCTCTTCTCTTCCAGAAAGCCCTTCCAATCCCCCAGCCTCAGTGCCTGCTCCCTCCACTGCACTGTGGCTTGTGTTGCTCATAGGACTTAGCACATGCTGTCTAGGCTGAACTGCCAAGAGTTCCTCTTCCCTGCTTGTCTTTGAACCTTTCGAGGGCAGAGTCCAGGTCTCATAGCCTTTTGTACCAGCCATAGCCTCAAATGTCCTAGGATCTCAAAAGTTATTTGGTGACCGCTTATTCAAGCACTTACATCAATAAAGATATTCAGAGTAGTAGCAGCTGCCCATTTGCTCAGTGCCCGCCATGAGCTTATATACACAATCCCTATGGCCATGTGCTGTCCCTGTTCACAAATGAGAACTATAAGACCAGAAAGGTGAAGCACCCGGCCTGAGATCACTCAGCTAAGGTTTCAGAGCCAGATTTTGACCCCAAGTCTGCCTGCACGAAGCTGCCTCGCACAGCCCACGTCCTCCGACATGTGCTGGAGGCTGCATACCAGGAGACTGGGGCACGCCCGCCTTGCACAGAGTAGGTACTTTGAGAAATGTTTGCAGACAGGACACCTTTGAACCCTCTCAATGTTGAGCACTGGGAAATCCAGAGACAAGTAAGACACAGCCCTGACCTTCAGAGACAAAGTCATGCTCTCCAACACTTACATAGTAGGATGGGCTGTCCTAAGGGCCCATGAAGGGCCTGAGAGACGGAGGCCTGGGAGCTGAGGGTATGAGGGAGGCTTTCCAAAGAAGGCAGGCAGGATGAGCTGTGAGGGCGCTGGCTGGACTGGAACATACAGAGACAGAGAAAGTGGTGTCCATACCTGCAGCCAAGCATGGCTAAGGCTTAATGGCAGGAGACCAGGGCATGTGTGAAGGCCAGTAAATGGCACAGGATGGCAGAGTATAAGAAGACTAGGAAAAAAACAGGACAAGTGGGGTAAGTGAGTGATCAGGAAAGCTGTGAAAGCCGGGTTAAGGAGTCTGAATTTTACTCTGCAGGCAATGGGGAGCCAAAGAAAGCTTTTGAGCAAGACAATGACATGATAACAGCAGCTAACACTCATTGTGTATTGACCCAAGTCACTGAACACTCACAATAGCCCTGAGAGATGGAAGTGGTGGTCCTTGCCACCCAGGTGGGGAGAGGCCACAGGATTTGAGACAAGGCATGTGTGTGGTCCCACCTGAGCCTCCTCTCCCAGGGCACCCACCTGCTCCTGGGCCCGACTGCCTCCCAGGCACACCAGGTCCTGCCATCCTCCGTAGCCATCCTTGGAGAGGCCACAGGTGGTCCACAGGGTCAGCTTCCACTCGATGTTGGCTGACAGGGACTCTCCGCTGGTGATCTCAGCTGTGGCCTGGGTCCTCCTGGGAGAGAAAGGAACCAAGGAGCCAGGCAGAAGGGCTCTTGGGAGGGGAGGTCCACACCCCTCCACCCCAGCCTTGTGGGAAGAGGATACCCCCAACTATCACCCTGCAGCCCTTCTGCTTTGGCCCTCAGGCCTTTCCCGGCTGTTGGTTTTTCCAGTTCTCATACCAGCCAGGCCAGGGAGGCCCAAAAGCTCAGGGAAGAGCCTGTCAATCAGGAATCTGGCTTCCTCATTGCTGGCACCAATCCCCTCTGCCTACAGAGCCACGTCCTTACTCCAGGCCCTGGCACATCCTTCCAGTTTCCTCACCCGTTTTTCAGACCAGGAGACTACAGCCTTAAGGCTAAGAGGAAAGGTTCTGGTCCCGAGACCTGGTCCTGAACCCATGGCAGAGTCAAGGACCCACAGCACCCAGGGTCCCAGGCCCAGCCCTGTGGAGCCCAAACTCCAACTCACTGTAGCAGTGCCTCCAATAGCTTGGTGACATTTGAAGAATAATGGAGGACGATCACCGGCCTGAGCAGAAGCTGGGATATGTCTAGCTGTAGGGAAAGAGAGGGTCAGCTGGCTTTGTTCCCCCATTACCCAGTCTGTGTGCCCCCAAAACCTGAACAAGTTTACCTCTCGGACCACGTTGTGGTTCAAGATGAGGAGGAGCAGGGCAGAGGCTCCCAGGAAGAGCGCCCTCCGCATCTGCAGGACAGAGGGAGAAGCTAGCCCACATCCTACCCAGGCCCTGCTCACACACCTGTTGCCAGAGTTGTTCTTAGCTCCTGGCACTGCAGTGAGCGTTTCCTCTGGACAGACTGGCTATAGGCTCCTTGAGGTCAAGGACAGAAACCCTTATTCCTCCTGCCTTCCCCTGAGATGCTTGTGGGACTCAAACAATGCTCTGCTTTCCCTGGTCCTAGCAGGGCAGGCCTGCCCACTGACCCCCAGCAGGAACTCCCCACTGGATATTCTCACTGACCCTCACAGGCCTCCCCCATCTCTGCTTCCACACCACCATTAAACCCCACCCAGGCCCAGGAATTTTCTGGAAGCTCCTTAAGGTCCCCCCCTAATAGTCTGGCTCTAGAAAATGCCTTGAAAACCCCTCCTCCAGCCCCTTCCCCACATACACCCCCTGCACCTGCTGGATCAGGGCCTTGGGATAAGCCTGCGGCCCATTGCCCTGGCTCTCCTGGTGGAACTGCTCCCTGCCCACATACGCCACTGCAATCCAGCCTTCCGTGGGCACCTCCTGCTCAGCATCCACGAGATCCATCTGTGGGGCGAGGGGCCATAGGCAGAGTTAGGGGAGGAGGCGATCAGGCACACAGGGGGTGCAAGGCCAGAGCTTAGGAACGAAATTGGAGCAGAGGGCATCTGGGCCTCAGGTTCTGGAAACCGGAATGCTGGGGGCCTGGGAGGAGATGCTGGACTGCCAGGGGGTGGTCCAGGTGAAGGCCGGATCCGGGTGCGGGGTCTACACTGGGGCCAGGGCCAGAAACAGATGGCTCCGCAGCGCTCACCAGCAGCAGGCGGCCGCCCAGCCGCGGCGCCGGGGCGGCCTCAGGGCCAATCCTGACGCCCTCCAGGACCAGAGCGTCCTGCCGCGGTAGCCTCACGTCCACCCGCACCGCACGGGCCCCGCCCCGCCCCGCCCCTGCCACTGCCACGGGCTCGCTGCCGTCGGCAGCGGCCCCGGGTCCCGCCAGGCCCAGCCAAAGCGGCAGCAGGGGCAGCAGCAGCAACAGCGGCGATGGCGGCGGAGGAGGCGGCGGCGACGGCGGCGACCTCAGCGCGGGGCGAGCGGTGGGGCCCATGGTCGGACCCAGCAAACAGATGAGACAGGAACACCGGGGGTCGCGGGCGCCGGAGTAGCGGAGCGAGGGAGGCCGCGGCCGGACGGGGCGGGGCGCCGGGAGAGGGCGGGGCTGTGGCCGGACGGGGCGGGGAGCCGCGAGGGGGGTGGGCTCTCCGCGGCTCGGGCGCCCAGGCCAGGCCGCGCGCGCCCCCTGGTGGCCATGGAGAGCTCTGGCGCCGACGGCCGGGGAGGCTAGAGCGGAACCTAGATACATCACCGTGTAGAGGCGGGAAGTCAGAGAGAAGGTGCTCACAGCTTGCTGGGTTGTCAGAAGCGGAGACTGGGGCAGAGAGAGAGAGAGAGACATTGTTGGAAAGGACGACTTGGGGAGGCGGAGACACGATGAGGGACACAGAAGGGTAGGAACGAGGGATATCTGGGGGCCTGGAGGCTGGAGTGGCCTGATGGTCCCACGGTGTGGCCTGGGTCAGATTGCACCCCTCTCTTCCTTGGGCCTCAATTTCTCCCCTGGACCAAACTCCAGGAGGCAGAGAACCAGAGATTGGTGTGGGAGTCAGCTGGGGGAGATTGAGGCAAGGGTCCTGGAGTGACAGAGAGGGTCTGGGGATGCTTGGTTCAATGGAGCAGGCCAGACACAACTCCGCAGTGGGGTGGAGAGGCCGGGTCCTCAGGGAAGTCAATTCTCTGTGATGTGAAGTGGGCACAATATGAGACCAGCCCTGCCGAGTCCCCAACAAGTAATCTCTGATGCCTGCCGGAAAGTCCAAGTTCCACGAACTGTCCTCAAACTCATCCTTTCTCCAAGGGTTGCAGCTACTGGGAGCCGGCTCAGTCTGAAAGCCTTTTAAAAATTACACTGTGATAAAAGGCCAGATGAGTCATGACACTCATTTCCCTAATATTTTATTATGAAAAATATCAAACATACAGAAAAATGGAAAGACTTTTACAGTGAACACCCGTATAACCACCAACACTGAATTATCAAGATGCTCCAGAAGAAAAAGATGGAAAAAATAAGACAGCCTGATATCAGCCCAGAGACAGACAAATGGGACATCAAACAGAGAAGCCAGAAACAGACCCACACACATAAACATGGCTATGCCCGAGGAAACAATACAGTTGGGGGAGGGGAGGAGGAAGTATGATGGACTGTTTGATAAACTGTGCTAAGAAAATGAGTTAGCAATAGGGAAAAGAAACAAAATTGGACATCATACACAAACTATCAATTCCCTGTGGATTAAATTCCTAAATATGAAAAGTCATACCTTAAACATTCTTAGAAAGAAACAATATCTTGATTATTTCAAGATCGAGAGAGATTTCTTAATGTGTAAAAGCAGATTGTAAAAGAAAAGATTGAAAAAAATTCATCCACAATGAAACGATTGTTAATGAAAACATTAGAGGAAAGTGGCAGGGAAAGCTACAAACTGGGAGAAGGTATATGTAACTAAATGATTCATCTGCAGAATATACAAATACCTAAATATGGGCTACAAGATGCAAATAGGCATTTGGCCAAAGAGGAAACAAGAATGGTCAATAAATATGAAAAGATGCTCAATCTCATCATTAACCAGTGAAATACAAATTAAAATCATTTGAGAGATCAACCGGTAAAAATGTAAGCGTCTGATAATACCGAGTGTTGGTAGGGGTGTGGCACAATGGAATCTACACACCGCTAATGGCTGACCAGCCTGGTTGTACTGGTACAGCACAGCCACGTTGGAAACTATTTTATATCAAATAAAACCATATGCACGTTCTCAGGCATTCCACTCCTGGGTCTATACTCTAGAACAGTGGTTCTTGATACAGATAATATTAGAATCATCTAAGGATCGTCTATAAAATACTGATGTGCATCCCCTATTCTAAATCAACTGAATTGTTGTTTCTGGAGGTGAGAATTTGTTGCTGATAATGGTTAAAAATGTGCACACCAAGTAACTCTAATGTGCAGACCTGGCTGAGAACCATTTCCCGGGCATGTGTTGAACAGCCCTATTTAAATAGTAAAAAATTGAAAACAGCCCAACTCTCCATCACTGGAAGGGATAAATTGTGGTATCTTTATTCTTGTAGGTTACTAACATTCCTTTGTAGGTATGAAATCATTCTTGAGACCCCTTGGTTTTCCGATTCGGTGAATGTCTCAGCCCATCTGTCAGCCCCAATGACAAGGTTGCAAGGACACACCCTGTAATTAGCCAGGCTGTTGGCTTCACTTCTGCCTATACCTAATCCTACTAATTACTCCCTGCCCGCCACCCCACTCACCCAGGCAGGGGGTCCTCACTGCACCCACCAGACACAGATCCTTACTCACACCTGTCCCCAACCTAGAACACATTTCTGCTTCCCCACAAATATCCACATCCTAGCCTTCCATCAGCGGGAGCTGGAGCGCCCTGTGAATTTGGTGAGTAAGAAGAGTTACCCTGTGATTACCTCCCGTGGGGTAACCCTTGGTTATCCTGGAAGAGACAATGTGGGAGGGTGTAGCCCAGCCCAGCCCAGCCCGGGGCCTTCTGCTGTTGCTGGAGTGGGAGTGGGTGTGGGTGGAGGAGCAGTAAAGGTCGGAGTTGCCACTGGAGGGAGTATAAGCCCAGGAACAGAGCAGCAAAGGACCAGAGATTGACTGCAGGGAGATGAGTGCTGGGCAAAGCCCTGTTTGGGAGGAGAGCATCTGAAGAGGAGGAGACTGGAGGACCCAGAGGGAGGGAAGGGATCCTAGCTGGGAGAGGAGGGAGGCTATCGGGCGTGGTGCTGACCCTTTGGCCACCCAGCTCTCAGGGATGGACAGACAGAACACTGAGCCAGGTCCCAGCTTACTTCACGCCTGGGGCTGAGTAGGGAGCTGTCAGGGACAGGGCTGTCACTCTCTCACCATGTGCCTCCAGGCAAGCCACTCCCTTTTCTTGGCCTGTGTCCCCAACTGTAAAATGGGAGTTGGACAAAAAGACTTTCAATAGACATACTGTGATTCCAGGTGGCTTGTGTCTTGAAATACAAGGTTTTCTGGCCCTGAGCTGGACTGTGAACTGTGTGTGAACTGCCCCCATCTCTCTTCACACCCTGAAGTTGTAGGGCAACCTAGGAAAAAAATGAAGCTGTTAACAAAAGTGTGAGGTATGGGGTGTATTATCCCAAGTGGGAACACGATAGGGGTGGTGAAATGTTTTAGACTCAGTACCAAGAACGGGATGCATGATAAGGCCGGTGAATTCCCTGGACACAGCCCACAGCTGCTCTTTCTCTGCTGTGACATGAGTTCTTCAGTGTGGTGCCATAAACGTGGATGAGGCGTTCCATGAGTACACGGATGGCGGTGCTGGCAGTAGGATGTAAAGGTAGGCAAATCCATATTCAGACTAGATGTCTGCTGTAGTGATTGAACCTTGGTCCCCTCTGTGACGGGAGGGGCCAATATATACAATTAAGTGGCCACCAGGTGGCAGGCTAGTCCACATAGGAGCCCAGCAGTAGTTTCTGGTTTTACAAAGGGACTTGAGGAAGGCAATGCCTAGCTCACAAGAATGTACACCCCGCTACCCCCAGAACTTCAGGCCCAGTGACAACAAGAGAGGGCTAGGCTGGAGGGCTGTATTTACAGAACTTGGGATCTTGAGATCCCTTCATTGTATAGGCATGAGCCCCAGGATATAGAACACGTCTTAAAAAACATCATAGACCGTCCCTTGGTTGCCTAGTTCCATCATCACCTCCCTCCACTCACCCAGAAGCCAGAGAGGGACAATGACTTGCCCAAGATCCCACAGACTAGGTGCAGAGTAGTAGCAGAGGTTTGCCGTGTGTGGGAAAGGAAAGGCTGCAGAGTGGCCGGGCAGCCAGAGGCCTGCTCCTTCCCTGGGTTCAGCCCTGAGGGGGCAGAGCAAATGTTGGGTCATGCCCACAAATGGATGTTGATTGTCTGCAGGGTTCCAGGCACTTGGCATGGAACCGTGACCATGACAAGCAACGGCCCCTGCACTTTAGAATAGTCAACGATAACCACATCCATAAGCAAGACCATTTCAGACCATGGTAAGTGCCATGTGAAGGAGATAAAATGACTTTAGAGAATGACTGGGGGCCGGGGGCTGCTTCAGCTCCAGTACCAAGAGAAGGAAGGCCACTCGGAGAGCTGGTGTGGAGACTTGGCTGGCAAGAATATTGCGGAAGAAATCAGACAGTTCAGGTAAAAACAGCTGATACATTTACTATGTTCCAAGCACTGGTCTAGGTCCTTTGCATGAATTGGCTCATTTAACCTCATCACAACCTTGTGAGGTAGTAAAATTTTCATTGCCATTTTACAGAAGGGAAACTGAGGTACAGGGGTCAAGTAACCTTGGTAGGTGAGAGAACCCAGGTAGTTTGCTGCAGAGTCGGTGGGCTCACCCCATGCCATTCTGCTTCTCAAAGGCACTGGCACAGAATGAAAAAGTCTGGCTATAAAATCTGGATTCTATCTTGAATGCAGGGGGTAGGGGTTAGAAATGACAACCCCCTCTCTCTTTCCAAGGGAAGGCTCGTGTCAGCTAGTGCCAGAGCCAGGGCATGGTCTCCAGCACCCCCCTACCCTCTCCTCCCTTCCCCTCCGGGGGAGTCCTGAAGTCCCAGCTCCCTGCCCCCAGCCTCTGGGTTCACTGCTAACTGGGCCACCTCATTCTAAAGGGATTTGACTCCGGGAGACAACTAGAGACTTGTGAGAAAGGGCTTAGGGATTAGGCAATGATATCTGGGAAGGTAAGGGACTTAATTAGGGGGGGTTAGGTGTGGGAAGTGGGGTGGGGAGAGGATTTATGTCTTCACAAAGCCAGGGTGGACTGCGGAAGTGAGGAGGAAACCGGCTCCTAAGGAGGAGCCCAACGGGGCTCAGTTTCTCACATTCTGTTGTGTCTTCAGAAATAACACATAATAGTATGAATAATCCCTCACATTTGTGCACCCATAGCTTTACCAGCCATTTTTCCACTTGGAATTCTCACAGCAGCCTTGGGAAAGAGGCAAAGATTACATTTGTCCCCAGGTTACTGGCACCCAGAGAAAGCAGGTGACTTCCCCCCCCCCCCCCCGAAGGAACTGGGGTTTGGCTCCAGGTCTCCCACCCCCACCCCCATTCCTGGCCCAGGACTGCTTCCGCTGCTCTCACAGTGTTAGTGCAGGGGGAGCAGTGGGGGGTGGGTGCCAAGAAGCTACAACAGAAGTCATGGGAAACTCAGGCTGCCACCTACTAGACCGAAGTCCCTAAAGACCCCTGGTCTCCTCACTGGGGTGGGGGAGGACGGGAAGGCAGCGGGGAGAACAAAGAGTGAGGGAACAGAGGGGTTGCCATCCTGTATTCTGGGCAGCGGAGCAGGGCTGCGGCTGGAACCAGAGGGGCCTGAAAAGAGGGCTTCTTATCCACCTCCTTCCCATAACCCTCACTTGTGGCTCTTCAACCTTCAGAGGTACTTTTCGTCCACAGTCTGACCTTACCCTGGCAGATGTTCTAGACTTGTTCAACACTAAGGGTGCCGAGGCCCCAAAAGGAGAAAGATGCCCCCTTCCAAGTTCCCACGGAGCATCCCGAGCTCAAGGATCTCAGAATACCTCCCCCTACCCTTCCGCTCAGAGACCCTTGCTGATGTCTGCCCCTCCTACATCCACATACCCCCAAGCCCTGCTTCTTATCTGGCCCCCTCACCTCTCCACACTCTGGGCATGCCCCCGACCCCCCATACACTAAGTTCCACGAGGGCAGATATTTTACTCCGTGATTAGCACAGTGCTTAGTTAAATATACATGGCATGGATGAATGTATGAATAAATGAATGAAAAGGCCTCCTGCCCCTCCCATCTGGCTGACTTTTACTCAGCCATCAGGTCTATGGGGAACCTGGGATGCCTCCACCCTCTTGACTGTGTGGGGACTGTCGTGTCTGCCCCCTGTGGGGTGGCACTGGCTGCACTGTACTGGAATGACTTGCTGCCTTGG
This sequence comes from Rhinolophus sinicus, assembly GCF_036562045.2. Lineage (NCBI taxonomy): Eukaryota > Metazoa > Chordata > Mammalia > Chiroptera > Rhinolophidae > Rhinolophus > Rhinolophus sinicus. Next base: position 20,254,857 of record NC_133765.1, on the reverse strand, counting down.
CTGTCTGTCTGCACGTAGACTGGGAACTCCTTGAAGGCAGGGCCTGGTTGGCCTCATCGGAGGTGTCCCATGCCTGCCACCATGCCCACTGCATACACAGTACTTGTGGAGCGAAGAAATAAAAAGTGTTCTGGGCTGGCCTGGTGGCTCAGGCGGTTAGAGCTCCATTCCCCTAACTCCAAAGGCTGCCGGTTCGATTCCCACATGGGACAGTGGGCTCTCAACCACAAGGTTGCCAGTTCAATCCCTCGATGGTGGGCTCCACCCCCTGCAACTAAGATTGAACACGGCACCTTGAGCTGAGCTGCCGCTGAGCTCCCGGATGGCTCAGTTGGTTGGAGCGCATCCTCTCAACCACAAGGTTGCCAGTTTGACTCCTGCAAGGGATGGTGGGCTGCGCCCCCTGCAACTAGCAACGGCAACTGGACCTGGAGCTGAGCTGCGCCCTCCACAACTAAGACTGAAAGGACAACAACTTGAAGCTGAACGGCACCCTCCACAACTAAGATTGAAAGGACAATAACTTGACTTGGAAAAAAGTCCTGGAAATACACACTGTTCCCCAATAAAGTCCTGTTCCCTTTCCCCAATAATAATAATAAAGTGTTCTGGCTCTCAGTTCCAGTCACAAGTGGAAGCTTGGGCCGCCAGGAGGAGGCAGCAGGTGCTTCCTCATTCTGCTGCTGTCACCTCTGCTGTCCAGGCCATGCAGTCCCAGGTAGCTCAGATTTCTTCATTCCTTCCCCACTTTGTCAGAAAAGGACTGGAGGCAGCTGCAGCCACACATGGCAGGGCTGGGAGGAGGCAAGGAGGCCCGAGTCAGGGCCTCCTGCAAGCACAACGGCTTTCCAGAGAGTTCCTGTTGTCCTGGCCCCGTGGAAGTAGAGTGTTCCACAAATATTTGCAGAAAGGTTTAAAAGACTGTTCCCTCCAACTCTCTATTCACTGTACTAATCTCTGCACCACCCTTTTCCTGCTGACACCACAGAATCAGAGGACAGAGGACCTAGGGGCCTTTGATCTCGAGGTTAATGCCCTTGTTTTAGAGAATAGGTGCCCAAGGCCCCGAGGTCAAGGACAAACCACCCTGCAGAGGCCCTACATGCTCACTGCTGAGCAGTGACTGCAGCCATTCACTCAAGAATTCTGCCTAAAGCCCTGGCTCTGGATTCACCGTCCAATGCTCCTGCTTGTGCCTGAAGCCACCTCCCAGAGGAATCTCAACCTCAGGGCACTAACTCCTAAGACTAGAACAGTCAGCTCAGGCTCCTCCTAGATCTCTATGCTCCAGCAGCCTGTTTTCAGCCGTTCATACTACCTTGCGCAGCAAGGTATACGCAGAACAGCACACCCGTCCCAGAGCTGCCAAGCGGCAGGGCCTGGATCTCACCTCGCGCCTGCCTGACCCTGAGGCTGGGCTCTTCCTGTTGGGCCAGGCAGTTGCCAGATAGTCGCCACTACAACACAAAGTAGTCAGTGTCAAGTTCAGAAGAGAGAGGCTACTAGTTGGCAGAGGTCACGTTGGATTAGGTAGATCAAGGAGAGAGGTTCCTGGAAACAGCATTGGATCAGGGTTTTGAAGGCTAGGGGGTATCTGGCAGGAAGAAATAGGAAAGGGCAGCAACTTGGACAGAGGCAGGAAGGCTGAGGTGCCTCTGACAGACAGCATGGAGCTTCTCTTATTGAAATGAGCATGTGCGAAGGGGAGGAGCTGCAGTCGAGGCCACAGGGGATGGACGAGATGGGGGCAGGCTTTGAGTGGAAGTCAAGAAACCAGGGAGTCACTGCAGAGGAACAACACACCTAGCGGCGATGGAGAATTGTGGGGCAGGTGTTGGGAGATAGAGAAAAGGTGAGGATGGGCAGGAGGGACCCTCTTTTAATAACCTTTAAAGCTTGAAGGAGTTTACCAGATTATTATTCTAGGATTTATATTATCAGATTAACTAGCTGTTCCATAGTGGATTGGAGGTAGATAAATTTCAGTGGAGGAAGGAGAAGCAGGCAGCCACGGGCCTGGGAAGGGCAGAATTTACTTAGGTCTTTATTGTGGGTAACGCCAGATTCCTGGAGAGGTAGTGGCGGGGGTGAGAGGGGGCAGTTGGTTGGAGCTGGGGACTGTTTTCTGCTGGGTAAATGTTTTCTTTGTGCTTTCCCAGGCAGCTTCTGCATGCAGCTCCCAGGTAAGTCCATGCCCTGGCCCACAGGTACCTGGCAACTTATGGCCCAGAAGCCAGGAATGTGGGTTCAAGTCTCAACTCTCCACATGCACTCTTACCCTCAGATTCCTCGATAAATCACCTGACCTTCCCACATGGGCTTAAGTGAAAAGCTAGATCTGGAAGTGCCCTGTAAACTGTAAAGTGCCAATGCAACATAAAGGTTGTTCTTCTATTTTCCTTTGAGTAGGCTCTACACTGAAATGAACATCTTGCCCCTGGAAAGATCTTAAATAAAGATCTCAGCCACATATCCAGCAAGGATTGCAGACATGCCCTGCCCTAAACCAGAAGCTGATGATTTTTTAACTAGGGCAAGACTGCTGGGACTGCCTGAAAACACTTCACAGAGGTGGGGTGCGGACTGTCAGCCACAGGGCTGAACCTGTGCCCTGCAGAAGAATTCTATGGTGGAGGCCATGACAGGTGCAGAAGGAAAGCCTCCCAAGTCTTGAATGGGTCTGCTATAGCCTGCCTCTGTCTTCTACCCCAGAGTGCTTTCTACTCTCTTATAGGTATAAGTGTAGAGGTGGGGCATTCTGGGAGGTGGGGTGCCCACAGGCTCCTGGGCTTAGCTCTGCCTGCGTTAATTCTAGGCAGTAAAGGGAGGGTGTGACTGAACGCCTTCCACGCAGCAGGTACCGGCAAAGCTCTCCCACTTAACGGTTTGGGGAAATGTATGCCTTCTTTGGGCCTAGCTTCCACAGCTGTTAAGTGAAGTGAGCTGCCTGATACTTGAAGGATCTGTGTTTATATGCAGTCAGGGTTCCCCCAGCACCTATCTCTGTGCCTATTGGAGCATTTCTTGCATTCTTTCAGCACATGTTTATTGAACAGCCCATGTGTAAGATGCTCTGGTGGGAGTAGAGGGCTTGTGGGCCTTCAGAGATGTGTAAAACAAGCCCCTATGCCTCAGGACCTCATGGTCCAGCAGGGCAGATGCCGCTAAGCAAGGCCTTATCAAGGTTCTGCCAATCCTCCCTGCCTCCTCCTACTCTCCCCTCCTCTCTAGATGCAGCCACATTTCCCACCAACCACCAACATTTTGCTCATGTCGTTGAGCTGCCATGGAATGAATGAATCTCCCTTCCATTTCCTTCCCACCCCACTTTGTAAGGCCCAGCTCCAATGCCACTCCCTCCATGAAGCCTTCGACTATTCTTCCAGCCCAAAACAAACTGTCCCTTTTTAAACCAGCTCCCAGGTCCTTGCTGCCTCTTCTTGTGACAAATACCTGGCCTTTTTATTCTAGTTGAATATCTAGGTGCCTGTGTCTTATCTGTGGGAGGACAGGATGGGTCCCCAGAACAGGGCATAGGGCCTGGCACACAGCAGAAGAAAAGAATGGCCCAAGGCACATGACAGTGGAGGTCGGATTAGAATGGAGGGGAGGGGACCCCCAGTAGAGGGGAAGGGCTGTGGAGTCCTGAAAGGAGGAAACGGCTCTTTCTATGGGGAAGAGGCTGTGACTGGGGCACGCAGGACTTGCAGCTACCTGCAAACTCTTCTGGCCCCTGGGCTTGAGCCGGGAAGGGGGTGGGGAAGCAGATAAGCAGATAGCAGGCCTGCTTCCATTGGGCCATGACTTTCTCTTTGTTTTCCTCCAAGTCCACCCTGCCTCCCCACCCGGAGGCTGAAGCCTGGCCAGGCAGGCAGCAAAGGGAGGCTGTGCTGGACAACCCAGGAAGTAGTGATCACAGAGGAGAACCCAGGACTAGGCACTGCATTGGGTGAATTACATACATTCGCTCACTGTATCCTTTCAGGCTGACTTGAAATCCAGACCATCTGTTAAGTTGGTGCAAAAGTAATTGCGGGTTTTGCAGTTATTTTTAACCTTTTAAACCACAATTACTTTTGCACCAAGCTAATACCTCCAATGAGTGAATGAAGAAGCTTGGATTCAGAGAGGTGAAGTCTCTTGCTAAAGTGTCCTACAAGTGGAGGGTTCAGAACTCCAACCCAGGTCTTTGAGGCACTCTTCCATGCTGGCTGAGGGTGTGAGCAACTTAAGAGCAACTCTTGAAGTGCTGAGAAGGTCAGAGGCGGGGTACAGGGCCCTGGGTGGGGAGATCCCATCTGTGTTTCCTTGTTCCCCTTCAGCCTGTCTGCCCACAAGTGGAGGGTGAAGGCTGTCACCACGGAAAGGCCCCAACGTGGGTTGGCAGTAGTTGTCCAAAACCGATGGCAGAACAGAAGAGCAAGGGCTCCAGAGAGAAATGGCCAATACCATAGTTCCCAGAGGCAGGGCAATGGCTAGGCACAAGGGGACCTGACCTCCCACAGCGTCACAGGCAAGCTCCCTGCTGTTTTGGGAGGAGAGGCTATGGGGGCCTGATCTTAGAAGAGCTCATAGACAGTACCTAGTTGGGGAAACTAAGACTAATCGAGCTCAGATGTCTCATCTGAGGTCACACTGGGAGCTAAGAGTAAATTTGGGACCAGAACCCAGATTTCTTGTTCTTTGGATGCACTCTGGCCCCGGCCTGGGTTGGGCACTCCTGCTCACCTCCAGTCTGGTCTCCGACTTCAGGAGGGCGGAGGGGGACGCGTCAGAGGCCCGCCCCATCGCATCCTTATTGGCGGTCCTTTAAATTAGGGCGGGGCTTGGCGGTCAGCCTAGTGGCCCGGGCAAAGGCTGGGACTTCAGCGGCAGAGAACGAGTCCAAGCTCCATCAGCTGCTGCAACCGCCGCGCCCCAAGCCCCGAGCCTGAGCCACGATGAGCGGCAGAGTCGGCGACCTGAATCCCAAGCAAAAGGAGGCGCTGGCCAAGGTGAGCTTCATCCTGGCCCGGCCCCAGCCGCGGCCAGGTCCTGGTCCTCGCCCTCTGGCGGCAGCCGGCCGGGAAGGCGCTGGGTGGGGGGCGAGCGACGGTCCCCGGCAGTTGGGCTGCAGCGCGAGCAGCAGCCGCGGCACCTGGCAGATCCCGTCCCGCCCCTCCTCCCTCTGCCGGCTGAGGGGGCCCCGAGAAATGTAGCCACCCCGGCCCGAACCCCGAGAGAACCCTTGGAAATATCACTGGGAAGAAGTGGTTGCTCTAAGTGGAAGCCCTTGGAGGCAGCTCAGGGCACAAAGACAACATTCATTCGGAACTGGCAGCCGGGCCCCGGGGGCAGGAGCAGGGCCCCCAGGTTTGTTTTCATTTCCGGGAGGTTTTCCTCTTGCAGGGGCAGTGGCACCAGGGAAAGGGCGCTGTACAGCTCCTTAGGAGACTTCCATTACCCCTGCTCTGGTCCCAAGTCGCTCTGTGACCTTGGGCAAAACCAGTCCTTACATCTGTTTGCTCCTTGATGAACAGAAATGAGGAGGTTAGACCAGATGCTGTGGAAGGGAGCACCTTCCAGTGTGAAGTCTGGGATACTTCCCGAGACCCTGTGGGTTGGGGTTGGTTTAAGCAGAGACGGCCCTCCGCTGTCCTGCAATCCAGGCCCCTCCATGGCTGGGGAGTTGGGCTATTGCTCTTCAGAAAGTTAAGAGGTAAGCCTGGCTTTGCCTTGGCACTTAGGCAGAGGAGGGAGCAACAATTCGGTGGCTGGACCCCCTCCCTACCACCTAAATCTCTTCTTGTCTGTAGTCCTTAGGGAGAGGGTAGGTTGACTGTTCTTGGAGCCAAAGCCAATGGGGTCCAGACTCAAGGTTTGGAGGCTCCACAGCCACGCAGTTTTCCGTTGCTGGGAAAGAGTAGGGGGAGAGACGTCTCCTGCCATGACAAAGAGGCTGAGGCACCAGCCCTATGAAGGTTTTGCCCAGGCTGGGCCTCCCCCATCCCAGGGAGGCTGGATAGGGAGGTTTCAGATTTTACCGCTGACCTGCAGTGGAAGTCAAGCACAGAGGGATTAGGTGGTGATTAAACTGGAAACCAGGGGCTGGGTAGGGTCCTTGATAAGGGGTGGCTTCATGCCTGGGCCCTGGATTGAGCAGTTTACCTGGGAGTCTGGGAGCTGTTTGGGGGATGGGATGGTCTGAGTCCCTGGCTGACCTGAGCAAGGGGCAGAGGTGGCTGGTCCTCATTGATCCCCTCTGCGGCTCCCCTGTGGTCAGTGACTAGAGAAAGATGAGTGGCTGGGAACAGGAGGTATGGGGAGGGCATGCGCAGCGGGTGTGCTCACTTACAGGGTAGTGAGCAGTTGGAAGTGGGTGTGGCTATCCGGTGGGGTCACTGTCCTTCTTCCTTGTTTGGCACTCCCTGCATTTCCCCCCTTCATGGCTTCCCGTTGGAACTGTACCCTCCACCTGGATGGCCCTCCTCCTACTGCCTTTGATGTCCTTCAAGCCCAACTCAAATGTCATCTTTTTTTATATGAAGTCATATGAGACCACTTTCTTCCTGGCCCCGGCCAGAATCAAACTCTTCCTTCCCTTTGCTCTGTGAAACACATTGCTCACCAGTCCATTTCTAAGGGGGCAAAAGATCATGAAAGAGTGCATGTTCTGGCCTTGGAAAAGACCTGGGTTTGCATCCCAGCTCTGCTGTTTGACCTTGGGCGTGTTATTAAGCCTCTCTGAGCTCTAATTCCTTCATCTATAAAATGGGGACAGTAATAGCTCTAGGGACTGAATGAGGTGGGAATAAGATAAGTGCCAAGTTCAGTGCTGGGCACATGAGGAATGCTTGGTAAACTGACATCTTTTCCCATGGCATGTCCCAGAACGTCTGTAATCACAGTTCACTGAGACAGGAACCAGCCACACTGGAGTGTGGAGGTGTATGCAGCCAGGCAGGGGCAGTGTTTGAATCCCTTCCCACCTCCTCCTGCCACCTTGCTCCCCTCTGCGGGATAGACAGAGCGCCCCACGCAGCCCAAGTGCCCAGTGTCTGCCGAGTGGACCTGTGTGCAAGATGGGTCCCGAAAAGCCCCTATGGAGAGTCCTGGGCAGAGGGAGTTCAGGTTGGGACCTGTCACTCACCTAGCTGTTTCTCCCTACAGTTTCGGGAGAATGTCAAAGATGTGTTGCCCATCCTGCCGAATCCAGATGACTATTTTCTCCTGCGCTGGCTCCGAGGTGAGGGAAGGGGGGCTGCGGGAGGCTGTGGCAGGGGCTTGTTCTCGGTTACAAAATGGCACCCTCTGGAAACCTTGGCCCTGGTAATCTGAGCATCTGGAGTATTCAACCTTTAGAACCAAAAGGACCGTTGGCAATCATATAACCTCAACCCTCCTACTAGATAGATGACATTGAGGCATGGAGAGGTGAAGTAATTTTCCCCAAGTCACACAAGTGCTTGAGCTGCAGGCAAAAAGAGGACTAGTGCCCAGTACGCTTTCCATCCGCTCTACCGATGGAGTTGGCGAAGCAGATTGAGGAAAAGCTGAGAAAGGCCCCAGCCATGTGGGAAGTCGGAGGCACAGCCAAGTTTAGAACCAGAGTCCTGGCTCCTGGAAGAGGTTGGGCCCCTCTGTGGCCTGTTGGGATGGCAGGGCACCTACTGCCAGCAGTTTGGCAGCTTGAAGAAGGGACAGAGTACATGGGGAACATGGGGGCTCAGCCTGAACTACATTGACAAGACTCCCCTCAAGCCACCAGCAGACTCCAGAGCCCCGAGTTCTAGTTCTAGCTGTGCCTCAGCTTGGCTGTGGTACCTGGGCTAGGGGCGAACATCTGCCCTAGGACCCTCTCTGAGAGAGCAGGATGAGACAGGGTGCCCTGCCTATTGCAAGATGTGACATGACAGAGCTCGGCACATGGTGAGGCAAATGCACACGTTTCTATTAGCATCAGGGTCACAGTCAACCCCATGCCCCAACTCCTGAAATCTTTCCGTTCTTTTCCCTCTTCTCCTTCCCCGGTGTTTCAAGTCATGTGCTACCCTCTCTGGTTCTTGTGACATACTTTTTTTTTTAATTGAAATTTTATCACCAGGCATAGAAAAGATAGAGAATAAATTCCACTTTCTTAGATTAGCAGAGATTAAGTTGTGATGTGGAATCATAGTTCAAAAATTAAAGTACAAATCGTGCCTGATTATTTATTTATAGATACACACAAGGAGTCTTGGGGCAGGTGAAGAGCTGGATTTTCATTTTTTGTGCAGAAACTGAATACAGCTGGCATGCTCTGAGGGGCTGCTAGCAGGTACCCCAGGGCACGTGCAGCCAGAGAGCTACATGGGGCCCTGTAGGCCTCTAGAAGTGCCAATTTCCCCTGTCCCTGGAAAAGCTGTACATCCATGCTCCCAGCCCACCCAGAGAGGGTGGAGGGGCAGGGCAGGGGTGGCAGAGGAGTCCATCCAGGGCTGGAGGATATCTTGGCCCAGGACTTTGACAAAGGACTATAGCTAGAAGAGGGCAGGTGGAGAAAGTGGGAAGCCAGTGCTGCCTTAAAAGACCAGCTGATTTCCATAGTGGCAGCACCAATCTGCAATGCCATCAACAGTGCAGGGAGACCCCTTCATGGACAGTGTAGATGCTTGACCACTACACTGTACACCTGACACTGAAGTTGAATAATATTGTATGTCAACTATAATTTATATATATATATATATATATATATATATAATGTGTGTATATATATATACATATATATGTGTATATATATGTACATTTATATATATGTATATATATTCCATATCCATAGGGAATAGAGTCAATGGAATTGTAATAGATATATATGATGTCAGAGGGGCAATAGATTGGGGGAGGGGGGTTATCACTTTGTGAGGGTGAAATGTCTAACTAGTTCATTGTTTTGTACACCTGAAACTAAAAAAAAAAAAAAAAGTCCAGCTGTATGATCATCAAACAAACTACCGAACGAACTGCTGTTAGGTGAACAAGTGTGGTTTCAGAAAGCTGTGAACGGCACAGCTCTCTTTTATCTAAGAGGAGGCCAGCCCGGGGCCCTGCAGCTGGTTTCCCAGGCACCCCCAACTCTCCAGTCCTGGGGATAAGCCCTCTCTTTGCAGGAACATCAAAGAGTGTGGTTATCCTCATTTGACAGATGAGAAAACAGGCTCAGAGAGGGGAGGCACTTACCTGAAGGCACACAGCTAATGTGAAGCAGAATCAGGGCAGAAACCTAGCGCCCCAGATCCCCAGGCCAGCATCCTCGCCAGTAAGCCACAGCGGTCCCCTGAAACCAAGCTGTGCCATTTCAGAGGAAGTATCTCCACTTTACTTGTGCCTCACATTTCCTGGGCAGGAGCTTAGGCCTGGTCAGATTCTACTATGAATTTCAGTTAGGGTTTTTGTTGCCTTTATTATTATTATTATTATTTTAAGGAACATTTTCTCTTTCTTCCTTTGGTCCCAAAGGAAATATCTGCAAGGTGCACACGAACAGAATGTCTTTCTCTAACCGAAGTGTGAACTGAGGTCTTACTCTTTCCCCCTTTCCCCTGGTGGGCTCAGTTTTCTGTTGGCCTCAGGCCCTGAGAGCAGGCCCACACATCGCCACTGTCTCCTTTGACTTTGGCTGAGCTCTGGGCACCTCAGCAAGGAAGGTCAGATGGCAAGAGAGAAACAAGGAGGTGGTAGGAACCCTATGGAGGGCAGAGCAGGTCTGAGTCTTCCCATTTTCCAGGCCTAGAAAGTGATCAAATAAGAACCCCGGAGAGCTGCTCCTAGGTGGGCTTCTCGGGCAGTGCCCGGGAGCCATGCTTTGAGCTGCCCCTGACCAGGGCAGCAGGAGCCCTGGAAAGACCTGACTCAGCAGAGCATGGGGAGGGACCAGTCCAGATGCTGCCAGGGGCAAGTGGCAATGCAGGGAGGGCCCTTGAAGAAGACCCTGGATGTTGGACCCTGGCAGATAAGGGTTAACTGGAGAGCCACCCTGAGATAAGGGGGCTCACAGTTCACCTCCACTCCTATTCTCTGGAAGATAAGGTCTCTCCTCACAGTGAGGGGTGCCCCTCCGATGGAGAATTGCCACTTTCACAGTCCAGCTGACCTCCCCTATCACGAGAGTATATTGCCTTGCATCTTCCATGCTGCCAAGATGGCACATCAAAGGGCAGTCAGAAGGAACTTCCCAAGAGTGAAGGCTGTTCAGTTCTGCAAATGTGTGTCCAGCTCCGATGACTGGCGTGGCATCACTCAAATCTCTTGATGTACCACGCATGCATCAAGAGGGACTGGATTTCATGATAGCAGAATCAGGCAATGTGCTCGGCCACTCCTGGGGAGCAGTGATTAGGGACCAGTGACAGTCCAGAGGGCAGCCTATCTGGCCTAGGTTTTGTGGTTGTCAAGCAGATCTTGATGTCGATCAAATCCACAGAGCTGGGAGGGACAGTTCATAGGTCAGGTGGCAAAACTGGTTAGAATCTGGATCTCAACATGTCTTTAAAGGATAAAATGAAGCTGACTGTTACAAGATGAAATCTGTTAGGGATGAAGCCAAGAAAACTACGTCACAATACATGGGATGGAAGCTTAGCAGCAGAACTGCTGAAAAGCATTTAGGGGTTTCAGCTGACTCGAAGTGCCACCTGAGTTCGGGGTGTGACCATTGCCCAGAAAGTTCTTAGGCTTTATTGGAGAATGGTAGACAACACCTAGTGCTGTGCTCAGCTGGGGACAGCACACTTGAAGAGGAGCAATGGCCAACTGGAAAAGACCCAAAGGGAAGGTTTTGGGTGAACTTGAAACCAAGCTGTGAGGAATGGTGAAAGGATCCACAGAGGGGCAGCATGATAGCAAGAGGGACGCAGGTGGCCGCACAGAGTTTGCCAGTGATGGAAAGGTGGTCACATGGCTGAGGTCACGACCACTCTCTAAGTGTCTCTGGGTGGATCTCCACTCAGTAAAACAATGAGGTCTGAGTGCCAATGAAAACAGTTTATTTGGGAGCAGGTGGCTTTGGGGGGCGGGGGTGGTGAGGTCTTTGTGTTCAAGTTTGAGTCAGACAACTTGTTGGGGTTCGTGCATAAAATAGAGTTAGCCCATGTGAACTTTAATTCTGAAACTTTTCAGGAACCCTGGGAGGAGGGCCCTCTGTATCCCACTGGGGTATTCGTGGGTCCTTTGAGGACACGGCAATGTTGACTGGAAGCTGATCAACCCCCCACCCCCATCCTACTGGGATTATCTGCCAGTTTTTCGCCAGATTACGGGGCCGCTGTGTTCATCTTCGAACTGTGGGTCAAATTCTCAGGACTGGATGTTAGACTGTGGAAGAGATTAACTTTGTGTAAGGGGAAGGCTAAGTGATAAGGGAGTCCAGGGTTCGTTTTCCCTGAGAGGTGATAAGACCCTTCACCTGATTGCATTCACTAGGGTAAAACTCTGAAGTTGCAATGCTGCCCCCACCTGCCCTGAACCTTGACCTGCTCTCCAGGGGCTGTGGTGCTCCGGACGCCCTCAGTGCAGGGCCTTATATTAGCTTCTGCATGTGGGGTGATCAGAAAGTTAACTGAGGCATGACAGAGGGGCTGGCCCCAGTATGGGAAGAGGGAAATCTTGTCCTTGGTTGCCCAGTCTGCTAGCCTAAACTTGACCAAATTTTGCTGTTACAGCAAGAAGCTTTGACTTGCAGAAGTCCGAGGCCATGCTCCGGAAGGTAAGATCCATTTGTTTCCAAATCCCATGGTTGCCTCCATGCTCGCCTGTCAGAATCACACCTTGCTTGAACTTCTGCGTGTGACTTGTCTGACATAGCTGAGTATTAGCCAACCATTACTGCTTTAGTGAATTCTCTTCCCTGGAAACACCAAACTTTCACAGGTCTGGGCCAGCCAAGAATTACTTCTGCTGAGACCTCTAAAATAGGCAACGCCTTCTTTCGCATTCTGCCAGTTGCCCTCTCATGACTCCCCTGTGGTCTGGTGGTCTGTTCACGCTGTCACCCATTGCTAGATGACGATTAAGGGGCCCTCCCTGTCCTGCCTTCATTTGATTAAAGCCTTGATTGTGTGTTTGCAGCATGTGGAGTTCCGAAAGCAAAAGGACATTGAAAACGTCCTGAGCTGGCAGCCTCCAGAGGTGAGGACAGATGGTCCTGGCCCACCCTTCTGTTAGGTTATAGGCCCACAATCCCACGGTCTGTGTCCCGGGTCTATGGGAATGGGACTTTCAGAGAAAAGTCTGACACTGCCAAGTGGGCCCTAATGGTTCCCAGAATGGAGGTCCATCGGCACCCAGGGGAAGGCTGTGGTGGGAGAGACGGATGAGTCCAGAAAAAGGCCCTGGGATACAGGAAAGGTGTGGCCGCCCTGGGCCTGCTGACCAGGTGCCTGCTCTGTGTCTTTACCCAGGTGGTCCAACTGTACCTAACTGGGGGCATGTGTGGCTACGACATGGAAGGCTCTCCCATCTGGTACGATATCGTTGGACCTCTGGATGCCAGGGGTCTGATCCTCTCAGCCACCAAACAGGACTTGCTGAAGACCAAGATGCGGGACTGTGAGCGGCTGTTGCAGGAGTGTCATCGCCAGTCTGAAAAGGCGAGTGGGCAGCATGGCTGCACACGAGTTGATCACGGTAGAGGCATGCGGGCAGAAGCAGCATCGCAGAGGGACCTAAGCACATCTTCAGGGCTGAGGCCTGGAGCTTTGGATTTCCCTGACCAGTGAAATTTCAACGGTTTAGGGACTGACATATGTTGCCAAATTTTTAATTTTCTAAGTAAGCACTTCAAAACAATTGCCAGCTCCTAGGTATATTACGGTGATTTTTCTCATTTCTCTGGGCACCAGTGAGATCTTTGTCATGGATCACCCCATCCTGAGATGTATTTGGGTGTCACTGGTATGGATGAGCTCAGATTCTGTGTTTCTCTAACTCTGTGTTTAAAAACAAGATAAGGACAACTGATTTCCTTACTGAGAAAAAAGCTGAAGAGTAAGCTACCGCTGCTACCATGAGCTTTCCTCCTTCCTGCCTCTTCAGCAGGTGTAAACACCCAATGAAACGATGGGATTAAGTTTGGGGCCATTTCAACACGGTCATCCACAAATACTCACTGAGAGCTTAGTGTGTACAAGGACCCTGAAACCTGGGGAGGCAAAGAAGCATTAGACGGGAATGCACCCTTGGGGTCGACAGACAGCATCTGTGCCCAGGACGAGATGGGTGGCTGCACAAGGCCCCTTGGATGGAGCGTTGTGTGGTGCTGCACACAGAGGAATAGGGGGGCCACCAGGGCAAACTGCAGATCAGAAGGGACCTCAGATGTAACTGGGATCCAACCAGTGGTTTACTGGATGAGAACACAGAGACCTAGGTAGGAAGGGTGACTTTCTGGGCCACACAGTTCCGGCCTGAGGTGATGACCGTGTTTCCCCCAAAAGAAGACGTAGCTGGACAATCAGCTCTAATTCGTCTTTTGGAGCAAAAATTAATATTATAGTAAAATAAGACCGGGTCTTACAATAAAATAAGACCGGGATTATAATATAATATAATATAATATAATATAATATAATATAATAAACATAATACTGGGTCTTATATTAATTTTTGCTCCAAAAGATGCATTAGAGCTGATTGTCCAGCTACGTCTTATTTTCGGGGAAACAGGGTATCTCCATTTGGAAAACACTAGGTACTGCCCTGCCCAGATCCAGTTGCAATATGAGCACATGACACAATCAGCATTTGCTCCAAACTGGGTGGGTTCCTGCAGCGGGGCAGGCTGCTGTGACTCTGCTCCTCTGTCCTCTGCAGCTGGGGAAGAGAGTGGATACCGTCACCCTGATTTATGACTGCGAGGGGCTTGGCCTTAAGCATCTCTGGAAGCCTGCTGTGGAGACCTACATAGAGGTGAGGGGCAGGACTGGGGAAGCAGGGTGGGACGGTGAGAGAATGGGAGAGTGGGCCCCTCTGCTAGGGCGCCCCGTGGGACGGGTGAGGTGATGGCAGCAGAGTCTAGTCGGGAGGAGGCAGGGCCTCTCGCCGTGGCAAGAGGTCTGAGCCTGCTGGGCTCCTTGATTTTGTTTCCACAGTTTCTCTGCATGGTTGAGGATAATTACCCTGAAACACTGAAGCGTCTTTTTGTTATTAAAGGTAAGTTGGGAACTCCCCATGAGGAAGCCAAATGGGAAAGAGGGGCTCAAGAAGTTACTGGGACAGATTCAGGAGAGTAAACCAGAGTGAGCCAAAGGAAGGGATCTGAGGACCCTTGACATATCCAGACTACGCTCCAATCGACAAAGTGTTAGGATTTATTACTGCCTTCGAGCCACCCAGCGGGTGAGACAGGAAGACGATACCCACTTGACTATACCCACGGTACCGATGGGGAAGCTGGAACTCAGAGAGGTGCCTGTGCTGAGTCTCACACCCGAGGCTGCCCGTGTGGGCTCCACGGCACTAGGGGACATGTGACCTGACACAGGGGGCTGCAGACGACACTGTGAGACACAGAGAGGGCACTGCTCCCAGTCTCACATCACCTGGTCTCTGTTCTAGCCCCGAAGCTGTTTCCTGTGGCCTATAACCTGGTCAAACCTTTCCTGAGTGAGGAAACTCGTAGGAAGATCATGGTCCTCGGGGGTGAGTAGCCCAGACTCTTCTCAGTTCCACAGGATGGCCTGTGGCCCAAACTGGGGACGGCTTTAGAGGTATGACCTCAGCCACAAAGGCAAAGGTTTCTTAGCTGGTTTGGTGGCAGTGGGACCCAGGAGCAAGCTGGGGCTGGGCTAGGGTCGTCCTGTCTGTTTTCATAAGAACTCTTTTTCTCAGACACTCTAGAAGAAAGTACTGAGCTCAGCATTGTAGATTCAAAGATGAATGAACCGCCAGTCCTTGCCCTCAAGGAGCTTACAGTGTTAAGCTTACAGGAGTGAGAAGACCTTCAGGGAGAAAGCTATGATAAAACTAGAAAAGGTGCTAGAAACAGCCTAGAGGAGGTGCTGTGGAGGTCACAGGAGCAGAGGTTGCTTTCAGTTGGGGGCAAGTTGAAGTGACTTTATTTGATGCGTGCTGACTAGGTGCCAAGGCGGCAAAGGTGAATCAGACAAGAGTTCCTTGAAGAGTGCTCTCCCTCTTGGGGAAGGGAGCCATGAACCCACTTGACTTAGGGAGGAGGTGATGTCTGATGGAATGAGTAGGAGGCAGCCAGATGAAGCAAGATAGCAAAGCTGTCGGACTTAAGGAATAGCATTGAGCAAAGACCTGACACACCATGGCACGGCAGTTGTAGAGGGCATAGAAGGATATGGCAAGGGATGAAACCGAAGAGGGAGCCAGGGGCAGGTCACAGAGAATCCAGGGCACGATGCTGAGAAGCCGGGACATGACTCTACATGCCACTGGGAACCAAAGGAGAGCTCTAAGCAGGAAGGACCGGGATCAGATTTTAAGTTGAGACACACCATATTGGCAAGATCACGAAGGACAGATACCCGTTTGCCCACTGTGGCCATAGTCCATGAAATAGGTGTTGCAAGCTTGAGTCGAAGCAGTGGCCATAGGGATAGACAGGAGAGGATGGATTGACAAAGGACTCATTTAGGAAGTAGAACAGCAGAAGTCAATTGACTAGATGCAGGAAGGGAGGAAGAAGCATCTAGAATGACTCCGGTGTCTGGCATGCACGACAGAGTATTGCAGTCACGGATGGAAGTAATTCAACTGAGGAACACAACTAGAACAATAAGCTCTAAGTTGAGTTTGAAGAGTGTGAGATACACAGATGTTGGAGATACTGGAGCCTGAAGCTTAGGTGTGAACTCCAGCCTGGAGGTTTGGAAGTTAAAGGCAGCAGCTAAGACCTTGAGAGGAGATACAAACGACTACGCACAGGGAAACAGAGGCTAAGCCCTGGGGAATATCCAAGCTCAAGGGCTGGCAGAGGAAGAGCCCACCAGGGAGACTGAGAAGTGACTGAGGAGGCAGGCAGGGGAGCAGGTGGGCAGGGACTGGGTTCGCAAGGAAGTGGGGAGAACATCTGGCGACAAGGGAGGCCATATAGGAAGATGCCAGGAATCAGGCCAGCCAGGGACAGACAGGAACCAGTTTTGTCGGAGCATTAAGTGGAGCGGTGGGAGAAAAGGCTAGAGAGAGGTAGATTGGGACTAGGTAGATCAGGGCAGGCTTGAGGCCACCTCGAGAGTTGAACTTGGGGGTGGGGACTCGGAAGGTTTCTGAATGTTGACCTTTAGGCAACACATTGCAAGTGGAGATTTTCCAGCTGTGTGCTGGTGAATCCTAGGAGTGGAATGAGGCGGTCTGGAAAGTCCAGGACTTCAGGGTTCTCGTCCTGGCTCTCGCAACAAGTTCTGCTGCTTGTTGCCTCAGCGACTCTCAGGAAGAGATGTCGCTGGTAAGATGGGAAGAACCGCTCTGGCCTTATTCCAACTCTCCAGCTGAGCGGGAGGGGAAGAAATACAAAATCCGAGCAAAGGCTCTGGTGGTTTTGGCTTCTCTGCTACCACCCACCGTGAGCATGCGACAGTTAGGTTTCCTGGCAGCAGGGCTGTGGAGGAGGTTCAGTCTGTTCTCTCACCCACACCTGAAATTCTTTCAACCAAACCCGACTCGGGCTGAGAAGGCACAGGATCTTCAACAGAGGAGGGAAGGCATTCACTCAGGGCTGGTCAGTGGAGCTGAGCAGCACAGATTAAATCACCCTAAGACCACAGACACTGCGTTCCAGGAGTTGCATGGTCTTAGCTCTCTGAAATCTGAGGCTGGGAGACCCTGGACCGTCTCCGTGGGTTTCCAGCCAGCTCCACTGGCAGAGGACACTGGGTTGTACCCCATGACTTGAAGCTGCCGCCTATACACGGTTTCTAGAATCAGCATTGGAAAGGTTTCCAGTATCAAAATATTGTACTTGGCTGGTATTTGTTGAGGAAATTTGAATGGAAGAGAAATGGTTCACAGCATTGGCTGCAATAGAGTCAAACTCTCCTAGTTAGGAAAGGGCTTGGTTATTAAAAAAAAAAAAAAAAGGTCAATCACTGGCAACTTAACAGCCTGAAAACCTGGAGCAGAAGTGAAATTGTGGCTGGGAAACCCATTTCAGGGGTCACTCTAGAGTGATGCATTCAGTCCACAAGTCACAAATGAGCACAGTTACGCGTGGGCGAAAGTGGGGGATGAGACACGGTCATGCCGTCATGGAGCTCAGTCTAACCAGGACAGTTCTTGTGGATCCTGGCCCTCGTCTGCCACACATACTCCCTCTGTATGGACTGCCCTTCCCTCCTTTCTTTGTTCCCTCCTCCCTGCACTTCAAATGTTTGTATCACTTTCCTGGGAGCGATACCAAACTCTCCTATGCGTTGGGCACTCTTATAGTTTACGACACCCTCTCAAGTACTTGGTTCACTTCACTCCCCCATAACGTGTTGGGGCAGGAGGAACTAGGCTCAGAATGAAGCGGTTTGCCTAAAGCCACTCAGCGGGCCAGAGACAATGGGGGCAGGACCCCAGGACTCCTGATTCCTGGTCCAGGGCAGGGCAGTGCTCTGGGTGATGACTCCTCCTGAACGCCCTGCAGTGCTGTGTGCATGTCACATGCTCCTAAGGCCTGTTTTGTGTGCAGGGGCAGAGGGGGTTTGTTTCTGCCTCTTTGTGTAGACTGCCTGGGCTGTGATGAAATTTTGCCTAGTGGTGACCCTTCTTTCTCCTTCCTTACCTCTTCTGCCAGGAAACTGGAAGGAGGTTTTACTGAAATATGTCAGCCCTGACCAGGTGCCTGTGGAGTATGGGGGCACCATGACTGACCCTGATGGAGACCCCAAGTGCAAATCCAAGGTATGGGTCACCAGGGGCTGGAGGTGACCAGGGAAGCCTGGCTCAAATGCACAGTCCAGCTGACTCTACGCTCTGCTTCTAGATTAACTATGGGGGTGAAATCCCCAAGAAGTATTATGTGCGAGACCAACTGAAGCAGCAGTATGAGCACACTGTGCAGATTTCCCGTGGTTCCTCCCACCAAGTGGAGTATGAGATCCTCTTCCCCGGATGTGTCCTCAGGTAGGGTTCTGGACCCTTCCAGGAAAACGGAGCCTTTCAGCTGGAGGTGCCAGAGGGTGGGCTGGGGTGGGAGAAACCCTGGTGACGGGACCCTAGAGAAGGTACACACGGACAAAATCATGTCTCCATGGGTGGATGTCCTCTCCAGGTGGCAGTTCATGTCAGATGGCTCGGACATCGGTTTTGGGATTTTCCTGAAGACGAAGATGGGGGAACGACAGAAGGCAGGGGAGATGACAGAGGTGTTGCCCAACCAGAGGTACAACGCTCACCTGGTGCCTGAGGATGGGTCCCTCACCTGCACCGAACCTGGCATCTGTAAGTATCTCTGTCGTGGCTGAAAGTCCCTGCCCTCGCTGTCTGCCTGTGACATCCCTCTTTTCCCTCTTTCTCCACGCTGTTAGAAGTTCTAACGTTGCACAGGTGAGGAAACTTAGGCTAGGGGAAGTGAAATGACCTTCTGAAAGTTACCTAGCTGGTTCCCAGCACGGTGGGACTCTGATCTGATCTGACCCAGTACAGGTGTCACAGGGCTAGGTGATCACAGGGGTTCCGAATGTCTGCTTTCTGGTCCAGGTCTGTCACTGTGACCAGACATGTCTCGGGAATTCTTCCCCACACATCAGAGACTCAGAACTGGCCGGGGGGAGGACAGGCATCACAGAGTAAGCAGGGTCTCGAAAAGCTCAGCCTTAATCCCTCTGAGACTCACTCATCTCCAGGTTGATCAAGAAATGGGCACAGAATGTGCACAGGAAGTTTAACCCAAGATGAGTAAGAATGGCAGAGTCATTGGAAAAGTGTTTGACTCCGTCATCTTTGCTACATCGATTAAAATTCCCGTTGACTCAGCAATTCTACTTACACCAATTCAGCCTACAGAAATATTTACACAGAGACACAAAGACATAGATACGAGGAAGTTTCTAGCAACCTGGAAACTGACAAATGAAAGGGCCTTAAAAAGGTCTTGTTAAATAAATTATGGTCCATCCATACAATGGAGTACAATATATCCACTAAAGAAAGTAAGTTGACATGTAGGATGTCTGATACATGTTAAAAAATACAGTATGAAACATAGCATATATGGTATACACTCACTTGGGTTAATAAAGTATACACAGGAAAGAATTCTGGGGAACCTACGCTACCTGTAATGGTGGTTACCTCTGGGGTAGGAAGCTTATAGAGGGCTTGCATTTTTCACACTACAGCAGGTTCTCGGATAACGTCATTTTGTCCAATGTTGTCTCATTAAGTTGATGAGACAACAAAAGGATTCCTGGCCAGGGCCACTGTGTGTGTGGAGTTTGCATATCCTCCCTACAGGGGTTTTCTTTGGGTACTCTGGTTTCCTCCCACATTTCAAAGATGTGCATGCAAAGTGAACTGTTGAGTCTACGTTGTCCCAGTATGAATGAGTGTGGGTGTGTGTGTGCGTGCGTGTGCCCTGTGCTGGAATGGCATCCAGTCTGGGCTGGATTCCCGCCTTGCGTCCTGAGCAGCTGGCTCTGGCCACCTGTGACCCTGAATTAGAATAAGCTGGTTGGAAAATCATTATCTTACTTGTTTTTATTAATCTTTCTTAAACGTATGTATAGCTCACATTTATTTCAATGCTTCATATGAGAAGTATTTTGGGTCTTTCGAAATTTGGTGATGTGTCTGTGACCAGAAAGATCTTAACCCTCGTTTGTATTGATTAGCCTGTCGTAAAACTGTTTCTATCCATTCACCTACGGTCATTTCACTTCAAGTCGTAGAACCTATCTACAACATTAAGTGAGGACTTCCCGTAGTTCTGCAAATACAATTTATTTCCAACGACCATATACTACAGTTAGAAGCAGAAAACCCATATACACACAAACCCTATCAAATCTCCAGTTTCTTTTCTGTCAGAGCCAAGGCGCCGGGCGTGGAAAATCAGTGAGCGCAAGGCCTTTATCACCAGGTTGCGTTGGACCTGCCTGCTGACTAGTCCTGAAGCAAGTGACTTAGCCTCCCTGAGCTTCCGTTTCCCGATTGCTCCAGTGAGGATCAAATTCTCTACCTCATAGGGAAAAGTGATGAGGAAATGTGATGAGGTCTATGCAGCACTTAGCATAACGCCTGGCATACAGCGAGCACCCAGCACACTGTAGCCCACCATTACTGTGATGAGGGCAAGACCTGGGGGAGAAGGGTCATCCTGGGGATAGTGCTGGAGATGGGGGGAGCCCTGGGCCCCATTTCCACAGCAGCACCACCAGAGATCTGAACCAACCCCATAGATAACTTGGCCTGTATCTGTCCACACCGTGACCCCGACCTCAGGTTCCGTGTCCTTCCCTACATGCCAGGCAGCCTTCGGTCTCTACTGCCCCCTCCTCACAGATGCTCTGCCATATGGCTCTCCAGGGAGGAGGAGTATTCTTGTTAGTGAGCAGCCAGGTCCTGGGAGAGAAGGCGTAAGCCGTGCGCTTCAGCTGCAGTGAGGCTCGGCCCCAGCCCAGATACGGTCATCCACAGAGCACAAAGCATTGTGTACACACAAGCTTGGATTTCTTTATTTACTGGGCCGGGAAGCTGAGGTACAGAGAAGGGATGTCCTCTCGCGTACAGAGTAGCTTGTGTAGACACCAAGAGACAGAGGCGATAGAGAATCCTAGGACCCTGGTCCGGGATCTCTTGGCTGTAGACTGTCCCAGAGATGATGACCAGGTGGCAGAGGAGAGTGGAGTCCAGGCCAGGGAAGCAATTTACCCCAGATCATGCAGCCAGGAGCAGAGCCCAACCATTAGCGGGCTTCATGCATTACCCCGTAATAGTATCTGAAGGACACAGCCTGAGAAAGGAGCGTGAAGCTTTTAACAGGCTTCGGTTTGCAAATCCCAAATTTATTTGAGCTCTTCTTGGATCCATTCCCAGGTGAAGCATATATCATGTTTCCCCCAAAATAAGACCGGGTCTTATATTAATTCTTGCTCCAAAAGACGCATGAGGGCTTATGTTCAGAGGATGTCATCCTGAAAAATCATGGTAGGGCTTATTTCCTGGTTAGGTCTTATGTTTGGGGAAACACAGTACGTGCCTGCAGGGCCCTTGAGTGGGAGCTGCTTGTCCAGTCCCAGGAGGAGCAGAGGCAGGCTGCAGCGTCCATGCTCCCTTCCCAGGTGTAAAGACAAATAGGTGGGCTCAGCTGTTGTCTGAGCCCATGTCTCAGGTGAGACCTGCGCCCAGAGAAAACCCATTGTTGGGTTATAAGCTCACCTGTGTAAGGGCAATGCCCGTGGAGAACCGGGCAACCCCCTGCAAAACGGAACCGAATCACCCGGTGGAGAAGTGAAAACTGTGCCTGGCTCCAATGGCAAGAGCACATTAACTCTCCCCAGGCCGCTCTTGTCTGTGACCGACCCCTCAATTACTGAGGAGGAAGAACAAAGTCGGAATTGATTTCACTTTTCTTCCCCTTAACAAATATTTCTTGTGGGCCTGAGTCAGGTAGCATACTCTATAGGGAAAGAAAAAGATTCAGAAAAAAAGATCTGGACTTTGCCAGGAGTGCACAACGTAGTGTAGAAGACCTGAAACACTAAAGATTAAATAGTACGGCCAGGCAGCGTTGGGGAGAAAAGAGCCCCGTCGGGCACCAGGCTGCCTGGTTTCGGAGTCCAGCTTTGCTCCTAACTCTCCGAGTGTTCTGAGCAAGTGTCTCTAAATAACTAGATTTTGCTTTCCTTCTTAAAATGAGGGGAGTCAGCTAGAGCAGGAGATCTTAATCTGGGGTTCATGGACTCCCCAGAGCCGTGATTGTCAATCTTAAACCAAACACCTCCTTTTTATAACAGGGTCTCATGTCCCTTTCACTACTCAGAAATGAAATTCACAGATAATATAACCCACTGACATAGATCATTACAAAATCAATATCATCTATCTGGAGAAATAAAAGGAAGCTAATTTAGAATGTATATTTCTTCCAATCCATACATGAGAGGGCACGATTACATCCATACACCCCCCTCTCTTCCGAATGGCACTTTTCCATGATGGGCTCCAGGGGATCTAAAATTGTGTGACAATTTCCCCTGATGATGAAAACATCAGACGCTCAAGGGGGTCAGTTCAGGAGTTAAGGAGCCCTCGCCTGGAGGGTCTCCGGGGCTCTATGAGTCTGTGAGTACCTGACTGGTGTCAAAATGAACCAAGCAGTTCATGAACTCCACTCCCCTCAGGCCTGGACCTCTTCTTCGGAACAGCCCCTTTCTTGTTGTTGAGGGCAGAATATCATGCTAGACAGAGGCATCTCAGTCCTGGTGCTTAGTCCAAGGAACTCCAAGATTTCTCCAGCACGACTGACTCTAGTTGCTAAGGCTCTGCCATTCGGCAGAGAGGAAGCTTTCCTTTTTCCAGAGGGACTATGGGTCCTCTGGGGCAGAGAGCAAAATGAATAACTAATATTAACTTCACACCATGAAGAATGGTGGTGTGTCTACCCTCAGTCTAAAGTATGCATTTGTTTCCAGGGACAGGAAGGGGGAAAGGTTAAGCCTCAGGATTAAATATACAGATTTTCTGGTTTTGTTTTTGTTTGTTTTGTTTTGTTTGGCTGGGAAAAGTGAGAAAAGACCAGGATAGAGATGGGGCAGAGCTAGTGTTTCGTTTTCACACTATGTTCTGTTGAAGGGGTGTTTGAAATGCAACAACTTCTCAAAAAAAGAAAAAAAAAAAAGGGTTAGTCCTTGGCCAGAAAACCTTTTCTGTCAACTTCATGCCCATTTTCTCTCTAAAAGAGAAACCACTCCTAACAGGTCTTATCTATTATCTTATCAAATATTTTCTATCCCTTTAGAAGCATTACATATTGCCACAATATACAGGACATGTACACACATGTATACATTCACAGGAATTATATCTGTCATTCAATGTATGGTTGAAGGAATTTTGAAATTTTAAAACTCATCACAGGATTTGAGAAAACTTTCCTTCTAAAACAAGCACCTGAGCAGTATCATCAAAGAGAACTTGGCAGTGCAGGTAGACCAAGTAGCAAAGCCAAAACAATTTTTTTTACATCTATATTGAAAAAATGTTACAAACTATATACAAATTGCTGCAACTTGCTTCTTTGACCTAAGGATACATTCTTTCCCAGTCACTTCTTAGGGAGCTAACCTTTTTCTTTTTATATCTGAACCATATTTCATCATACATATTACACTATAAACATTTTAAGCAATTCTTCTTTGAACATTTGACTTTTCCCAAACTTTTAGTCTTACAAACAGGGATGCAATGAGCATCTTTGTCCATTTAAATTTCTATGGGATAAAGTTCTAGTTCAAAAAGTTTGCAGTTGACCTTTTGTCAGAAACTAAACAGGGCCGGGCTTTTCAGACAGCAATGCAAACCAGAGGGAAATTCCACCTCTATCACTTCTTCACTGTGACACAGTGACCTCCTTTTTTATAGGATATAAAACAGAACTAATGCTGAAAGCATAGTTATTTTGAGTAGTAAAATTATATATATATATATATATATATATATATATATATATATATATATGACCAACCCAGTGCTGAGACACATAAATAGCCGCTGTTACCGTTACTATTATTGTTGTGACAACTACTGCAGCTATGAGTTCTAATCCTCCTTTTTCAAGGCCTAGTTCAAGCTCTAATTCCTCTAAAAAGCCTTTCACGTGATTTCAGTCTATAGAGTCCTCTCTTTCCAGGCTGTTACATCTTTCCAAGATGTGGGTGTCTCTCTCACTCTTCTGGCACTTGGCATATTCTGTCATACTGTTTTCTCTCCGTGAACATCTTGTCGATGCAGCTAGACTCAGTTGCAGAAGGTGAAGGACCATTGCTCCTACCACCTTCATCCTCATTACCTATCACACAGCCTCGCTCAGTCAACAACAAGCACTATCCCCTGAATGTCCCCTGAATGTCTGGTTTTCTGCCTCCCCTCAGATGTCCTGCGGTTTGACAACACCTACAGCTTCATTCATGCCAAGAAAGTCAGTTTCACTGTGGAGGTCCTGCTTCCTGACAAAGCTTCAGAAGAGAAGATACAAGAGCTGGGGTCAGTCACCCCAAAGTAATGCCTCCTCCCACAGCAGGCCTGGCTCCCTCAGTGTCTCCCTGTCAGTTTCTATCCCTTACAGCAGTCATTTTCCAGCACCCTGACACCCAAAGAAACTGGGCAGAAGAAAGACCTCAGCTGGATCTGGGGAGCTTTCATCTCAAAATTAGGAAGAGGGAGAGTAGCAGGAGGTGGTCTCCTTGCCATTTAGGTTACTAAGAATTCCCCAGGGGCTGGGCACCGTGACAGGATCTATTTGTCCTGTAAGCTGTGTCCACATCACCTACTTGTGACAGCTGAGACAGGAAGGGGTTGTCATGGGGTGGCAGCAGGGAAGAAACTAGAAAAAAGGGGAGAGATTGAGACTTAATACTTCAGGGAAGCCAGCAGCAGGGGAGGAACTTGCAGCCAAATGAACGTGTAAGGCTAGATCATAATAAGGAGTAACAAGGTAGCCGGTTGGTAGAAGTATGGTGGGGCTCAGAAGCTCTTCTAGACTTCCTA
The DNA here is from genome assembly GCF_036562045.2 of Rhinolophus sinicus. Taxonomy (NCBI): domain Eukaryota; kingdom Metazoa; phylum Chordata; class Mammalia; order Chiroptera; family Rhinolophidae; genus Rhinolophus; species Rhinolophus sinicus. The sequence goes on along the minus strand of NC_133765.1, from coordinate 20,230,185 downwards.
TCACTGAGGATGGGTCTTTGGCTTTCCTCAGGTCTCAGGAGGTGGCCAAGAGTCAGCATAGATCTTCCCACTTGGGTAGACAGGCAGGCCTTTCCATCATCTTGAGTGAGAGCCTCAGCAACTCCTGGGCCCACTGGCTGCCTCTTTAATTACTAATGATTGTCATTGATTCAGAGCTTCCTGGGACAGTGAGCTTTGGTACCCAGCCACTATCCTCCAATGCAAACACAGCACAGGAAAATTACCTCCAGGGAACCCAGCTCTGGGAAGGGCGGCTGGGGATGGGTGTGTCCTGACGCTTCCACTGCCCTTTTCAGTGCAGCTTCCCTTCAACTAACTCTCCACTTGAGCCTCCTACACAAAAAATGACAAGTGGGATCCAGACAGTAGAACTCAGTGAGAGCAATTGCCAGTTTGTTTCCCACGGTGCTCGCCAACTCGCTTCCTGATTGACCTAAACAAGGCCTTGGCAGTTCCATCTCTGTGGGAGGCCTTTGGTGGGTGCCATGGCTTCCTAGTGCCTGGTGGGGAAGCTGCCCAGGCAGGAGGCCAAAGGCCAGGCCAGCATCTGGCAGAGCCAGGGGCTGGAGGCAGCCACAAATAGCTTCGGCCCCTCCATCCACGGTGACAAGCAGGGATAGCCATAGATGGCCATGGGGACGCTCAGCGACCAGGAGGTGGAGGGCACCGGCTCTGCAGGCAACCACAGCTCTTGTCCCAACCCTATGTCCTGCAAACGCACACCACGACCTGGGCTGCAGAGAATATGGGAAGGCGGCTCAGCCTGGGGAGCTGGTCTGGCGAAGCTGAAGGAGCTGGAGGAGGGACAGGGCTGGCGCGGTCCTGAGGGGGTCATAGGCCGCAAGGGCCCAGCCAGAACCCTCAGGAGGACATCCCGACTTTGGTTTACAACGCTCTGTTAGCAAAATTAACCAATGAATAAAGCAACGTTCAGTGCACAGGGAGTGGAAGTCAATGCCTACCGCCTCGCTCCTCGCTATCCATCACTCCAAGCTTCTGCCTCAGGAACCTAGCAACAACATTTAACGGCTAATAGGCGGGGCGCATGCACAGAAACCACCCTCTACTCCTCTGGCGTGTACTTTCCCAGGGTGCGCAAAGGCCAACTTGCCTCCTGATTGGCTCAGCTGGTGGGCTGTCTTCCGCCATCTTTGCTAAGGGCAGTAAGGGTACTTCTGTTCGCCTTCACGGTCCGGGCGGAGGCCCCGCCCACTCGGACTTTTCAATGAGTGCCGGGTGGTTCCTGCTCGCTGACACATGCGGGTTTGGCGAGCGCGCGCGGCGCCCGCAGTGGGCGCTGAGTGGAAGGGAGGCGGGGAAGAGACGGTCACGTGGTCTTAGGGACTGTCTCCTAATTCCGCGCCAGCACTGCCAATGTTTCAGGGGTTTTGAGCCCGAAGCCCAGCTTGCTGCGAGGTCACCGCTGAGAGACAGCGACGCCTAGGGCTGTAAACGGGATCCTCAAGAGGGAGTCTGTGGTCTTCATTTTCCCCATTTTTACTTGATGATAATAAAAGCTAATTCTTTAATGAGAGCCTGCTGGGTACCACGCAACAACTCTGCTTACACTTTGTTGCAAATATTCAAGGAAATAATACGCGTAAGGCATTTAGAAGAGAGCCTAGTACAAGTGAGCTGCTCATTTGTTCACAGACGTGACTAACAGCTAATAGGCGGAACAACTAGGATTTGAACTCAGAACTGCTTGTCTATGCTTGTTTATAATGGCTGTGTCTTTGCTCACTGATACCTTCAAAGGATTCACAGAACTGCACTCGTTGCTCACATGAGTAAACTGAGATCCAGCAGGGGAAGAGCTCCCTCCTTAGTAATCACTAACTGCCAAGTCCCCTCATTCTGTTCTGATCATTTCCCTGAAGTCTTGTACCCCAACCCTGTTTCCCTGACCTCATTTATTCATTCATTAATTCATCCAAGGTCCTGCCCCCAAGAGGCTCTGTCTAGGGGCATACGGACCCAGTGAGACCCCAGTGCTTGATAGATGAACATGGCACCTGCAGGGAAGGGACTCTAGAGTCCAAACATCCACCTGGCCAGGATGCTCACAATTCACTCTTCCAGCCTCATTTACCGAGCTCATCTAAGAGCACAGGCTCTGAAGTCAATCCAGGCTTCACCACTTAGCAGTTGTATGACCTGGGAAAGTGACCCATATTTTCTGTGCCTCTATTTCCTCATCTGTAAAGTGGGGGTCACAGGTTGGTGGGAAGGTTTAAGGAAGTAATCTGTCTAGAGTCTTTCTTTAGCTGGTAAAGTCTTTAGCCGTTAGTCTTTGACCAACGGTCTGGCCAGTAGTAAACACAATTAACGATGAGTTATAATTAATTCTCATCCTAGGAGTGAACGCTGTCGTGTTTCCCATTTAACGAATGGAGTGAGACTCAGAGAAGTACAGGCTTTTACTCGAGGTCACACAGCTAGGAAGTGTAGCTAGGAAGTGTAGCATACTCCATTTGAATCCCAGTCCTATGCCTGCCAAACTACAGTCAGTCCTGGGAGAGGATGGTGCCAACCGCTCAACCGCTGAGAAAACATGAAGAAAATTAATCTGTAAAACCTAAGCCTGGGTAGGGGCTTCGGTGCGCGGAGGAATTTACAGACGCTCCCTGCTGGCGGGGACAGGCACGACCTATCTGTCCTTCAGTCTTGGACCTTCAACCGGTCCCGCTGCTTTGGACAGGAGCGCTAGTGGGAGCTGAGGCGGCAGAGGTGGCAGCACAGGCTGCAGTGACCAGGACGGCAGCAGAAGCGCCATGTCCGAGTCGCCCCCTCGGGGGGCCGAGCGCGACCTTTACCGGGACACGTGGGTGCGATACCTGGGTGAGAGCGGGGCGAGGGGCACAGCGACTCCTCCACCACGTAGCTATGCGAAGCGGGTCGCCGGCCGCCAGTCTGGGTCCTGGAGAAGGTGGGAGGATCTTAGTTCTCATTCTGCCCGGGCCAGAGACAGCTCAGAGAGGGCTAGGGACTTGCCCAAGGTCACACAGCTCTGGTTGGCCCAGCCTGCCCTTGAGGTCTCCGCTGGTCCAGTCTCTCAGGTGGAAGCTCGGACCCTGCTAGGAGGAACAGGGTGAGTGGGGTGCCCTGTCCCAGCATGCCCTGGGTACTTGCTGGGTAGCCAGAGCATCTGGACTCCTATCTTACCTCCTTGGCTCTGTCTGAGCTTCAGTCTCCTCCTCAGCAAAAAGAGGAACACAGGGCCTCTCATCTGGTGGTAGCTGTAAGGGTGGAATAAGATTAAGGCACAGAAAGGCCTGGCACATGGTGAGTGCCTGGTCAGTGGGGCTGCCCTTGGTCAGTCTCTGTTGCTGCCAGTTTCTCCATTCGTGCATTCTTCTGGAACCAAGACTGGGAAGGCAAGTGAGTGAGGCATAATGGTGACTGTCCTCAGCTCACCCACTATGGCCCTAAAGTCAAAGTAGGCATCATGGGTGCCATTTTATAGGCTGGGAAACGGGATCAGAGAGGTACAACCACTTGTCTAAGGTTATCCAGCTACAGCTTAGCAGGCTGGGATTGGAACTAGCTCGATTGAGTGCCCCGCTGTGGAGCAATACATGGGCCCTGGAATTAAATGTCCCCTCCTAACCAGGCTACGCCAATGAGGTGGGGGAAGCCTTCCGCTCCATGGTGCCAGCAGCTGTGGTGTGGCTGAGCTACGGTGTGTCCAGCTCCTACGTACTGGCCGATGCCATTGACAAAGGCAAGAAGGCAGGAGAGGTGAGTGTTAGCCTGCCACGCAAACCCCCGCTCCAGTCCACCCCACCTTGTGGTTCAGTCCACAGCCTTGCATGTGGTAAAGTTACCGTTGGTAAAAGCACGTGGGACAGTCCAATCCCCACAACCTCACCTCGTGCAGTCCCTACCCAAGTCCTGGATATGGACGAGTCCACCCCCATCCCTATATGGGGTACAGTCCAGAACTTAACACTCTTGTGGTCTGTCCCTGTCCTCCACTTCCCTCTCCCTGGTCCAGCCTCATACCCCTTGTCTACAGGGTTTCCTGCCTCTGTTCCTTCCGGTTTAAGTGTTTCTTGTGCCTAGCAGGTGCCAAGCCCTGAAGAAGGCCGCAGCACCAGGGTGACCATAGCCGTGGTAGACACCTTCGTGTGGCAGGCTCTGGCCTCTGTGGCCATCCCAGGATTCACTATCAACCGTGTGTGTGCTGCCTCTCTCTACGTGCTGGGCACTGCCACCCGCTGGCCTCTGGCCGTCCGAAAGTGGACCACCACTGCACTGGGACTATTGGCCATCCCCGTCATCATCCATCCCATCGACAGGTGGGCGCTGCTCCCAGCCTTAGGGACCATCCACTCCATAGGTGGGGATACGCCTTGAGAGATGTGGGGTGTACCCACTTTGCCCAGAGTAGCAGAGGCAGGGCTGGCACTCAGGGCTCCAAAGGTAGAAAGGATAGCCTATGCCCTTGTCATATGATCTGGCAGGTACTTTGGCAGTAAGGCTGGGGGGATGCCTGGAGGGCATGGGACAGAGGACAAGTAAATTCGCAGAAAAAAACAACATAAAGTCTTAGTATTACAAAATCAGCAGAGGCAGGCAGGAACAGGTGCGCCCTGGAGGGGATAGGTTTGTGGAGGTTTTGGTGACAGAAGCCCAACTAAAATTGGATTAAGTAGGAATTGTTTCGTGAAACTGAAAAATCTAGTTATGCTGTTTTCAGGCATGGCTGAATCTAGGCACCCAAATGATGTCATTAGGGGCCTGGGTCTCCTCATCCTGCTGCCCCTCCCTGACCCCATGTTGGCTTCATTCACTTTCCCCTCATGGGAGCAGAGATGGCCCCCCAGCAGCCCCCAGCTTCCATCCCACCAGCTTAGCAAGCCCCATAGGAATCTTCTTACTAGTGACAGCAAAAATCCAAAGGAAGACTGCCATTGGTCCATCCTGTCATTGTCCATTGGGCCCAGGGGTGCCCAACCCTGAGCCATTTCCACTTTTCTGATTTGCCAGGCTTGGGTCATGTGCCTGCTCTTAGAACCAGAGATAGGGCCAGACCAACATAGAGTGGGAGGACAAGTCTTTCCCCAAGGGAACATAGCTGACACTGAGGCCCTCAGTGAGTCTTTTATCCAGTCTGTGCCTCAGTTTCCCCACCTGAATAAAGAAGAGCGCGATGGCTGCCACTTGGATGGCCTTTGTGCCATGCATCTGGGAGTCCCTTCCCTAGCCCTGACCGTCTGCCTCCCGTTGCCCCATTGGCACCCCTTGGCCGCTTGCTCATCACCCTCCACTGCCCCACAGGTCGGTGGACTTCCTCCTGGACTCCAGCCTGCGCAAGCTCTATCCCTCAGTGCAGAAGCCCAGCTCCTCCTGATCCCACCCTGGTACCTGGCCTGGGGGTTGGCCCACTCCCTGCTCTGTTCCAACTGCCTCCTCCTGATGGGGGATACGATGTCTGGCTCCCTGGGGTCTGAGGCCCTGGCACCTGAGTGGGTTTGAGCTGGATGGAAACTGAGAGACAAAGGCCTCAGGGAGCAGCGGCCGCAGTGACTCACAGACAGGGGCGGGACCTGAACCTTGTCTCCCTCCATGAAATTCATCATACTAAGTGGGAGTGGACCCTGGGTGGCCCAGCCCTGTCTTTTGACAGGAAAGTAGCATCCTCCTATGGAGGATAAGAGGCCCGCAGAAGGCAAGGACTATGGCCAAGATCACTTGGCATGCTGGGGACCCAGGATTCCCAGTGGCTTGGCCAAGTCCCCCCATGGCAGCATGGCTGGACGGAGGAACAGGAGGCCCTGGGAGGAGTGCAGGAGTGCAGTAGCGGGGACCCTGAGGGCTGATTCTCTGGCCAGCCTGTCCCTGGGGTGGGGCTGCTGGGGCCTGGCTGGAAGGCAGGACAGCCCTGGTCCAATAAATCCTTCCGACATTGCGTTTTCTTCTCCTTTTCTGTTGGGAATGAGCAGGGATGTGGTGGCGAGCAGGGCTGGGGCTGACACCACAGGCCAGGCATCACTCAGTGTCTAGCACCGAGTCTGTCCGGCCCCTCCAGTCCACTGGCACTCTCCTGCAGTGGCCTGGGAGTCCACCCTTGGCACTGCAGCTTCCGTGGAGTAAGGCACTGCCCTCTTTCTGCAAGCCTCCTAAGGCACCCACACTTCTGGGAGGGGAGCCTGTTGGGCAGATGCCACCTGAAGTTGCCTGAGATGAAGACAGCCCCCATATGAGTATGACATGGGCCTCCCATTAGGGGACTTAGGAATCCTGGAGAAAAGGGTGATCCAGGAGCTGTCCCCCCACCCCACTTACCTGCCTCTCTGCCTGTCCCCCCTTGAAGGTGGGACCTGGGCAGAAGCAGGACGGACCGTCACGCTCAGCCCTGCCCCAGCCACAAATCAGTTAGGGTGAAGACCCTGTGGCCCCACCTTCACAGCTCAGGGGCAGCCCACTGGGCTAACCCATCCCCTAAAAGACCAGCTGATCCTGGGCGGGGACTTACAGGGGCTGGGGGGCCAAGTAGGATTGTTGGTTAGATAGGACGGGGGCTGGGGGGTTGTGGCTCCTCCTGTTCTTGAGGTGTCTGCAGCTGCAGGGTGAGTCTAGTGGCCTGCCCCAGAGCTGGGGTCCCTGAAGGGTCAGGGTGGGCCTTTCTCTGCCCCCTTTCTCACCCTGCACTGGTAGGGTCCCTTTCTTACGCCTCCCCATGACCTCTGCCCAGTTTCCTGCTGCTCCCCCAGCTCCCTTAAATTCTCTGAGCCCCCTTACTCCCCAGCCATCTCTCTCCCTCCTCCCACACTCCACTCTGTTCCAGTACCATCTCCCCCCAGGGCCACAGCCACACCTGCATCCCTATGACATCTGGGTTCTGCCACCAAGTGATGCTCACTTGTCTCCACCTTCTACCCTTTGGGCCCCCACTAAAGCTGGAGCCATCCAGGTCAGAGTCAGGCTTCTGTGCTCTTGGGCACAGTCTAAGCTCTTAGCCTGGCTCCAGCCTTGTGTTCCTCCCTATCACCTGCCATCAGAGCCCCCTGCCCCGCCACGTTCCTCAGCTGGAAATCCTTTTCCTCTTGGCCAACACTGAGCTTCCTTCAGAATCTTTCCCAATGCCCCTTCCATTGTTGCCCCTCAGCTCTGCCCGACTATGGGTCCCCTCTAGCCTCCGCTGCCCCACTGGTGGTCCTGCTTAGTAGAGAACTACTGGGGTGCAAGTGTGCAGGTGCCTAGCACATAGTAGGTGCTTACACTTGCAGGCATTCTCAGACTAGGCTAGTGGACAGAAGATCTGTGGACAGCCTGTCTGTGGCAGGGAGAAACTCCCCCCAGCTGTCTTACCCCACACATCTTACCCCACGCCCTGCTTTGTTCCGGAGATGCACAGGTTGATGGGGGAAGAGCACACTGGGGAGGGCTTCTGGGCAGGTTCTACTGGCCGTGTCCTCACTAAGGCCATTCTCTGGCTGCACCAGCCTGGGCTGGACTGCCAGGGTATGGTCACTTGCAGGCATGTAATCAGACGGACATCATCCCAGCGGTAAGGAGGGAGCCCCAACTCGATGCCTGCCACCTGTGCCTTGGCCCCTGCATGCCCTCCTTGGTCCCTGTCATGCCTGGCTACGTGGTTTTTGTTGCCCCATTCAAAGCGTGTGGCTTCTTCCGGCTGGTGAGGCTCATGGGGCCTGCCAGGAGCTGGGGGTACCTGGGAGGTTCTGAGGGAAGTGAGGCAGAGTTGGGTGTCTGGGCTGGACAAAGGGGTAGAATCAGCTCATACTGACTTGCTCTGTGGTCTTGGACAAGTCACAGCTTCTCTGAATCTCAGCTCCTTTCTCTAAAAGAAGCAGAGGCCTGGACTGCTACAGAATTGGGTAAACAAGAGTATGATGTACTCACCATTGGTCATCTGTGTTTACATGTGCCCTCGACTTGTACTGTCCTTTGCATCCTCAATTAGCCCCATGAGGAGGTAGAACTAACGCCCCCATTTTCCAGATAATGAAACAGGTTCACCGAAGGGAATGCCCCATCGTCTAACCACCAGTTGCAACTGAGCACATCATTCTCCAAAGCAAAACAGGTTTTTGAGCAAGACAGGATCTTGAACAGGAAGACAGGAAAGAGGCCCAGGACGGGTGATGACGATCAGGCAAGGCCAAGCTGGGGATGTACCTGTTCTGGCTTTCTGCACCATCTTAAGGAGCTAGAGTCCCCCCAGATATTCAGGAAGATTCTTTGCTGACATGGTGTATGCATCCCCACCTAGACACTCGGAGCAGACCCCCATTGCAGCCGTTGGCCATTGAGTCAACTGTATAGTCTGGTGGTGAGCACTACCCAGCCCTTAGCCGGGCTCGGGCCCTGACTCCTGGAGGTCCCACAGGAGGAAGAAGGATGGGTGGGGTGGGGTCATCCCCTCCAGCAAGCGGGGCAGCAGGCACTAACCTCATGAGCCCCGTGATGTGAGCCTGACTCAGAGCTGGGTGTGCTCACCTGGGAGCCTGAATTTGGAATCCTCGAATTGTCCTGGCCCCTTCTCTCCTGTCCTCATGCCTGCCTGGACTGCCCTGGGGGACTTGTCATGGGCCTCTGTGTTTTCTAGATTAGCCCCTACTTTCTTGTCTGCTAGCCTGGAACTGCCCACCTTGTCTCCAGCCTCCTTGAGGGACTGGCTTCCTGGCTGGGGTTGGACATCTGGACTTTAGCGTGTAACTTTGGCCTGGTTCGTCCCTTCCTACAGGTAAGGGACATGGGCTGAGCAGAACCAATAACACAAGGGAAAGGGAGCCCCTGGCTCAGGGACGCCTCTGCTTCCTGTTCTGTGCTAGACCATCTCTGGTGAGAGCAGGAATAAAGGAAGGGCCAGGTGGCAGGGTTGGAAGGATACTGGGCTTCAAGTGACCTGGCCCTGGTTTGCCTGCTTTTCTCTCTTGCTATGCGGCCTTGGACAAGCCCTTCAGTGTCTTGGCCGAATGTCAACCCCATCTGGTTTTCTTTCTAGCCCAGGATGGAGGCGTGCTGGAGGCTCCAGACCCGGCCGACACCAGCACCATCTTCCTGGGCTCTGAGCTCCATGTGGAATTTTCTATGATTGGTAGCTTCCATCAGCCAATCATACGCGGACACTTGTGTCACCAGCCCCAGCCAGGATCTGGCAGTGGCGCCTATGCACTACAGCCTCATCAGGCATCATGGCTACTGGACCTAGGGAAGGGGCAGGTTAGGATGGGACTATTCAAAGGGTGGTGTCTCTGGGAAGGGTGGGACAGGGGCTGAGAACCTTTCCAGGGCCAGAAGGGAAAGATGCCCAGTTGGTGGCTTCTGGGAGATGTTGGGTGGTCCTCTTCAGGTCAGGGAGCAAGATCTCTTTACTGGCCTTTTGGCCTCTGGAGCCCCTCGTGAAGTGGGGATAGTGTCAGAATCTTCCCAGCACTGTTGTGTAGATTGAATGGGGCAAAGCTTAGCTCAGTGCCTGACATGCAGAATTCTCAATAAATGATGGTGTGTGGTGGTGTGGAAGCAGGGCTGGGACCGGACCCCATTTCAGGATTGTTCTCTGGGTTCTGCCAACCTCCTGGCCTGAGCCTTTCCGGTGTCTGGTGCATGGCCAGGACGCTGGTTCCCACTTCCTGCCCCGAGGTATCCCCAAGAGACTGAAGCTCTCCTTCCAAGGCTTCCGTGTTATCAATACTCCTGATGATGTGAGTGTCCTAAGTGTCTGGGTCCCCTCACCCCTCACTTTCCAAAGATTGCTCAGCCTAGATCTCCTAGGTCCCCACCACAGGTTTATGTGCACTGCCAACTACTGGTCTCGGAGCCAAAGTCCCCATCTGATGCTGGCCCCAAGAAGGCCTGTTCCTTCCACAGGGACACAACCAGGCGAGCCACATTTACCAAAGGTGTATTGTATGCCCTGTCCTGTAACCAGCATTCGATGGACGTAACTTCTCTTAATTGCCTGGGAGGTGAGGAAACTGAGGCTTAAAGTGGCTCAGATTAACTTGCAAAAGAGCTTGGCCCTCCTGTAATAGTTCCCCATGGCCGGCTTGATCAACACAAGTGTCTTGGCCTAGATTGGGCAGTGTGAGGTATGTTAGGAATAGACTTTTGGCCCCTCTGGGCTTTGACCAGCCTCTGCCCCTCATACCAGGACATCTCCTGGCTCACTGATGCTGATGACAGGGCCTCTGCTCATGGTGGTGTTGACATCCCCCTGGCATAGGTTTCTTCATCTTCCATCACTCACTGCTGCTGACTCAGGGCCCAGAGCCTCGTGGCACGTCTAGCTACAGGTCTGGACAGTGGGGTCTAAGGAGCCCGCGGCACCTACCAGTTTTCCAATAAAGAGATGTTCACCAATGACTTCAGCGCTCATGATTTTCCTGAGGCAGGGAAACGAGGCCCCCAGAACAGGGGAGAGTGTTGGGCTTCCTGCGAGGTGATGCCCTTAGACATGAGCAGAGCCTGTGTCTGCCACATGTGGGCTTGGGCAGGAGCGGTGAGGTGATGGGCAAACCTGTGGCCTGCCTGGGCTCAGGGTGCTTCTCTGTTCTTTAATGTTTGCTCAACAACCCAGCAGCACCCTACGGCAGAGGTTGGGCCTTTTCTGGGTGCCTGATGTCTGGGCCCACTTGGAGGTCCACTTTGTACATTCTTTTGCTGTGGGCCAATGCATGGTATGCTAGAGCTGCTCACAGGGGCCAGAGCCAATTGTTAACATCTCAGGAGTTTCATGAATTGCTGGTTAAACACAGCCATTATTAAAAGTTAAACAATATAAAAAAATAAACAATGTAAACTTAGATTTAAATACATTATATAAGAAAACAAAGATAGGAATAAGTTCTCATCACAAGAAAAAAAATGTAATTCTGTGTGATGATGGATGTTAACTAGACTTATGGTGGTGATCATTTTGACTGGGCTTTCTGATACACTGTTCCCTCCAATATATACAAATATCAAATCATTGCTATATACCTGAAATTAGTATGATGTACATATCAGTTATATCTCAAAAAACAATTAAGCCAAAAAAAAAAAAAAAAAGCCCCACAGGTAGTAAATATTCAAAATGTATTTATTTTATTTATTTTTTTAAATTGGGGAACAGTGTGTTTTTCCAGGACCCATCAGCTCCATGTCAAGTCATTGTTTTTCAATCTAGTTGTGGGGGGTGCACCTCAGCTCCAAGTCAAGTTGTTGTTTTTTTTCCAATCTAGTTGTGGAGGGTGCAGCTCACTGGCCCATGTGGGAATTGAACCGGAGACCTTGGTGTTACGAGCACTGTGCTCTAACCACTGAGCAAACTGGCCACCCCATCAAAATGTATTGCTTCCTAATTATTTTACTAGATTGAACTGTTATCTATACTGTTGAGGTTATTTACATCTCTTGTATTTATTTGGTGGACATGCCTTCTTGTAGTGTACACACTGCTTCTCAACTCCGTGTACCATGAGTTTACTTGGGTAGCTTGACGTAGGCCATGATGGGAATATTTACACCACGGAGATCAACAAATCGGGTCTCCCTGCCCTGGGAGCCAGTGGTTAAACATTTACCAGCGCACCACTGTTCTGGCTCTCCTGCTAACCCGGGAGATGGGTCAGTAGCACTATTCCCCTTTCCAGACCCACATTCTAAGGATCAGAGAGGCCAAGTGACCTGGCAGAGGCCTCACAGCCTATAGGGTCATAGGTATGATGCAGCCCTGGTCTGCTCTATCCTTTCCCAATACAGGGAAAAGAGAAGGTCGCCTGGGCTACAGCCCCTGCTTGTCCAGAGCCCTTGCTCCAGGTTTCCTCCCACCCCTGGCTACTACCCTAGCACCTGATACTTGGGCTCAGACCCTTCTCGCTCCTCCCTGGCTGCTCCCTCTTACTCCTGTAGCTTCTGTCTCCAAGGCTTTGCTATCACATCTCCTATCTGTCCCTTCCAGGCCTGGATGAGGGCAGCAGCCTCGGGCTCGCCCCCTTCCAAGCTTTTCTATCTGGCTAACCATTTCTTCGAATATTCAGAACCAAGTCCGGACTCCTGTGGTGGCTCTGAGAGCCTTGCGTGACCTGGACAACCCCGTCCTTGTCCCCCACCGCCAATTTTATTTCAGCCATGCCATCCTTTTTGGTTTCTTGGATTTAGCATTTCTCTTGACTGGGCTTTCTCATACGCTGTTCCCACCAATTGGGGCACTTCCTTTCAGCCTCGCCCCTACTCCTTCCTGCTGGCACACCCACCCTCCTCCACTACAAAATACCCTTCCTCAGTTCACCCCTTTAAGGAAGCCTCAGGCCCCTTAGGGGCTGGCTTGGAAGTCTTTTCTGGGGTCCCTCCAAACCAACCCTTCCTCCATTGCCTGGGAAGATGCAGCACACCCCTGCTGAGATTGGGGGAGAGCAGTATTTTCCCACTCTCAGCCTTTGTCCTAGAGCATGCTGGGAGGTGTGTCCCTCGGTGGCCACCTTCATGCAATGCTCATCTGCGCCATAAGGAGGCAGCACCTCCCAACGTGCTTCTGTTGGCTGTTTCAAATTTCCTCTAGGGTTATTTACAACAGTGTCTGTTAGAGTGTGCCAGGTCCTATGCTAAGTGCTTACTCTGATGTATCTCATTTACTCTTTACAACCGCATCATGGTTAGGTCCCTGTTTCCTGGAGTTGGCATCACTGGCGCAGTTTACATAGCCCCCTCCACACCCTTCAACTTTCCCCTCCCACCCTCCTCTCCAGCCCTCTGCTCCCTAACCCAGTACTGATTCCATGCCTACTGCCTTCCTGCCCATAGCTCTCTACACAGTCAGGGGCAGAGCTGACTTACAGGCTGTGTGACCATGGGCAAATTACCTAACCTCTCTGAACCGGTTTCCACACTGTACAGACTTGCCCTCCAGTCTAGCTACGGGGACCCACTGGGCTGACACACTGAAGCTGCTGTGAGGATGACAGGAGAAATGGCTCACAGAATATTTAGCCATGGGACTCACAGAGAGAACTCCACAAACATTGGGTATTATTAATGTAGCAAGAGACATTACTCAAGGGTGAACACTGTTAGTCAGTGTTTCATCACTGACTAACCCAGATATAAAGTATGCCAATTACATAGTTTAGGGATTCCACAACTGAGAATTTATTTACAGGAAATAATTGGGTGATTATTAGATGTGTATCTAAGGGTGATCGTCATGGTCTTATTTGTACGAACTGAAATCTTGGGAACTCCTTAAGTGCCCAATGCAAAAAGGAACTTTCTTCTAAACTGATCATGCTGATGGCTGAATCTCCCCAGGTGCCTCCTCTATTCTGACAGCTGCCGGGACCCAGTCTGAACACCTCAATCTTGCATTCAGAACCTCCAGGCCTCGGCAGGCTCATGGCAGGCTCATCTCTCACCATGTCACATCCCTGCACCTACAGTCATGCCTCCGCTGACCCCATTCCCTGGGTATACAGGGAATGTGCCTTCTGTGGCTTTGCTCAGGTCACGCCATCTGCCAGGAATGCCCTCTCCATCCTCATTTCCCTCTGTTCCCAGCCTTGAAGGCACAGCTGTAAGGGTGCCTGCTCCATGAGCCCCTTTCAGCATCCTCTCTCAGACGGAATCATCTTGCTGTACAGCACCCTACATAATCATGGGGTCTATGGGGTCCTCCTTCCCCATAGACAAGAGTTAGGAAATGACACCCACAGAGAACATGAGTGGAGCTCTTATTATGTATGTGCCAGGTACTTTGATAAGCATTGTGTTGTGTCACCTGCATAAGAGGCTGTGATAATGCCACCAATTAACATCCTTAAAAAGATTGAGTCCTCTATGCTGTAAGCCTTCCATCAGCGTTGACTCTTACTATGATTAAATCCTGTGTGAGGGAAGAGGACTGAGGAGCCTTCTCTAAAATCAGGAGACATTGCAGGCAGGTAGCGGGCACAGGTAGGGGCATATGGAAGTACGTGGCCTAGGCCCAGCTCAGCTGTGCTCTGGCTCACCTGTGGGCTCCAGGTAGGCTTGTTCCTTCCCCAGCCTCCTCTGGGCCTATTTAAGGAGGCTTGTGGGGGGCGAGCACTGTTCCTTTTCATTATGGCCACCCCCAGGGAGCTTCTGAGGGTTGCCCTGATCTTGCTGTTTGGTAAGGTCTGGGAAATGGGGTTCCCTTTGGAGCAGGGGTGGTAGACGGGGGTCCTCCTCCTGCCTTCCCTGCCCCTGAGCTAAGCATCCGTCCACCAGCCGTGCACCTGGTGAGTCCTCTGGAGGATAACTTGTCCCACCGCACTTGGCCTAGGCTGTTACAGGAGCCAGACTTGGGATCCTGGGGATACAGGGAGGAGGGGGCTCCCATCCTGATGGCCTGTGAGTCACTCTGCCAGTGACCTCCAACACTCAGCCCCATCTCCCAATGCCCCCTTCCCCAGAGCCCCTGGCTGTGTCCCCCACTGAGTGCAGAGGACACCAGGACGCTGGGTCACCCGTTCTTCGCCGCAGACCTTTACCCTGTGTCTGGGGAGCCTGTTAGCCCATCCCAGGCTGAGCAGGACCCTCCGGGGAGTCCAGGACAGTCCTGCTTCTTGAAGCTTGGGCTCCCCAGCCAGGCCACCTTGGGGGCAGGACCCCACCCTCACCCTGCCCCCCTGGCCTCTAGGGCAGAGACTGGCATGTAGTAGATGCTCAGCAAATACTCAACAGATGCCTTAAATTTTTTCTCCTTTTTAAAATTGCTCTGTCCTAGGCTCTCTGGGTTGAGACAGTCCCTCAGAGAGGCAGTGTAGCAAGGTGGTCAGGACCCCAAAGTGTAAAAAGAATGAGCTGGGAGCCATGTAGGAGTGAGTCTGCTTACTCACAGGCCAGTTGTTCACACAGAGAACTAACCCGACTAGTAGAGAGAGGGTTAAGGTAAACTCAGCTTTCGTTTAATACCATTTGGTATCATCTGAATCTTGCCATATAACAACTCCAACCCTTAAATATTTCTGGAACAGCCTTTCCTGGAGAGTTTCAATCTGAATTCTACATCTGGTAGCTGCACATAACCATGGGCATATGGTAGCAGGACTTCGGGCCTCGGTTTCCACATCTGTAATATGGGCAGCCATGTGGTTCACAAAGGGTGTGTGGAACACCCCTCAGTGGTGCCTGCAATGGAACTCAGTGCTGGTCAAGCTTATTCGAGCAATTTCCCTTCAGTCTTCCCTCTCCAACTACCTCCTGCTGGGGAACTTACCAGGGCTTGTCCTCCAGTCTGACTATGGGGACCCCCTGGATGCCCTTGACCTGTGGCATCTCTTTCTCTGCAGCCACCCAGCCCAGGCTGCTCCTCGGACAGGAGGCAAACACCTCTGCTGTAGCGAGCCCATCATGGACCTCGTCTGGCCCTCGGAAGGACCCCTCCAAGGAGCCTTCCTGGTACTGTATGGTGAGTCTTGGGCTAGTGTGTATGGGTGGGGGATAGAGTGTGGATCACTGAGGATTGCCCAAGGATTAGGGGAGAATGTGGGCCATGAGCACCATCCTTCTTCTGGCCTCAGTCTTCCACCCCTGGGTGGGACAGGTGTGTACCCATTTGGTAGATGAGGCCAGGGTAAGAGAACTGAAGTTCAACCATCTCTCTGAGCCTCCATCATCCTATCTGTAAAATGCGTATAACAAACACTCCTAGCCCTTCAGGAATAAATGGAATTATGGCTGTGACCTACCAGGCATGCAGTAGAAGCTTGTTAGGGGGTGGCCATGACTATGTACGAGGAACAACCCTCTCCCCTCTCTTGTCTCAGATGCTTTGCCACCTCCCTGTGAGGAAGACTTGTGGCTTACCCTAGAAGCCTGCAATCAGCCAGTGTTACACTGGGCCATGAAACTCTGCGTGGATGAGTGTGTAGGCTCCCAGAGCCAATACCTGAACTGCTTCCAGAGGAAGTACACCCTTGTCTTCAACTAGGTGTCTGTGGGTTTGCGGGTGGAAAGGGAGGGAGGGCAGAGAGCTCATTCCTACCGTGGGGTTTCACTTAGCTGAGCTACTGGTATAATCACATGGAGAGGTCTGTCTTGTTGCCCTTGGTGGTTAATGACCCAGCATTTTTTGTGTCTGGTTTGAATTTACCTGGGTCTGAACCTGTCCACCTGGGCTGTCTTTCCCAGCCAGGGTGGCTGCCGTAGCCTTAGAGTCTTGTCACTCATAGCTGACTTTGAAACTTCTGCCCTTTGCTCAGGCAGAACCCATCTGTCCCCAAATTCTAGTAATGGGGCAGATATTCTTTAACGTGGTTTTAAGGAGCAAGAAGGTCCCATCGTGTGAGCCTCTCCATGGCGTCCCAGGAATCTCGTTCTGGCCACTCTCCAAGCTGATGAGTCCCTCTATCACCCTTGACTATCCTCCTCTCAATGGGCCCCAGGTCTGGCCCTTCGTCCTGGCAGGATAGTGAGATGCTGCAGTTCAGCGTGGAGGCCTCATGTCTGATGATGTGGAAGAGGATGAGATGAGGGCGATATCCTAGGCCCAGATGGAGGTGTGGGGATTCTCTTCCTGTTACTCTGCTTCCCCTTCCAGGACTACTTTGGGCAGAGTTGAGGGTCAGCCAAGGAACAGGGTACTGGATCCCCCCATAGAGTTTCCAGATTTAGCAAATAAAAATACAAGATTTCTGCTTAAATTTGAATTTCAGATAAACAATGACTTTTTTAGTATAAATATGCCCCAAATATTGCATGAGACATATTTATACTAAATTTTAAAGAGTTAACTGGGTGTCCTATACTTTTACCTGGCAATCCTGACACCCGGGAATGGCAGTGGGATAAGGGATTGAGAGCTGACACCTAGAACCCACAGCCCTGGATCTGGCTTGAGCTCTGACCAAAAGACGAGGCCCTCACGGTCTCACATTTCTATGTGTACAATTAAATCTGGGATCAGGGGTGGCCCAAGGATCCCCAAGGGGGTTGGGAAGGCCAGAGAGCTTTTGATAGATGTGATTACGTGTGTGTGTGTGTGTAACCTGGGTACCATGGCCTCTGATTCTCTGGATGCTAAAAGCCTAGGGCTATGGAGTTTGTCCTTTATTTGCAGTAAGATACTGTCATCACGGGAACTACAATGTACAAAAGACAGCTTACACCGCTTGGAGATTGTCCCAAAATGTTGCTAGAATTTCCTAAATCCGTACATCTCTGTCTAAGAGCCACACTTTTAAGAGCTGTTCTCAATGTTACTTGTTACTTCATCTATAGAACAGAAAATGAAAATCCTGAAACTCAGAGAATCACTAATACTTAGGCATATGTTAAGGTCGTGTTTTATAAAATAGGGTTATATGTGCCATTATAGGACCTGTTTCCCCCCCACTTACTATCAAGTACATTTCTCTGCAGAGGATGAGACATACATCTTTGTGTTCTCCTATGAAAGTGAACAGCTACATAGAATCCAAGTGTCTGGCCAAATTGTAACTTAACTGGTGCCATATTGTGGAAACTACACAAGGGTTCCAATCTGTGCCTGTTCTACACCAGGGAGGCAGCGAGGAAATAAATACTTGTGCGTAAGGGAAAATCAGGAGAATTTTCCCTACCTCAGAGCTGTTTGCCTCCTGCTGGAGGAGCAGCCTGGGCTGGGTGGCTGCAGAGAAAGAGGTGCCACAGAAGAGGTGCCACAGGTCAAGGGCCTATAATGGACTGGGGCTATGACAGTCACAGGTTGACCTGGCTTCCTCCCTGCAGTGCCCATTTGGTGGGGGATAAATGAGGCATAACAGAGTTCAACATGGATGGCTGTGTCGAGGACCATGGTTGCCCAGGAGGGGCCTTCTCACCCAGGGCTGGTGTTCTTCCTTCCAGGTATGTCGTCTGCTGGATGAGCATCTGGAAATCCTGTTTTTGGTCCTCATACATGTAAGCACTCCCGGTTTCAAGCTGTGGGACACTGGGCAAACCCCTTCCCTTTTCGGACCTTGGGCCCCTATTTCTGAAATGAAAGCATTGGCCATCATGATGCGTGGGCCCTGGGTTCTGGAATTTGGGCACTAGGGAGAGGCAAAAGGCCTCAGCTGGATCTGTACCAGGATGTTTCATCCACACCATGGGAACTCTTTATCCTGGAAGTGTAGGTAGCCTCTCCTGGGTACAGGTAAACCAGGGAAAGGAAGGTGCAGAGAGGCCAGCCAACTTCCTGCTTCCACATGGCTAATATGGCCATGCTGCGATTGGGGTTTGGGGCAGGCCCTCTCCCCTGGGCAGACTGTTGTCCCCCTACCTTCCTGATTGGGCATGTCTTTCTGTCTGGACCATCAGCAGCTGGCAGCTTGCAGATGATAAGTGGAAAAGCTTAGTGTGTGACTGCTGTGACTTTGGCTGTTCCCACCCAAAGAAAGGGCAGTTTCATGGTAAGGTGGGGTGGGGCCAGGTCATGTGGGCCACTGGGGACCTTTGGCTCTGTGGGTCGATAGATGTCATTGAATTGACCTGGGCACGGGCTGTGTGCTGAGGGCCACCCCCCAGCAAGATGGTGAGTTGGGGGGTGGGGTGGGGCCACGAAGAGATCATGGCTTGGGTGGGGTCAGCTGTGGGCTGGCCAGTGACCTGCAGTTGTGTCTTCTGTCCTGTAGGTGATTTGAGGAGAAAGTTCACTCTCCTTGGTGCCAGGTTTTAGGATGATAAGCTCATAACTTATTCTCCTTACCCCCTTTACCAAGAAGAAATAACAAGCAAATACCAGGGGTGCCAAAAAAATGTGGACACATGATTTGTATTCATCTTTTGTTATCGGTATAGATCGAATATTACAATTTTAATACAGTTTTTTTCCTTTATTAAAGTGTGTGTACATTTTTTTGGCACCCTCTGTATATAACCATCCTAGACACTTCAGATACTTCAAAAAGATAAAATCCTACAACCCAGATCTTTGTTAACTAACATCTTAGGGACATCATATCCAGGGGGCTTTTGATATATATATATATATATATATATATATATATATATATATATATATATGTATATAATGGTGCAGTTTTTGTAATATTTTATAATATACTTGTGTAATACTTTGCAAACAATCCTGAAGGTCTCTTTTACATTTATTTATTTATTTAAGATTTTATTGGGGAAAGGGGAACAGGACTTTATTGGTGAACAGTGTGTACTTCCAGGATTTCTTTCCAAGTCAAGTTGTTGTCCCTTCAATCTTAGCTGTGGAGGGTACAGCTCAGCTCCAGGCCCAGTTGCCGTTGTTAGTTGCAAGGGATGGAGCCCACTATCCCTTGCGGGAGTCGAGGAGTTGAACTGGCAACCTTGTGGCTGAGAGCCCACTGGCCCATGTGGGAATCGAACCAGAAGCCTTTGGCATTAGGAGCATGGAGCTCCAACCACCTGAGCCACCGGGCCGGCCCTCTTTTACATTTATGATGCTGTAATAATAATAATCCATGGAATGGAAGTGCTGGAATGGAACTAGTACCGTGCAAATGGATATTTGTGTTGTTCAGTTATTTTCTCTTAAACCTTGCTAGGTGACACCTGGCTACCTCCTGCCCCCATTTAGCAGATAAACACAAGCCTGCTTAGGGGAGTAAACCAGCTCTGGGCCTCTGCCAGGGGCTGGATGGGGAGGAAGATTCGAAGGCAATCAGCTTCCCCTCCAGAGTTCCTGGGGGAAGAGGACACATATAGGGTGGTCGTGAGGCTGCTGAAGGTCAAGAAGCTTCATGGTTTAAAGATAGCTGCAGGGCTGGAAGGCAGCCTAGGCCCTAAAAGGACTGGTCCCTCCTCCACCATCCAGATTTATAGACGTTTGTTCTTGCTCCTGTCCCATCCCCAGCCACACCCAGCTTCCTCTTGGCTGCCTGGGGACCACGCTCAGGGGGCTGGCCCTGGCCGACTTGGACATCCAGGAGATGAGGCCAGTGGCTGGGGCAATGGAGACAACTTCTGAGGAGGACATTGATAAGACCTCCTAGTCTAACATCAAGGAAAGCTGGGGTGCGGTGGGCCCTCAAAAAGACAACTAAATAACCCTTTTATACACGTAGAATCAAGTTTTCTATTTCTCTAGTGCTCTGGCCTTGCCTTAGCTCTCACGTGTTGGTACGATGTGTTGGGGAACAAACCTGACCTCTTAACTTAATGATGTGAAAGTGAATTCTCTGGGGAGGCCACTGTGGCAGTGGGTTCCTGGTGATGGTGGTGGTGGTGGTGGTGGTGCGGGCAGGATCTGTTGCGTAATTAGCACCAGCGGGATGTTGGTTTATTCTCTGCCCGTGGGTTGCCCTGGCCTGGGGTCTGCACAGTAAGTGGCCGAGACCATCAAATTGGTTTCCTAGCATTTCTGAGCTGTGCGAACTGAAACTTAACTTTCCTTTATACACAGTGGGGAGCCTGCAGGGCTTGATTTTCCTCTCCTTATGCTGCTTGCTGACAACTGCTGGAGTAGGGAGCCTCATCGGCCACGGCTACAAGATGGAGGCTCTCTCCCTCCCCGTACTTCCTCCTGGACACTCAGAACTGGAACTAAGCATCTGGCCCTTGAGTAGATCGGAGACCTGGAGGCTGGAAGCTTGGCAGGCTGCTTCCCCCCAAATCTGGATGTGGAGTGGGAGCTGGGCATCAGGGGATGCTGAAGGGTACTTTTTTGGTTTTTAGCTCCAGCCCTGGCCTAGGCTCCTTGTACTTCCATGCCTCCTGCTAGCAAGTTCCCCTCTGCTCAAAGTGGGGTGTATGAACGGCAATAGAAGTGCTCGGACAAATGCTAGTGTCCAACAGCACTGCTCACAGCAGCCTCAGACCCCAGGGTGCAAAGGGTCCCCCCTTGTCATCCTCCAGCCCTGCTACAGTGTGGGGGCCCTTCCCTCAGCGAGCAAGGTGAGACCCCCCTGTTTTTTCCCCCTGCACCACCAACACTGAGTCAATGTCTCCCGAAGAACCCACGGCATCCTTGGCCCAAATTGCAGGGCTTTCCATCTCTTCCAAGAAAGTGAGTCCATCTCCCTTTCTCTGCCTCAACCTCATGCCTCGTTTGCAGGGTGGCCAGATAAAATACAGGATGCCCAGTTAAATTTTAATTTCAGATAAACACCAAATACATTTTCAGTATGTTCCCAATATTACTTTTTTCTTCTTTTTCTAAATTTGATAACACTCCCTTCTTTTTCACCTTCCCCACACCACAGCTCAGAGAGTTGGCAGTACTGTCCTGCGCTGCCAAGTTGCTACAGTAACATGAATTAGTGGTCGGAGGGGACAAGCAGAGGTGATGGCAGCTTTAGCTCCAGCCCTATTTTTGCTGCTCACCGGCTGAAGGAAACAAGGCCAGTACCTTTTGGGAGCTGTTTCCCACCTATAAAATGGAGGTACGATCCTGTGCCTATAAGTGCAGACAGAAAGTACAAATTGCTGCCCAGCATTTACTTGCTTAGACTTGGAGTTAGACCTCCTCTCTGCCCATGGGTGGGCTCATTCCAGCAGGCCTGGCCCGCAGCTCTTCCCAAGGACCCTCCCGTGGAACCAGTCACACATTTGGTTCCCACCCACTCACATTCTCTCTGTAATTCAGCGCTTCCTGGTGAGAGTTGTGTCGGGACCTGGGGTTCAAGCCAGCATCTCTGTGTCCCTGACTCACAGCAAGAGCTTCCTGGAGCCCTGGTGTCTCCCCCAGTTATCCAGAGTTGATGTGGGTGTCAAGGGGCCATGCTTCCCAGAGGCCACGCAAGCAGTGGACAGGATGCTGGGCTGCAAAGCACAAGCCCTGCCCTGCTCTTCTGTGAGTTTCCTTGGACAAGTGGCTTAAGCATTGTGGGTCTCCATTGCTCCAGCTGTCCAATGGGCATAACATCTCCTCTACCTAAAAACTGGGATTGGAGAGGGTGACATCCGGGACACTTCTGGAAGCTCTAGGACAAACAAATTATTCCTTCTCTGGTTTGTAAAAGTAGGGCCGTAGGGAGGCCATATTATGGGGCAATTAAAAGCAATGTCTTTGGAGTACAGAAAAAATAATAATAAAAAACCCTTGGGTTTGGGTCTGCTACTTAAGAGCTATGTAACATTGGGTGAGTGACTTCACCTCTCTGAGCCTTCATTTCCTTATTCATAAGATGGCCATGATAAATGGCCTTGGAGGAGGCATGAGAATGAAATGAGCTAAAGTCATAAATCACTTGGCACCATGTGTGGTACATAGACAGCACTCACTGAATGATAACTGTGATTTTTTTTTTTTAATTATTATCGCCAGGCAGCAGCTAGAATCAGATGTGACTTCCTTTACTTCCAGGAAGATTCCTGTAATTGCTTCAAACCTCAGCTAAGAGTTCCAAGAAAAGGGGACGAGGGTGAGAGTGATGGGTGGGGGAAGCTGTGTGCCCTGAGTCAGAGCCTTATGTAAGCATCTCCTACCTAGGGGTCAGCCACTGCCAGAAATCTGGGGGCTGATTGAGTCTTCAGGAGAGTCCACCATCCCCTCCCTGGCTCTGTTCCTGTCCAAGGTGCTGAAATATGCCCAGGCTCTTATCATGTATGCCCATGAATCACCTGCTTCCTACCTCCATTTAATTTCACAAGAATACACTGAGCACCTACTATATAAGGCGTAGAAGTATTAATAAAAAGAATTTAAATACAGCTCTAACTCAAGTTGCTCGTAGCTCATAGGGAGGGGATTCAAGCACACACAAATGCCTTAAGAGAAGTGAGGGCAAAGGCTAGGGGATTTACTTTCCTACTTCTTGGGTTTCAGTGACATCCACTTCTTGCTTTTACCCTTGCTTTTTCCTCTTCTGCAACCTTGGTATCCTCCAAGGCTGTGCCTTTCATACCTTTCCTGATTTGACCATATTATACGACTGTTCTCCAAGGCAGCTCTTTCTCTACTCACTAATGTCAGAGAGGAGAACTAACAGTTTCGGGGGCAGGGGAGAGGGTAGGATATACAGAGATCAAGCAGAGGGTCAGGGGTCTCTGAGAAGTGAGGGAGCTGCCTAGACAGGGGTGAGCTCCTCGTCGTATTTCTGCATGCCCTCGTCTGGGAGCAACACTTCCACTGTGAAGCTGACTTTCTTGGCATGGACAAAGCTGTAGGTGTTGTCGAAGCGCAGGACATCTGAGGGGACAGAAGGACAAAGGGGTAGTTGGGCCTGGCTTTACACTCCCTGTGTTCCTGCCCCAGCCATGGGGGAGGACGTGCTGTTTTTCCCACCTGCTGTTTGCCAAGCTGGGCCAAGTTTCCACCACTCCTGTTCCTTTCCCCATAGGAACCACCACCCCTGAGCGGGGCTTGTAAACAGACACTGACCTCCTCCTGGCATGTTTCCAGACTGGCTTTAGTTGCACAAACTAGCAATGAGAACAATGGCCACTGCATCCCTTTGTTTC
The DNA here is from genome assembly GCF_036562045.2 of Rhinolophus sinicus. Lineage (NCBI taxonomy): Eukaryota > Metazoa > Chordata > Mammalia > Chiroptera > Rhinolophidae > Rhinolophus > Rhinolophus sinicus. The sequence continues at coordinate 20,206,836 of NC_133765.1, read as the reverse complement.
CACACCTGGACACTCGCATAATGGGGGGGGGCAACGGGGTACAGTTGGGAACATTAGAGGCCTCCCAGCCCCCTTAGATGACGTGGGGTGCTGGGCCAGGCCTCCTTGTGCCTTCTGCCTCCTCAAAGGCACCCTGAGAGGCAGGGGTTGTAGCCTCTGCTTCACAGGTAAGCAAACCAAGAGTCCACATTGGTAAGACTTTTGCCGAGGGTTACACAGCTACCACAAGGCCGAGGTGGGACCCTGCTACCACACTCAGCTGTGTGACTTTGGATAAGCTGATTTACTTCTCACAGCCCCAGTTTCCTTCTGGGGAGAGTTGCACCTGCTTTATTGTCCCTTGCCTATGTTCTGTGACCCAAGGACTCTCAACTCCTTCAGGGCCTGTGGGTCGCTGGTTCTTGGCACACAGTAGGTGCTCATGAGTGTGGACCAAATGAGTGTGGACTGTGAGAATGAATGGCGCTAACCTAGGCTGTGTGTCCCTGGGGGGGGGCACTGCCCCTCTGTTTCCACCTCTAAACCATGGACGGATGACTTCAGGCTTCTGGAACTGAGGCCCAGCTGGGGCAGACTTACAGACACCAGCTTCCGAGCAGGTGAGGGACCCATCCTCAGGCACCATGTGGGCGTTGTAGCGCTGGCTGGACAGCACCTCCGTCATCTCCCCTGCTCGCTGCCGCTCCCCCATCTTGGTCTTCAGGAAAACCCCGAAGCCGATGTCGGCCCCATCTGATGCAAACTGCCACCTGTGTGGGGGTGGGGGGAAGGGGACAGGTAATTGCTCTAGGGGCCCCTGAGGGGCTAGGCCCCAGCCAGGGGTGGGTCGGTGACCTGTCCCTACCTGAGGACACAGCCTGGGAACAGGATCTCGTACTCCACCTGGTGAGAGGAGCCGCGGCTGATCTGCACTGAGTGCTCGTACTGCGTCTTCACCTGGTCCCGCACGTACATGGACTTGGGGATCTCCCCACCGTAGTTGATCTGTGGACACAGGACGGGATGGGCTTGCTCCCCTTCTCTGGCTATTGCGTTGTTCATGCGATTTCATGCTGTTGCTCCTGCCTGAGACACTTGCACCATCTCCTGGAAGTGTCCTGCTCATCCTGTTCCCCCCATCCCCTGACTCTCCGGTCTGGGTCCGGGCCTCCTTTGGGAGCTTCCTTTTGCAGCTCACCCCTCTGGTTCAAAACTCAGCAGAGCTGCTGAGGGCTCCACGAGGGCAGGGCTGTGACTGTTTAGTTCAACCCCGGGCTAACAGGGGTCTCTCCACAGACATTTGTGGAATGAATGAATGGGTGAGAAAGAAACTCAGATCTACTCCCCTCCCTTTCCCTGTATTGGGGCTCTTGTACCTTAGTTAAACATTTGGGGTTCCCATCTGGGTCTGTCATGGTCCCCCCAAAATGGGCAGGCAGTTCCTCAGGACTGATGAGTTTCAGCAAACCTTCTTTCCAGTTGTCTGGGGACAGAGGGGTTGAAGAAAAGTTATTGGGCATGGAGAGGACACATCACCCCCCGTTCCCACCAGGAGGATGTGAGCTTGGGGAGAAACCATACCGGAGCTAGGCTGCCAGGGCCGATTTCCTGGCCTCCCAGGACTTGGGCTTCAGAAAATATTTTATAGCATTGTGTTGCTATGGAAATACGTTTCCTTCTGGCTGATGGGTTTGCACATTTTTAACGGTCTCCCAGTCATTAGTACTGAAGATGAGAGTTATCTAATTGTCTCAAGGAGACTTTAAAGCACAATTAGGTCAAGGACCTTGTTACGGGCTACACGGTGTTTACAAGGTGTGACAATTAAGTTTGCAAACCTTGTTGCAATGATACTGCTAACCTTTTTATATATCAGAGGGATTATTCATTGTGAATTTGTACCAACTAGACAAACAGCTAACCAAGTTTACTATTTGGAAGTACTGAAAAGTCTGCGTGAAAAAGATAGACGACCTGAACTTTCCCCCAACAATTCATGGCTGTTGCATCACGACAATGCACCAGTTCACCCGGCACTGTCTGTGAGGGAGTTTTTAGCCAGTAAACAAATAACTGTATTGGAACAACCTCCCTACTCACCTGATCTGGTCCCCAATGACTTCTTTCTTTACCCGAAGATAAAGGCAATATTGAAAGGAAGACATTTTGATGACATTCAGGACATCAAGGGTAATACGACGACAGCTCTGATGGTCATTCCAGAAAAAGAGTTCCAAAACTGCTTTGAAGGGTGCACTAGGCACTGGCATCAAGTGCATAGCTTCCCAAGGGGAGTACTTCGAAGGTGACTGTGGTGATATTCAGCAATGAGGTATGTAGCACTTTTTCTAGGATGAGTTCGCAAACTTAATTGTCTGACCTCGACCGCGTAAGTGGCATATCCAAGTCAGACATCTTGGTGGGGGGCAGACAGCCTTGGGTCTTTGAAAGGACACCCCCTGCAGTTGCTAATCACCACAAACATAATGCCCATCACTGTTCTTTGTGCCCTATGCAACGCTCTAAGAGTTCTGCGTCCTGGGGTGTCTCTATGTCCCCACCCCTATGATCAACCCAGGCTATCTCCCCCCCACCCCACTATGGTCATGGGAGATTCTTTACCATCAGTGGGATGAGGGTGAAGATCACAGTGCCTGGCACACTGAGGCCAAATGCAGAGCCCTGTGTGCCACCAAATAGGGCAGAAGCCTAGACTTGGTCCTGGAATGTGGTAATTACTCATACTGCTCCAATATTTGGGGGGGGGGCTACCTTGTGATCCACCCAGGTCCCTACCCCAGCAGAATTTAGCAGAGCCAGAGACTAAGGAAGGGAGAGAAATCATGGATTTGTAAGATTCCTCCCCAGCCCCCAGATCCTCAGATCTCCTGATTTGATGATCGGACCATTCTGCTTGCGAGAAGTTATCCTCCAAGCTCAGGGTAATTGGTTTGAGTTTAAGAACTATTTTTCTATTTCTTTCTCTTTCCCTATCATTTAAAACTATAACAATATTTTCTACTTATAAAAGTAATACGTTATTATAAAAACTTAGGAAATACAGAAAAATACAAAAATAGACTTAAAAACCATCTGATTTCTTGGCATCCACAAATCAACATTTTATTGTAATTGCTTCTAGAAATATATTTTTGTTTTTACAAAAATAAGATCATATTATTCACGCCTCTTTATAATCTACTTTTTAAAAAGTTACTGACATTCCCCATGACATCAAATCATTTTTCATGGTTGCCCAGTAATTCACGAAATGGACACGTTAGTGTCCAGTCCCTTCTTGTTGAGCCTCCCTTCTCTGAACCATGTCTCCATATCCTGCTCTTCTTCCTCATCCTCCTCATCCCAAATAGCCTTTAGAAGTACTGAGGTCATGAGTGTTGAAAGGAAAGTGAGGCCCACAACTCAGAGGCTGACTAGCAACCAAACTGCAACCAATAAGGAGGAAGGTGTAGAAAAGCCTTAGTCACCAAGGACAGGGAATAAGGCAGAGGTACCTGGATAGACTCTATAGTGTAAGACCCATCTCACTTTTGAGAGGGAGGAGCCTTTGATTCTAGGTGACATGTGGATCTCTGGACGGGGTGATGGACCAACCTCACTCCAAAGCTCATGCCCAGAGGTCAAGGGAGGGAAGTGGAACTACTTACTTCCCAGCACTATAATTTTTCTACGAGTGTCCTCACTCAGGAATGGCTTCATGAGGTTGTAGCCCACAGGGAAGAGTTTGGTGGCTGGAGAGATATAAACAAAGATGATGGGGAGAAAATAATTCCATTGGGCCATTCTCTCTTTAATAGTCATAGCCAACAACATGGAGGAATCATGAATTACCTTGGCAAATTCCAATGCCCTCCACCTGACAAATCATTCGATTAACTGGTCACTGGTCAACCAACAAACAAGCAGCCAACTAACCAACCATCCAATCAATCATCCAATCTATCAACCAACCAATCAACCAGCCAACAAATAGCCAATCAATTCATCTTCTAATCAGCGCACAAATAAGCCTACCAATCATTCAGCCAACCTATCAAATAGTCAAACAACCAATCAACACATCAGCCGATCAGCAAACCAATCAGCCAGTTAGACAGTCTGCTAACTGCCAAACCAACTGCTCCCTCCAAGCAACGAACCATTCAAACGATCAACAGCCAAATATCCAAGATCAAGCTAAATAACAAACCAGCCAGCCAATGAACCAATCTGCCAACTAGCCACTCACCCACCCACCCAATCAAAATGCCAACTACTCACTCAATCAATCAAACAAGCCAACAACTATCCAACCATTCAACTATCTAACCAACCACCACCAGTCAGTCAACTAGCCAGCTAACCAACTGGCTGGACAACTAGACAACCAACTAAACAACTAATCAACCAGCCAACCATCAAACACCCACCCACCCAAACAACAACCATCCAAATACCCAATGAGCATCCACATGGCTCCAGGCCTGTGAGGGATACAACAAAAGTGGAGAATCAGAGACCCTGGCTTCAAGGAGTAGACAACCCAGAAAGGGAAATAGGATGAACACACACAAGACAACTGGTGGTCCCCAGAAGGCAGCAGACAGAAAAGGCTAGTCTGGGATGTACCAGCCACCAGTGCCAGAGATAGTTTGGGGAGGGAGAGATCAATCTGGCAGGAGACGTGAGGGGGCATTCATGGAAGAGCTGGGGTTGGAGATGCCTCCTCTTGTAGTAAGGCCAACCATAGAAGTTACCATTCATGGAGCACTTACTCTGTTCCAGGCACTCTAAGTGATTTGCATGTAGCCACCAAACAATCTGCCTCCCACTACCCAGGGAAGAAGGCACGATTATCATCCCCAGGGAACAGATGAGGAAACAGAGGCACAGGGAAGTGAAGTCACTTGCTACACACCTTTCACAATGAGCATGGACTTCAGGGTCTCTGGATAATTCTCTTCAAGGAGGCCAAAGAACTGTGGAACCAAGAAATATCCCATTAGGGCCCACTCCGCATCTTCTCCTACCCCCATCGCCTTTGCAGTCTCCTTTTTGCAGGGTTCAGAGGGCTGTGGAGTGTTTCCCCTCCTTCCATCACCTCCAGTGGCACCAAGAGGAGACCTTCTCACCTCAGACTATTGTAACAACACCCTAATAATAATTACATAATAATTATTTTTAGAGTAGACATTATAGTAATAATAATGACTACTGTTTATTAAATGTTCACTATTTGCCGAGCTCTATGCATACAGTTTACCTATCAACTCAATGAAGTATCTCTATATCCCTTTGAAGTACGAACTATTGGTACTCCCCATAACTTGCTCAAATCACAGACTTAGGGATGACCCTGTGAAGGGTTTGCTGGAAGCTGGCCCCTATGGTCTCAATACAGATTGTCCCTGGGGTCTAGGAAACATATCATCTTTGGCTCCTGAGTCACAGTGACCTTTTACTTTTACTAAATCTTGTCTGTGAGGAAGCAGCCAGGTCACAGCATGCCGAGCTGGTCATTAAAGCAAGGAGGGGGTGCCTGGAGCTTTCTCCTTACCTCCTGGTACAGTTCCACCAGAGGTTTCCAGAAGTGCTTCAACCCCAGGCCCTCACAGTCAAATATCATCACAATGGTTTCAATCTTCCTGCCCAGCTGTGAGCATGAGAGCAAGAATCAGTCCCAAGGTTCAGGTGCAGGCTCAGAACTTGGGCCATGGTGACCCTAGCACATGACCCCTCAGGGTTTCTCCAAGAAAGAGTGGACAAAACAGTGAAGACATTAACCCACCTGTCCATCCACCATCCATCCATCATCCATTATCCATTTATCATCCATCCATTTGTCTGTCCATTTGTCCATCCATCCATCCATCCATCCATCCATCCATCCATCCATCCATCTTTCCATTAATTGACCCATCCCTTCACCTATCCATCCATTCACACTGCCATAAATTCATTCATTCCTCCCTCCCTCCATTTGTTCAACTGTTATTTATTAAGCACCTATTTTGTACCAGATACTGACAGTATAACATATAATGTTCAATACTTTGTACTTCTTGTCCTCAAAGAGTGCTTGTACACAGTCTGGCTGGGGAGACTGACAAGCAACCAGGTCACCACAGTCCTGAATAACTGCTAGGATGGGACAACATGTGAGCTGTGGGAATACATGTTTACTCAGACAAGGGCCACAGAGAAGATGACATCTAAATTTGAAACCTGAAGCATAAAGAGGAGATGGATGGGAGGCATGTGTGTGCGTTGGGAGTATAGTTATCCAGACAGAAGGGCTAGCAGGTCAAAGACTACATGGGAATAAGGATAACTAGCATCATTGAGAAATACGTTAGGCCCTGTGTGCTAGGCCATATTCTTGCATTATCTCTTAATCTTTGCAACCATTATTTATTACCCCTGTTTTGTAGGTGAAGAAACAGGCTCATGAGGCAAGGTGACTCTCCAAGTCTGCACAGCTGGGAAGTGGCAGAGCTGGTATTTGATCCCAGAGCCCTCTGACCGTGACAGTAGAGAGAACAGGTGCTCTGGCAAGCTCCCCTGCCCCCAGCCACGCCCCCACTCATCCTGGGCCTCACCCGCTCCGTCTGCAGGTCACACTCCTGCAGGATGCGCTCGCAGTCCCTCATCTTGGTCTTGAGCAGGTCCTGCTTGGTAACTGAAAAGAGCAGGCCCTTGGGGTCAAGAGGCCCGATGATGTCATACCACACGGGGCAGCCGTCACGGTCATAACCGCACAGGCCCCCAGGCATGTACTTCTGGATCACCTAGGCATGGAAAGATACATGGAACTTGGCATGATGCTCCTCCTTGGAGAGCCCCCAGACCGGGCTGACCAGGGCGGCCTGAGCCTAACGCACCAGGTAAAGCCCTGTCTCTCCTGTGGAGGGCGGCACTATTGTCCAGGTGAGAAAGCTGAGGGGCCTGCAGGGGAGGACTTTGTTCACAGCAGGTATGTGTGTACACAGTAAAGCCAGGCCTGCCCGAGACCTCTGGGCTCCTTAGTTCTTCCCCCAACCTCTCCCATGTCCGTTTCCATGGAAAGGAGTTGGGCTTAGTGATGGAAAATATGGATTCTGAAGGTCAACAGACCTGGTTCAAATACAAACACTACTGCTTCCCTGCTGTGCATCCTTGAACAAGTGACACCACCTCTCTGAGCCCCATCCCATCTCTTCTGTGAAATGCTTTGGAAAATTCCTCCCTCACAGGACTGTTGTGGAAAGTCCCCAAGACCATGTTGGCAAAGCACAGCTCCTGGCTAGAGCCTATGCTCCACCAATGAAGCTATGACCATTCCTTTACTAGGACGCCAGTGATGGGACTGTCCTCCGTAGTGTCTTGGTGGGCTAAGTTTCCTTCCCACCCAGGAAAGATGATTTGAGCAAGGCCCTAGAGATGAGGGCGCAGAAACACACTCTCACTGTGGTGGTATAGATCCCGGGTTCAGGGGACAGACAGGTCTGAGCTCAGGGGGCTTTGGGACTGTGGAACTTTGCATAAACTTTGATGGGCCTCAGTGTCCTCATCTATACAATAGGGACAATAATACCCACCTTACAGGGTTGTGATGATTAAATAAGCTCATGAAGTTAAAGTCAACCCAGGTCTGGACCTCATAAGCCCCCAGAAACTACTCAAAATTTTTACAGGAGAGGTACCTGCAGGCCTGGGGGTTCCTCAGGCCTCTCAGGCTGACTGGTCCCCAGTAACCCAGAGGCTGCTTGGGGGGTATGTCTGGAAGACTGGGTTGTGTGTGTGTGTGTGTGTGGGGGGCTGTTGGCTCACCTCTGGGGGCTGCCAGTCAAGGATGTGGTCAATGTCCATGGTTTTCCGGAACTCCATGTACTGAAAAGGAGATGAGTCGTAAGGCCCCACTGGGCTCCCAGCACCCCTGAGGAGGGGGTGGAGCAGGGGCTCAAGGCATGGATTGCTCCCACAAAGCCCCTCCCCAAATCTCAGGGGGATGTGTCTCACCTTGCGGAGCATGGCTTCCGATTTCTGCAGGTCAAAATTCCGAGCTGTGGGAAGATGGAAAGAAGGTGGGAGGTAGGAAAGAGGCTGCCTTGCAGTTCCCTCGTCCTGGTCCTGGGCAGTGGGAGCTATGGAGGGCACTGGGAGCCTGGGTGGGACATTCTTTCCTGCCCCCTCCCCTCTCCTGGACCTGGGTGTGTGGAACAAGATGGTATGATTGGATTCCCGAGAGCCATGAGTAGACCTGGAACAGGTGGGACCAGTCCCCTCTCACTGTTCCCTCACCCTGAGCTCTCCCACCTCAGCCCTCACCTCGGAGCCAACGCAGAAGGAAATAATCATCAGGGTTGGGCAGGGCGGGCAGCACATCCTGGATATTTTCTCGAAACTGGGAAGAGAGATGCTGGTTAAAGTGGTTTTCACACTGAGCCTTGATCCTTAGACTTAGTGATTGTTTTCCTCCTCCATCCTTCCCTTCCGCAGGCCTCTGGCCCAAGATGATGGAAGGATGGGTGGGCAGATGAATAGGAGGAGACATAGCTCATTGGATGGGTAGGTGAATGGAAGGAACGTTAGATGGGTGAGTAAATGGATAGAAAGAATGGATGGATGAGTGGGTGGGTGAATGGGAAAAAAAGAAGGAGAAATCAATGAATGGGTGGATGGAGAGGAGAGATGGGTGGGTGAATAGAAGGAAGGAGAGATTTGTGGGTGAATGGATAGAAGGAGGAATAGATAGATGTGTGGGTGGGGATGGGAAGATAAATGGAAGGGAGGATAAATGGAAGAAAGTATAAATGGGTGGGTGGGTAAGTGGATTGGAGGATGGGTGTATTGTATTTCCCCCTTATCTGTGGGGATACGCTCCAAGACCCCCAGTGGATGCTTGAAACCATGCATACTGAACCCTATATATGAGCTCTGACAATTAAGTTCATAAACTCATCCTAGAAAAAGTGCTACATACTTCATCACTGAATATTACTATGGTTACCTTCGAAGTACTCCCCTTGGGAAGCTATACACTGATGCCAGAGCCTAGTTCACCCTTGAAAGCAAATTTGGAACTTTCTGGAATGACCATCAGAGCCGTCATCATATTACCCTTGATGTCCTGAATGGCATCAAAATGTCTTCCTTTCAATATTTCCTTTATCTTTGGGTAAAGAAAGAAGTCATTGGGGGCCAGATCAGGTGAGGAGAGAGGGTGTTCCAATACAGTTATTTGTTTACTGGTTAAAAACTCCCTCACAGACAGTGCCGGGTGAGCTGGTGCATTGTCGTGATGCAAGAGCCATGAATTGTTGGTGAAAAGTTTAGGTCGTCTAACTTTTTCACGCAGCCTTTTCAGCACTTCCAAATAGTAAACTTGGTTAACTGTTTGTTCAGTTGGTACAAATTCATAATGAATAATCCCTCTGATAGCAAAAATGGTTAACAACATTGTTATAACAAGTTCGAAAACTTAATTGTCAGACCTCGTATACCAAGTTTTTTTTCCTATACATACATACCTATGATAAAGTTTATTTATGATTTAGACACAAGAAGAGATTAACAATAATAATAGAACAATTATAATATACTGTACCAAAATAGAACAATTATAATATACTGTAACAAAAGTTACGCGATTGTGGTCTCGCTCTTTCTCTCTGATAACCGATCTGATAGCTGATACAATACTGAGTGACTAACGGGCAGACAGCTTCTACAGTGTGGATACACTGGACAAAGGGATAATTCATGTCCTGGACAGGACAGAGTGGGAAGGCGAGGATTTCATTATGCCACTCAGAATGGCATGCAATTTAACATTTACAAATTGTGTATTTCTGGAATTTTTCATTTTATATTTTCAGACTGCAGTTGATGTGCATTTTGTATTTTCAGACTGTAGTTGAAGCCTCAAAAGTAAAGCTGAGGATAAGGGGGCGACTACTGTACTGTAGTCTAAGTTTTTTTTTTTTTTTTTTAATGTGTCAGCCCACCAAGGCTTCTACCTGTTTTTCATCCCATTTTCTACAAAAACATGGTTAAGGACCATGGGTCCTCTTCCCCATTGACTGTGAAGATGGTACATCCTGCCCTGTCTCTCTGGCTCTTACAGACAAGTCGTTTTTCAGGGTCCTGGCGAAGAAGAGGGAACAGTCAGAGGGCAGACCATTAGCATCCTTAAGCTCTCTCCTAAGGGGCCTGGGGGGTTGGCAGCTGCCAAATAAAACTCTCTGAATCTGACTTCTGAATGAGAAGAAGTCAGGCTTGATCTGGAACCCACGCTATTGATTGTTCCCTCAACCCCTTCTGGGACAGGGCTGATGACACTGGGCACTGTGAGACCTGACCTTGGGGGAGGTGACAGCAAAGAGACAATGTCAAGGACACTATGAAACAACAGAGTGGGGCAGGGTTGCAGCCACCACCACCCCCTCTGCCCCTCAGCCCTTTTCCCTGGAGCTCCAGGGGAAGGGGCTCTCACCTTGGCCAGGGTCTCTGCCTGCTTGGGGCTCAGGTCTCCAACTCGGCCACTCATGATGCTGGGTGAGGCTGGAGGAGTGGGGACTCCTGCAGGCAGAGGCCCAGCCTGGTCTGTGGCCCTGACTCAACCGGGTCTTTTGCCCCCACTCCTGGGTGTGGCTCTAGGACCTCCTCCTTGGCCAACCGTTGAATTGCACATTACATAATTGGGATTAAGTGAGGTCCTGTGTTTGGCTCTGGGGCAGGTCCGAGGGGTAGGCTGCTATGGGAGGGGTAGGCGTGCTGGGTGGAGGACGCTGGGAGGAAATGAAGCTGGCCTCCCGTGGTGTGGGAGCCCAGGCTGAGTGCTTACAGAACTCCCATCAGTGTTCCCAGGCCTCCAGAGGTCACTGGCCCAGAGAAGAGGGGGATTTCAAGGGGAGTGAGGACTGCTCCCTGCAGGCACCCCGTCTCTCCCAGCTTCAGTTTCCCCATCTCACTAATGAAGGGATTCTATATCTAGGGTCCCACCCAGCTCTGACAGATAGGGATCAGGGACTCAGTCTAATAAACAACAGTTCATTCACTTTGTCTGGGTGGGAGGCTCATATTCTTTTTCTTTTTTTTTTTAGACAGGTGCTCTGTTAAACATGAAAGACATTGGTTTAAATTTTTTTTTTTTTTTTTTTGGGGAATATTGGGGAACAGCGTGTGTGTTTTCCAGGACCCATCAGTTCCATGGCAAGTTGTTGTTTTTCAATCTAGTTGTGGAGGGCACAGCTCACTGGCCCATGTGGGAATCGAACCGGCGACCTTGGTGTTATGAGCACTGAGCTCTGACCACTGGGCAAACCAGCTGCCCGAGGCTCATTCTTTTGCAACAAGTGTCCATATTCAAGAAGAGACAGGCTGGGACAGAAAAATGGAATTCAGGTGTCTTTGCTGAAGATTCGTTTTCTCCACAGGGCCAACACCACTTTTCCTGATGTCTTTCAAATTTTATCCTGCAGTGCTGGCCCTGCACTTTCGACATGGGGCAGGTCTGAGCAGTCCCCCACCCTGCAGCCGTCCCTTCTCATCGCTGAGGTCTTGTCCAGAATCCTGCATCCCCTGGGCCCTAAGGGAGAGGTGGGGCATGTTGATGGCCTTGGGGCAAGGAGGATGTTTCTTGGGATTTTAAACACACGATTAGTGAGGGGTATCCACCATCTATGCAAGGTGATGAGAAAAGCCCAGAAGGTCCCCCGTCCTTTGATTGGTCATGTTGGCTGATGTTTCACTTTCCCATAAGACCTCCCTTTTAAGATGGCATCTCAGAGTGTCACTTGCCTCATTGATAAAATGGGGCGGTCCACACTTGCCCTGTCTTCCTTACACGGTTAGAAGAAAGATCTAATGAGATATATAGGGTCATGCACATCTAAGGGATTATTTTCCTCCAGTGGTCAGATGCTCCGAGAGGGCAGAGGCCATGTTGTCAACAACTGCCTATAAAGAAATTAAAAGTGCATCAGCTTGAGACCACAGCATGTCCATGTGGCCACATTTTCCAGGCCTTGAGCGTTCTGCGTGGGCTGAAACCACCCCTGGGCTAGCCTTGGCCCCAGAAACTGGGCTAGCCCAAGCCACTCTGCCCAGGGCTCTCCTAAGGTCCCCCTACCCCTAGGGCATCCTGGGGCCCCACCTCTGGGCTATCTCGGGCCTCTTTAGACCACCTGATGTGAGTTAGTGCTGGATACCTTTCTTGCTCTGGGCCCCTGATAGAGTTGGGTCCAGAAGGAGAAGGAGGGGCCATTTCTCTTTGTGTGAGGCACCTGCCAGAGGTCCTCAGGAACAGTTAGATAACTCTCCACACCCCAGTCCTGCCCCACTTCACATTCCTGCCTCTTTCTGCAAACTCCTGGCTGCTGTCCACACCCACTTCCTGCCAGACTGGCAGCTTGTGGAGATTTGGTTCCTCCACTGCCCTCTTATTAGCCCCTAATCCTGCCTGTTTCTCACCAGTCTCCTTTCTCACCCTAATCCCTCTAATGTGAGGTGCCTCCGTTACTTCTGGGGACATTGGAGGCTGGGCAGGGAGGGCCAGGAGGAGGGTTTGGGGGTCTTCCCAGGAGCTGTGCTTTTTGTGATCCAGACCACAAATGGGCACAGAGCACCTACTGTGTGCGCAGAGTATCATCGTCTACAGAGCCATTCCATAGAGCTTTCTGCGATGATGGAAATGTTCTACATCGAGACTGTCCTTGGACAAATCTGGTAGCTACAGGTCATGTGTGAATCATGGTTAGTAAGACTGAGGAACTCCAGTTTGAATTGATTTGAATTTTGATTCATTTGACTTTAAATTGCCCCATGTGGCTTGTGCCTTCCATATTGGACAGCACAGGTCTACTGCATTTGCTGAAGGCATATTATATGCCAGGCCCCATTCTAAATGCATTGTCTCATTTAAATCTCAGAACACCCCTCGGATTAAGTACCATTATTATGCCCATTTTACAGATGAGTAAACTGAGGTACAGAGACGTTAAGTAACTTAGCCAGCGTTAAACCCATGAAATTAACCACTCTGCTGTTGCACTGTTAGGCTGTTCCACAGTCTTGGTTCCAGAAGCTTCCACCCTAATCAGGGAGAGGACCTAGGCATGGAAGTCACCCTAATAGGATGCAGGGGCATTTGAGCCAGAAGGAAGGGAGGATTTTGATTAGTTGAGATTGGAGGAGAGGCAAGGGCATCCCAAGTAGAGGTGATGGCATAGGCAAACGTGTGGAGGTGGGAAAGTGAAAAGCGTGTGGAGGAACAGTTACCGAGATGGATTAGGTCGCTGCCCACACAGAGCACACAGTCTCCCATTTGTTGAGCATTTCCTCTGTGCTGAGTGTGTTACATCATTATCAAACCATTTGGAATCAGGTAGGGATATCCCCATTTTACAATCAAAGAAATGGAAGACCAGAGAGATTAAGAAACTTTTCTGAGGTCACACAGCCAGTAAAGGGGGAGTCAGGGTTTGAACCCAAGCTTGTCTGACTCTGGAACCATAACCCAGCCCAGCCTTCCCTTGGAGAGCTTAACATTGGGCCTGGAACATTGTAAGTGTATAATAAATGGTCTAAATCATCATTGTGTGTCCCTAGGGCTACAAGTGTCTTGAGGCCAACGGAATTAATTTCCCTTCCTGAAAACAAAGGCCCTTGCACAGGAGAAGCCCCACACCCACGCACAGTACACATTTTCTCCAAGATTGTGTTTAACTTTTAGTTTGCCAAGCTTTCAGGGGACCATGGTAACAATCATGACATAAGCAAACAACCACAGGAGTTAGACAGGGCTGCCCACGCCACACCCTGGAACCTTTCCTTCTAGGCGGTTGCTAGGAAATGTGAAACGGTTGTCCCTATGGCCCCACTGCTTGGCACATTCCTGTCTGCCTTCCCTTAGATGGGTCATACCAGAACCAGTGGGGTGGCTACAGAGGGGGTCTGGGGGCCGGGCATGGGGTAAGCATTGCTGAGAAGAGGCAAGTGTGTGAGTGGGGTGGTTCAGACCACAGTAAGCTGAGGTGGGGGTGGCCTAAAGAGGGGAGATGAAAAGGGAATTGGTGAAGGGATGCTTCACCAGAGTCCCGGTGCTGCTCTGGGTAGCACCCTGGGAGACTCAGCGTTCCATCTTTTACCCTTGGGCCATTTCATTTCCTTATTTTCTAATGAAAAAAATTTGTGTGATATATTTCACATACCATAAATGCACCATTCTTAAAGTGCACAACTCAGTGATTTTTAGTATATTCAAAGGTTGTGCAACTGTCTCCGCCATCTAATTACAGAACATTTTCATCACCACGCAAAAACCCTGTACCGTTAGCAGTCACTGCCCATTTGCAGCTCCCCTGCACCAGCCTCCGGCAAGCACTAATCTACTTTCTATCTCTATAGATTTCCATGTTCTGGATGTGTCATCTGAAAAGAATCATGTAGTACGTGATCTTTGGTGGTTGGCTTCTTTCACTCAGCATAATGTTTTCAAGGTTCATCCATGTTGTAGCGTGTGTCAGTGCTTCATTCCTTTTTATGGCTGAATAATTTCCTTTTGTATGGATATATGTATCACATTTTGTTTATCCATTCATTGGTTGATAGGCATTTGGGTGGTTACCACTTTTTAGCTATTATGAATAATGCTGTGATGAACATTTTTTTTGTACAAGTTTTTGTGGAAATGTACGTTTTCAATTCTCTTGTATATATACGACATCTGATAATTAAGTTCGTGAACTTGTTGCAACAATGTTGTTAACCTTTCTTTGATACCAGAGGGATTATTCATTATGAATTTGTAGCAACTAGATAAACAGTTAACGAAGTTTACTATTTGGAAGGGCTGAAAAGGCTGTGTGAAAAAGTTAGATGATTCCTAACAATTGTCACCCCCAATAAACTGAAAGAGAGAAAGGAAGGAAGGAAGGAAGGAAGGAAGGAAGGAAGGAAGGAAGGAAGGAAGGAAGAAAGAAAGAAAGAAAGAAAGAAAGAAAGAAAGAAAGAAAGAAAGAAAGAAAGAAAGAAATAAAGAAAGAAAGAAAGAAAGAAAGAGTTAGACAACCTGAACATTTTGTCAACAATTCATGGCTCTTTCATCACGACAATGCACCAGCTCACACGGCACTGTCTGTGAGGGAGTTTTTAGCCAGTAAACAAATAACTGTATTGGAACACCCTCCCTACTCACCTGATCTGACCCCCAATGACTTCTTTCTTTACCCAAAGATAAGGGAAATACTGAAAGGAAGACATTTTGATGACATTCAGAACATCAAGGGTAATACGATGACAGCTCTGATGGCCATTCTAGAAAGAGTTCCAAAATTGCTTTGAAGGGTGGACTAGGCACTGGCATCGGTGCATAGCTTCCCAAGGGGAGTACTTCGAATGCGACCGTAGTGATATTCAGCAATGAGGTATGTAACACTTTTTCTAGGATGAGTTCATGAACGTAATTGTCACACCTCGTATATCCTTAGGAGTGGAATTGTTAGATCATATAGTCATTTTATGTTTACCGTTTTTGAGGAACTGCCAAACTGTTTTCCAAAGTGGCTGCACCATTTTACATTCCCACTAGTGAGGTGTGAGGGTTCTAATTTCTTCATACCCTCACCAACATTTATTTTCTGTTTTCTTTTATAAATCATTATAGCCATCCCAGTGGGTGTCAAGTGGTATCTCATTGTGGTTTTGAATTGCATTCACCTAACGACTAATTGAGCATCATTTCATGTGCTTATTGGCCATTTGTACATTTTCTATTGAAAAATGTCTGTTCAAATGTTTAAAATGTCTATCCGTTTTGAAATTGTGTTATTTGTCTTTTTATTGTTGACTTGTAAAAATTATATATTCTGGATATTAATCCCTTATTAGATACATAATTTGCAAATAGTTTCTTCCATTCTGTGGATTGTCTTTTCACTTTCTTTAGTGTCTTTTGGTGGACAGAAGTTCTAAATTTGATGAAGTCTGACTTATCTACTTTTTCTTCGGTTGCTTGTGCTTTTGGTATCATATCTAGGAAAATATTGTCAAATCCAAGGTCACAAGATTTACCTCCATGGTTTCTTTGAAGAGTTTTATGGTTTTAGCTCTTATATTTAGTTTTTTAGAGGGAGGCACATAGCTCTCGAGTCAGACACCTTGAATTCCAATCCTAGCTGAACAAATGACTGTGTCTCTGAGCCTTACTTTCCTCCCCTATAAAACAGGGATGATTATATTTATTTCACAAAGCTGTTGTCAACGTAAGAAACATCCAAACCTGTAGAGAATTTGCTAAGTTTTTTTGAGCCAAACTGATGACAATTGCTGGGAAGCAAAATCTCAACAGATTGAGAAAATGCTCTGGAGAATGGTAGATTTGCAGCTTATTTTATACATTAGTATAAAAGGAGATGTAAGCAGGGTTACATGAAATCCATTGGTGGTAGATTAAGGGGGCAGGAGAAAGCAAAGCGGGGGAGGGGAACCTCTGGGATTGGATAAAAAGTAAAATGGTGAGATACATAGTTCTTTCACATTGATGGGAACAGGATAGTTAATAATAAATATTTACGACACATGGAGATGGTATTTGGAGAATAAGGTAACAGTGAGGGGTTCTGTGGTCTCTTGCCCTGGTGTGGAGGTTGTGCTCGGAGGGGTCTTGACAAGAGATTACTCTGACATTTCAAAGGTATGTTATCTTAGATGCAAAAAGACAATAGACAAGCTCACTTAAGGTAAAGACTGACCTTTGTCAAGAAAGCTACAGGCCTAGGGTGTGACTACCGGCCATAACTCCATAACTCACTTTGTGTTAGGAATTTTTATGTTCAGACTTTTGATCTCTGAGTTTGTAAGGCCAGCCATGCAGGCCTCCCCTGAGCTTTTCAAGTTTAGTATGTGGCCCTTTTTCGTCCACACTGTCATGAAGATTAAGCAAGGTAGCGTAGGTAGGGCAGCAGGCCTACATAGGTGCTCAGTAAATGGCATCTATTATTTTTTGTAAGGCTTTAGTAGGCATCTTGGGGGTGCAGCCTAGACTGGTGACGGGGGTGAAGAGGAGACAGATACAGGCAAATGATGACCCTATTATGTGATGAGCACTGGTCCCGTTGCTCTGAGAGCTTGGAGAAGGGACCCTAACTCTGCTAGGGGCTGGGTGCAGAAGGGGGTTAGGGAAGGCCTTCTAGAAAAGGGCTCCAGGGGCTTTGAGGGTGCACAGAACAAGATTGGGAAAGGAGTCCTAAGCTGAGGGTGTGGCATGAGCAAAGGTAGGGAGGCGGGAAGGAAACTTCATGACTTGGTGAATTCAGATCGTTGGGTGAAATTGGAATGGAGGTGTTGTGTCCAGGTCACAGAAGGCCTTGTAAGCCACCAATGAGACTGGCCTTTCCCTGGGGGAAATGGGGAGCCGCTGAAAAGCTTATGCAGGGTGTGGTGTGATCAGATTTTCATTTCAGAAAGATTTTTCTGGCTGCCCTGTGGAGTCAGGACCGGAGGGGGTAGGATGGGCGCAGTGGGACTCATGGACTCCTTTCTAACAATCCAAGGTGGAGGCCCTGATTGAGGCTGTGGCCTGGGGGAGGAAGATGGGGTTCAGGGGTATTCAGAAAGCAAGCCAGCAAACTGCAGAGCCAGGATCTGAACCCAGGTTGGACCAGCTCTTTCTGTCACACTAGACGGCCCCACAAAGAGCCTGGGCCTGGTGGACTTGGCGTATCAGGGCCTCAACCCTGCAAAGCTGCCCTTTTGGAGCTGGAAGCTGGGAGCCCTGTTTATGCTTCCATGGGGCACAGAGGGATGGTTGGCCCAATGGCGTCCCCTGGTGGTTGAAGATGGAGGTCACCCGAGGGCCACTCCGCTCAGGCCTGGCACAGCAGCCTCGCCTCCTGATTCTGTGCCTCCTCTGTGAAGTCACCAAGTGTGAAGCCCGGCCACCGGCCACCGAATGTGCTCATTAAGCTCGCATGCTATCTGGATAGACGATGGGTCCAGATTCACGTCTGACCTCCTCTTTGTTGTGGGATGTGACAGCTCACTTTCTGCCATGAGCCTCGCTCTCCTCATCTGTAAACCGGGGATGATGTTTCCTTCTTCAGCTCAGGCCTGGCACACAGTAGGTGTGCAGGGGAGCTGGTACTGTCACATCTCACTGAAAGACACAGATGCCCAAGCAACGTTCTCCAGACTCTGGGCCCTCCCCTCACCCCAGGAAGCTACTACCTTGCTCTGACCCACAGTGTGCCACCTGTCTCAGCCTGGCACTCCCTAGCGGGGCCCATTTGCCCTCTTTTTTCCTGAGTGGCAGGGTAGGGACACCACTGGCAGCAAACCTGGGTGCTGTCTCTACCTCTGCCATTGGACACTGAGCCTTTGGTTAAGGCACTCCCTATTGTGAGCCTCGGTTTCCTGGCCTGAAAAATGGGGCTATAATCTGTCTGCTTCAGGGTTGCATATAAAGGGGATGTGCAAACTGTGGAGTGCTGTGCCATGGGGCTCTGGTAAAGACCGGCTCTGGGCGCTGAAGGGAGACACAGTGGTGTCTCCCTCCAGCCTGTCTCGTGAAAGGTGAGCTGGACTTGGGTGGAGATTTAGGGGCAGGGAAACTTTCCAACTGCCCTCAAAACACCCATATAGGTTTCCTTTAATCCCCCCTGCCTCCTTTGGAATATCTGGGGTCTTTCCAGTGAGGAAATGGACCAGGAAGTACTGGCCCAGCCTCCATTCCTCTGGACAGATAAAGCCTGGGTATTTCTAAACACCTCATTTTGAGCAAGAGTTTTGATCTGTGGCCTCCTGCCAGGATTTTGCCATTCTTTCCTGACAAACAACAGACTGTTTTGTAACCTGCTTTATAAAACAGCTTTATTAATAACTAAGTGTGCACAGTTTTTCACAAAGAAGTAGTAAACATCAGCCAGCTGTTACCAGTGTCACCCAGCGCCCTCCTGGCTTTCCTCCAGCCTCAAACACCCCACAGCCACCCTTGCCCCATGCCTGTCTGGAAGGCTTGCTCACACATGGTCACCCCCACACATGCTGTTGTTCTTCTTTCAGGGGCCCCTTCCTTGGGCAAACACGTCTGGGTTTCTTTGCCGGATGCTCCCCCAGAATTTGGCTCCTGCCCCTCCAAGCACATGTGGTGACGACATGCCACTCAATAATAGATCATCAGAGTCACTTCTCTCAATACAGGTGACCTTACTGCTAGCAGAGCCTGGTTGGACCAGGGTCCCTAGTATCCCCAGGGCCTGCAGTGCCTGGTACTAGACAGATACTCATTAAAAATTGATGAATAATTGCATGAACAAAGAAACAAACTTGGGGCAAGACAGCCCCTCCCTGGGCTGTTTCTTCGGTGGCTCACACCAGCCTCCTGCTGCTCACGGCAGCCCCGCTCTCGTGGATGGCACAGCTTGGGAGCACGGTGCTCCAGCCACCCGAGCCACTGGGCTGCCCCCCCCCCCCCTTAGTACTTTCAAGGCAACCAGATGAGGCTGTGCTGACGGTGGAAAATCAGCTGTGGATGGTTAGAAAGACCAGGGTCAGGGTTCAAGTCCATGAAACCCCTGTTCTTAAGCAGAGGGCACGAAGGCTCTGTCATGACAACAGGTGGGCCCAGTGAAACCTGGCACTGGGTCTTCCCAACCCCAGTTGGTCACACCCTCCATAGCCTGCCAAGGGCAGTGGGAAGGTGGCTCTGGGACACCTCAGGGCATCAGGGGGCTCTGTCTGGGGAGGCCGTATGGAGGGTGACCACACAGTGCCACATGGGTGGTGGGAAAGCCTGCCACATCTGTGATATGGAAGCAGCCCTGGGACAGGGGGGTGTCCTGTGAATTTTGTCTGACAGCCCCAGACTGCCTTCTTGATATTGGCACAAATTTTTTTTTTCTTGCCAAACTACTCACTCTTCTGGACCAAGAGTGCCTCAAGGCACTGGCTTTTGGCATTTTGTTTCATTTAGTTAGTTTACTTTTGATAGCATCAGAGCTGTTTTTCAGACTCTGTGCTAAACCATGAATGATACAGCTGCCACAGATGGAGGGGCTGGAGGCCCCAAGGACCTAACGTAGCTCACCTGAAGACTCCTACCTTCCCAAGGCTTATAATTTTCTTGCCAAAAATAGGTCCTGGGAGTTTGAGAAACTGCTTATGAACTGAAGAAAATGAAATCACAGAATCTGAGGGCAGGAAAAAGGCCGGAGTCCAGCTTCTGGCTGGACAGTGAGTCTGCTGAGGCTCCCAGTCTCTGGGAAGGGCCTTGGCAGCCAGAATGCTAATGCTTTGCAGGGAGAACCCTTTTTATAGGGACATTGGACCACTCATTCCAGGAGACATCAACTGGATAGACAGCATTCCTTTGCCCTCTGAGACAGCAGTACAGAGGACAAACAAGGAGCTCGTGGGCAGGGATCCAGGGCCAGGGGCCAAGCCACCCTGCGGTCAGGCCACTGGCTTGGCCAGCCAGAAGGCAGGGGGCAGGGTGGTGAGGGGAAGGGTAGCACAGCCTGCGCTCACAGGCCCCCTTCAATAGCTTCCTTTCCACCTGGAATCAACCCGCAGAGCCACACCCAGCTTGGCGGCTTCCTCAGCTCATTCCAGGGCAAGTTCTGCTCTGTTGGGTGCAGGCCACCCAGCAAAGCAGGTGACAGTCCTGACTGTGGGCTGTGGGCACAAGGAGAGCCAGCTTTGGAGAAATAGATGCCATCACTGGCCAGTTGCTGGGTCACATGGTAGGGTTGGCAGCCGACCTTCAGCTGCCGCCTCGGGGAGACACAAAGGTGGAGGAAAAGCTGGATGGTTCTCCAAGAAGAAAGTCAGAGACTAAGACGAGCACCGTGGGACGGCAGCTCCACTCTCCACACACCAGCACGGTCCACCTTGCTCCAGTTACACGCAGAGAACGGGGCCTCCCTGCTCTTAGGGCCTGAAGCTGTGCTCCCTGCAAGGCCGAGGGCTCATGTACTGAGGGTGCCCAAAAAATTGTATACACATTTTAAGAAAGGAAAAACTATTAAAATTGTAATACTCAATATGGACCGATAACAAAAGAGGAATACAAGTCACGTTTGACTTCTGCAATTACAAGAGGTGCTCAAAGTGGTTACCATCAGCATCCAGACACTTCTGATGACGGCGAACTACTGCTTGAGCAACGTTGACCAAAGTGTCAATTGGTATACATTTTTTGGCACTCCTGGTATGTGCCCCCAAGCCGGGATACCAGGCATGGGTGAGTCTTGGGACAGGTGGACCTTGTCAGGAGGGATACAGGGCAGGATACAGGAGGGATTCTGCAGTCAGGACCCTTCCTCAGTGGATGCTGGTCCATCCTCAGGGTTCTCATTCTCGTTCTCTGTGACCAGGGAATAAGATGCTTGTCTGAATCCTCTGTGTGGCTTATGCACTGGGTGTCTCCTTCCTGCTTGGCTACTGTGCCAGGTGGGCCCATGAGGAGCTGAGATGGCGATATGGGGTGAGTGATCTCTGAGGTCGCCTCCCTCCCTGGGAGAGGAGGGGCAAGGGAGTGGGGTGCTAAGGGAATTGGAGAGCACGGACACAGAGGCGGCCAGCGTCTTCATTGTGCTGGAGACGATCCTGTTGCCTCAAGACCCTGAATCTTCTCCTCAGCGGCCTTGTCGGGGAGCAACACCTCCACAGTATAGCTGATCTTCTTGGCGTGTATCAGGCTGTAGGTGTTGTCAAAGCGCAGGACATCTACAAGGACGGAGAAGGAATCAGGCAACTCGAGTACGGCCCATCTGCACACCTGGTGCCTCCCAGGACTGTGGGTGAGGCTGGAGGGTCAGCCACTGTCCCGTCCCCAGCCCATTGCCCACAGCCATCTCTTTGGATGATGCCTGTGTTCACTAAAGGAATAATAACACCCCCCAGCAGGCCTCAGCCCCTTCTAGGTGCCAGGCATTACATCAGCACTCATAACTCCCTGAAGCCGCAAGGCAGCCCATGGAAGGTACTGTCACCCCCATTACATGGATGAGGCTTAGAGAGGGTGATACGACTTTCCACTGATTACAGAGCAAGGGAGGGCAGGGACTGGGATTCCCTTATCTTGATGCTCCAACCTAGAGAAGAGCTCTGCTTTCCCCAGAGGAGAGGGCTGAGCTCCATTAAACCATGTTTTCATCAAGCCTTTCGTAGAAGGCATGTCCTTCAATGCCAAGGTCCAATGTGGACTCTGGGACGTGTTGAGTCATCCAGTTTCTGTCTCCACTCTCCTAATTCTCCCTTTCCACAAAGGTGAACTGGAGCTGTATCAGTAAGCATTAGTAAAATTTGTTCTCCTTCTCCAGAGGAAATCAAGCGCGGGTCCCCCTTCTTCTAGCTCCCTTCCCGGTAAAGAAGGGAGGTCCGCAGATTTGCTGGGCAGTGCTGTTTCTCGTCACACTGACCAAACTATATTTGGTCTGGGTAGCCGGGGAAGGAAGGACAAACACCTGGAAGACTCATCTCTTCAGGATGCCCAGAGTGGGGTGGTCCACGCACCTGGGCAGGCTGGGACCCCTGAAGCTAAGACCATGGTTGTTTTATACCTGTCCAGCCCAGTGTAGGGGCTTCCTAGGAGCTGATTCCGCAGCCCCAGGCTGTGAGTCTTGCTTTCCACAATGTGTCTCTGCCCTTGTACGCATACTGAGGGCCACTCGTCAGATCCAACACCCCAAGCCAATGCCCGTGGCACCCATGGGATCTAGGAGCATGCACAGACCCCCATGCCCTCCCTGAGAGCTGGAAGTAGAGGGGAAAGAGAGAAGCCAGACTGAAAACACACGTCAGCTCATTTCTCTGCCAGGAGGAAGAAAACAACTCCAGTGAACCCTGCAGCTCTTACAGACGCCAGGCTTGTGGCAGGTGAGGCTCCCATCCTCTGGCACCATGTGGGCGTTGTAGCGCTGGCTGGACAGCACCTCTGTCATGTCCCCTACCCGCTGCCGCTCCCCCTGCTTGGTCTTCAGGAAAACCCCAAAGCCGATGTCTGCTCCATCTGATGCAAACTGCCACCTGCAGGGGACAGGGCCCTTCTGATGACCACCTGCTTGGGCTCCGGACCCCTCCCAGCTGTGCCCAGGGGTGAGTGGCCACCATCCCTACCTGAGCACGCAGCCTGGGAACAGGATCTCGTTATCCACCTGCAGGGAGGAGCCGCGGCCCACGGTCGCCGTGTGCTCATACTGCACCTTCACCTGGTTGTGCAGGTAGTAGCTCTTGGGCACCTCGCCCCCGTAGCTGATCTGTGGGTGAGGGTGAGTGAGTGGGACCATGGCCATCGCCTCTCCCTCCCCGACTGCTGGACACCCTGTACCTTGGTCAGGCACTTGGGGTTGCCATCGGGGTCAGTCATGGTCCCCCCATACTCCATGGGTATCTGGTCGGGGCTGATGAACTTTGATAGCTCCTGCTTCCAGTTGCCTGTGGGAGTAACAGTGAGGGCTCTGCTGGGACTCAGGAAGGCTGCCAGAAGGCAGAGGGAGCCAAGCCCTGGGAGGGGATCTGATGTGTTTTTGGCTTGCTCCCTGGGTGCCTACTCCTGAGAGTACCCAAGAGATTTACATAGCCATTCAGGTTCGGATATAGGGCCCAAAACCTTGCCTGAGTGGACAAAGGCTGACACATGTCAAGCCAAGGTCAGCATCTCAATAAAGAAGATGAACCAGGGAAAAATGGGGCCTTGAGCTCTGACTTCTGATTCCTAGGCAGATGGGGAGATGGACACAGCCAGCAGGCCAAGTCACTCACCTCCTAGAATGACTATCTTCTTTTGAGTCACTTCAGTCAAGAAGGACTTGACCAAGTTGAAGGCCACAGGGAACAGCCTGGGGGCTGAAACACATGAAACTCCCTTGGGAAGCCAAGCCAGACAGGACTTGGATGAAGTCATGCCCAAGGGCACGGGCTGCACAGGAGCTAGGCAGATCTAGATTCTGCCACCTCCTGCTGTGTGACCTTCAGCTAGTTACTCACCCTCTCTGAGTCTTAGTGCTGTGAACTATAAAATGGAGATTAAATTAAACACTATATCCATAATACTTGGCACAGTGCCTGAGTCTCAATAAATGGTTGCCTCCCCTGCTCAGCTATAGGGTTTTGGCAGTGTGGATTCCCCAGTGGTGCCTCTTCCTTTCCACTCTCCAGTTTTTCCCAGGTTGACTTGGAATCCTCTTGAGTGCAAGTCCGTGGGGCATCTGCATTAGACCTCATGGCCCATCTGAATTGTTCATGCTTACTGGGAGCTTTCTGTGGGCCAGGCTCTGTGCTACGCCTTCTCCACAGACTGTCTCATTTAACCTCACAGCTGTCTTATGAGAAGGTGCCATTACATCTCCATTTCATGGAATGGGAAAACTGAGACTCAGCGAGGTTCAATAGATTTGCTCAAAGTCACAGAGCTAGCTGGATTGGAAACCAGACCATCTGACCTGGAGCACGTGCAGGGACCCCTTCGCTATGCCCCTGTCACAGACAGGGACCATTCCTGCTCAAAATGTGCCCACCAACCTATGTGGTCCATGGACCATCTGTTACCAGCCCACACTCAGATAAGTAAAGAAAATAATAGCAAACATTTAGAAACTTATAACTTATTTGACATTGCTGCACATGCTTTTGTATATTCCAAAAGTATCAGTCTATGAAGGACTGAGCTAAAAACAAGCAAACACAAACAAACAAAAACAAGAAAACATTCTTCACAAAAGATGCTTGGAGAAGCCTTGAACTCAGTGGCTTACCCACTGTCCCCCCACATTCCCACTCCTCCCCCCACCAGTCATCCTCACCTCGAACAACAAGTAAATGCTTTATCGTCTCAGGATAATTTGCTTCCACGAGGGCAAAATACTGTGGAGTTAAGAAGAGTCTGGTCTAGGCCACGCTCCCACATCCCTGCCTGGATTTGGTGGCCTCTGAGGGTGTGGAGATGAGCCCTCTGCCCCGCTATTCCCTGACCCACCCCATCTCCTGTGATACACTTCCTCCTCGGAGGTGGTATCCTGAGCCAGCTTCACTGGCTGCTCTACGGGCCCCCTGGGGGGTATCCTCCGTCCTCCATGAATCGGAAGCTGGTGTGGGCAGTGGCTGCCTACTCTCCTTGAGCCAGCTCTGACCTTACCTGTTGGTAGACCTCCACAGCTGGCTTCCACAGGTGTTTCAGGCTCAGCCCCTCCAAGTCAAACACCATTACTACCATCTCGATCTTCCTGCCCAGCTGCATGGGACAGAACAGGTCTATAAGTCAGACAACAGCTCTAGTGGGAAGATCCTGGCTAGAGAAGCCTGAGCACCACTCCCACCTTCCTGCCACCCCCACCCCTAGCGGCCCACAGTGTTTTCCAAATAGATTGGACCCATCTAAGCTCTGACAAGATGCCGCATTGGAGCCCTGGCACGGTGGCCCTTATCACACTATTTTTTCAACACTATTGCCTGGAATTAGTTATCTGTGGAATTAAAGACATCCGTGGTTGTCCAGTGGACATCTTTCTGTACAGTAGTATACTACCTCGGCCAGTGTCTGTAGTCACACAGCTGTATGCAAGCCAGAGCTATGCTGGCAGGCTGTGTGGCCTTGGGTGGGTTTTTCACCCCTCTCAGCCTTCATTTTTTTGTGTGTGTGTAAAATGGGGATAATTCCAGGCTCTAATAGAATTGCTGTAAGGACTCAATGAGCCCATGTGCCTGGCACGTGGCTAGTCCCCGGTGAATAGTAGCAGATATTGTTAGTAGTATCTTCATCACCATAACCATTGGCTCCAGTTGGGAACATCCATGCCGTGGAAGACGCTGCTTTGACCCTATAATATCAGCCATCTTGTTTGAGAGACACACATCTATTCAAATCAGGAACTAAACACAGTGCTTTACAAGTCTCTCGTGCCTGCCACAAATCTCTGTGGAGGTCCTTTGTGTTTAGGGCTGTGCCAGTTGCTGGGTACACAGGCTCTGTCCATGTCATGTGGAGTCAGCCGTTCGTCAAATCATCCCACAGTGACATAACAGCTCCCCCTGGGAGTCCTCTCCTTAGGCTCATTATATACTTAGACTCAAACCAACAGGGCATTAGACTCACTCTGAAGGACACAGGCCAGAAAACACAGAGTTAGGGGCAAGGAGGAGATCTGCAAAGGTGGGTGTGGGTCCCTCATGGCTTAGAAGCCCCATGTCCCACAGAACTGAATCTTTTTTTTTAAGCAGCTCCATAGTAGCTTCTAGGGACCCACAAGGGATGTGCCCAGTTTCCAGGGTCACTGCTCTCAGGGACACCCAAAGCAATGGCTCCCCCATCAGGTGTTTACAGTTATGCAATTTACAACCAGTGGATGTCTTTTTCATAAGTAAAGCTGACCTTTCCCTGTTCCCAGGGTTACCGGGGAACAGAATGAGAGCGTTCACTGCACCCAAGGTCAGCGGGGAAAGGGCTTTAGTGACTCTAGGCTCATGCCAGCAGAGAGTGTCATGCACATGTTAGGTGTTTGTGGATGGGTGACTGGAGGAGAAGCCATGTCCCAGGAGAGCCTGGAGTGCTGGGCTGGGGGGAAGCAGGGACAGGATCCCCTGTGCCAGTCACTCACCTTCTGACTCTGTAGCTCACACTCCTTCAAAAGCAGTTCAAAGCCCTGGATGCGCTTCCGGATTAGTTCCTGCTTGGAAGCTGACAGGAGGAGACCCTTGGGGTCCAGGGCGCCGACCAAGTCGAACCACACGGGGCAGCCTTCATAGTCGTAGCCGCACAGACCACCTGCGTCATACAGCTGGACCACCTGGGGTGAGGTACTGATTCAAACCAGCCCACCGGGCCATGTCCCTGCTCCATCAGGTGGCTGGACATGGTTGGGGGCAGTGAAGTGGGGGGAATCAGATGGCCTAGAGGATGCTGAGTGGCGCTCACCTCTGAGGTCTGCCATGTGAGGATGTTGTCCAGGTCCTGTTGCTTCCGGAACTCCATGTGCTGTGGAGACACAGCAGGATCTGAAGGCTGCCTGCCCCAAAGGCCTTGAGGGCACCTGGGGACATCAGGCCAGGTCTCTCACTCACAGTCAGCAAGATCCTGCCAGAGCATCCCCAGCTTCTACTGACATGGAACTGGGGGTGGGGATGCCAAGAGGAGAGCTGTGGGAACCCGGGTCTGAAGCAGAAAGGGACCCGAGGAGGAAGAAAGAAGAAACATGACAATGGGACAGAGTAAGGGTCCCCACTCTTGGTCTCTAATTCCTGGGGAACAGCCTGTGGAAGGCAGGATGCCAATGAGAATGAGGGCTTACCTTCCGGAGCATGTCCTCGGATTTCTTCAGGTCAAAGTTCTGAGCTGCAAGAAGAGTCAAGGTAAGAGGAGGCTTGAGGCCAGATCTAGAACGAGCCGTTCTCTGGAAGCTCGTGAGGAAATAATGGGTTGTCACAAGACTTTTCCTGACACGCCAAGAATATATTGGGGGTCTGGAAAGTTTGTTAAAATGCAGTGATCTTTAATTCTCTAGATGACTTTGGAGAGGCCTTGATTTCAGTTTCCAAGCCTTTTAAAATGCAGAGGTTGGTTTAGCTTGTGATATTTGACGTCCCACTGGGAGCAGAGAGCCCCTCAGTGTTAAGGGTAGTGAGGAGTCAGGCATACTTGGGCTTGAATTCTAGTTTTGTCCTTTTACTTGCTGTGCAACTTTGAGCAAGTCACTTACCTTCTCTGAGCCTTAGGTTTTTTAATCTGTTAAATGGGAATAATATATTTTTCAAAGTTATTAAAAAAAACAACATGAGACAAAGTGTATAAAGTGTTTGGCATGTTACCTGGCTCACAGTAAGTTCTCAGTAAACAGTAGCCATTGGTGTGATTACTTATTTTGAAGAAATAAATGCACTTTCATTGAATACATGGTACTCTGTTTTAGAAATGCCATGATTTTTGCTCATTGGTTCACTGAGGCATTAGTGTAGTGATGGGCCTTCAATCAGATCCAGGATCAGAGATTTACAAATGGAAGGGGCCTGAGATGCTATCAGGCTTCCTCTGCCTTGATCATGAGATACCTCCAGAAAAAACCCACCAAGGCCACCAGCTCTGCCTTGATTATCAAGTTCAAAGTTCATTCCATAGGGTGTGCTGAGTTGAAGTGAATTTTCCCTGAGCCCTGAGGTGGTTTCTGTTATTATAATAATTTTACACTGTTACAGCAATTCCTAGAAGCTGCTTCTCTAGTCCATCCACTTCCTGAAGTGTTTGCTGGGCACCTGCTTGGTGCCAGATTCTCTAAGGGGACAACACAGCTTGTCTTCAAGGCACCGGAGATAGACCCAAAGGTAGGTCCTGAAGACCATGTTCAGCAATATCTGACTCAAGGTCAGGCCAGGCCTGTCACCCTGAGAACTTCCCAGGTGTTAACTCTAACCTCACGTTGACCCTGTGCCCACCTGATGCCAGGCATTACACCCTCTACTTTAACACTCACAACAGTTGGTGGGGAGGTGGCCTCAGGTGGATTAAGAAATTGAGGCTCAGCGGAGATTTTGTGCCACGCCGATTTGAAGGGGAGTTTAGATTCTAACACAAAATGGACTGATTCCAGAGCTCGCATTCTTTACCACTCTGTGGCACTGTCTCCCCAAATCTCCCACACCTTCTCTAGAGAAACCTCCTCCCCTGCCAGCCTTACCTCGCAGCCAGCGCAGGAGGAAGTAGTCATCAGCTTTGGGCATGGTAGGCAGCAGGTCCTGGAGGCTACCCCGGAACTGGGTGGGGGTGGGAAATATGATTGTCAGAGGGCTCCCATGATCCCCCGGCCTCCAGTTCCATCCCCAACTCGTCCCACCCTTAGTCAGCCAGTCAGCCCTGCCCAGGGACCCTGCAGGTGAGGGACTGCTCAGTTAGCAGCAGCTGCCTGGGCCATTTTGCCACCTGGGAATGGGGCACCCCCCCAGCCCACCATGGTAGGAAGAGTTGAGTCCTTCTCAAACTTTGGAGGATCTCTGCCTCCCAAGACCCTCATCTATAGGTCTGAGGTGGGGCCCTGCCATCCCTATTTTTTGCCCAGATCTCTGGTGAATTTCATGCAGGCCAACCAGAGCATTTGGGGAACGTTGCCCCTGATACTGCATCTTGAGGGCCTGGATTTGGAAGCAAGTTACTTAACCTCTCTGAACCTCAGTTTCCTCACCTGCGAAGTGGGAATAATGATAAACTTGTGCCAATCAAAAGAACTTGGGCAGGTAAAGCACTTAGCATCAGGCCTGGCTTGCAGCAGGTGCCACATAAATGTGGGCACTCAGCAAAAGTGGACTTCCCAGAGTCCTGGACAATGGAATCTTTGTGGAAATAATCCAAAGGAAAGGTCAGCAGGTAGGGACTGAAAGAGAGGTCAGGGCTGCCTCATTGGGGCCCTGTTGGGGCTGAGGGAAGGAGGGCAGCTGATCTGCTGGCGGTAACTTTTCCTACTGGCAGAGTTTGGGGAAGCCGCTAGGAATTTGGGTTTGGAACCGAGGCTCAGGTTTGACGTAGAGAGAAGACCCCACTCCCATAAGGATGAAGGGAACGGAAGGTGAGGCCTGGAGGGCTGGGTGTGCTGGGGAAATCTGTGACTGAGAATTTGGGATTAGAAACAGGTGCCAGCGGAGCCATAGGAGCTGTCTTGACGGCCACCCATCAAACAAGCTTTAGCACCATAATGATGTTTAAAATAAGAATGTATTCATGTATTGCTCACACAATTAAAAATAAATAATCAACTTAAACATCTGCCGTGTTAACAACACAAGCAACGACAACTGCTATAACAATCCCCAGTTGGGACAGACACCTGGAATGGGGCTTCTTTCACATTGACCAGCTGTAACCTCTGGGCTCCTGAGGAAGTTTTTTCTGGGGGTGGGGGGGGAGGGGACGGACACTACCTGAGAAACAATAACTCTGCACCACTCAGCCCCCCTCCCCCCCAATACCAGATTCCCTCCTTTGAACCTGAAGCAGGAGGGGCAGAGGTCATATCCCTGCTTTGCAGATGAAGGAATTGAGGCTGGGGAGGAGGGGGCGAAGGGGAGGGGGTCTTCCCCAGGAACAGAGTAAGGAAGTTCCAAGGCCAGGAGGAGTCCACGTCTTCCAATCTCAAGGCCACTCCACCCTTGGAGCACATGTCAATCAACTAAGAGAAAGCCACTGAGCAGGTGCTGGGAAGGGTCTGGAGCAACTTGGAGGAAAAGCTTATCTTAGGATGATGCCATGTGGAGAAAGGAGCATCTGGCAGTGTGGCCACAGGAGGTCAAGACTTAGGAAAAAGCGGGAAGGAAATGCTCCCAGGGACTAGACCTCTGGGACTATCAGTGGCCTTTCCCCCTTCCTAGTTTTCTCTTTTTCCCTAGTTTTAAAAATAGCATTCATTTCTTTTAAATAGTAGTAAAAAGAAGAATAAACTCTTTTTACATTGTTTAAAGCTCTTTGGCCCACAGGCACCTCCATCATAATTCACCCCCACAGGCCAGGTGTCCAGTCCCTCCTAGGAGCCTAGTATCTGGGGCTTCTCTGAGGCCATTGCCAGTGGGGAGGGGATGGTTCACCAGGCGACCTTCTTTCCTTCACCTGAGGACCCCTCCTCATCTGGGGACCCTCTGCTTCTGGAACCTTCTCTTTTACCTGGGAATTCACCAGGGACCCCATCATTCATCTGAGACCCTTCTCTCGTTCACTAGGAATTCACCCAGGTCCCCCCACCCCCCTTCACCAGGGGTTCTCATTCCTCCCTAGAGCACCCTTAGGTCTTCCCCAGGTTAGGAGCCTAAAAAGAACTTTGTCCAGAAGTCTGAAGCTGCCCTTTCACAGGTCAAAAGTGTAAGGCAGGACTGTGACCCACCCCCATCCCCCACCCTGAAGTCCCAGTTTACTGTCCTGGCCATCTGCAAATCGAATTAGCGCTGTGGCACCTAAGACTTGGGTATGCTCACCCTTCCCCATGGCCCTGACACTTCTAGGTGTGGCATTCAGTACTGTCTTGAAATCACCAAAAACTTCTCCATCTCCCTTTAATGAAAACATTGACAACAGGCCCAAAGAGAAACCAAACAAATGTGTTGCAATCTCGGCAGGAGAGCTGGGAGTCTGTCTGCCCAAAGCTTCTCAGAAGCCAGATGGATGGCAGCGCCAGGTCACCCACCCGCCTCTCCCCACAACCAGAGAACAAGGGCCTGGAGCGGGCAGTAGTGAAAAGCTGGATTTCCCCAGAGAAGGACTCCTGTCGGGTGTTCTATACACAGCTGCCTCCGCAACTGCACACAGGCACTCTCCAGGGTCCCTCTTCAGTCTTAAGATAGAGGCTCCAGCCCAGGAGGGCAGCGTCAGGCTGCTCGGCCCCTCCCCAAGCCTCCCCACCCATGAAGCCCCTCACCCTGGCCAGCGACTCCTGCTGCTGGGAGCTCAGGTCCCCGACTCTGCCGCTCATGGTGCCCGTGGGTGCCTGGCTTTGCCACTCGTGGTGCTCATGGGCTCCTGGTTTTGCCCGCACGTCAGATGTTTGTCCCGCCCCGATGGGAGAGGGCTAGCTTCACCCCGCCCTGTCCCGCCGGGCTCTCCTCCCCTCTGGGGTTTTTGCCAAGGCCAGTCGCCAAGACACACCCTACCTGGGGCAAGGAGGTGCCACTTTCCCTCCCAGAGCACAGATTTCAGTTGGGGGAAGCAGGCACCCCCACCCCCAATCCCAGGGGCTCCTACAACAGGTTCTGCGTTACAGTGAAGGGGTTGGGTGTAAAGGACACTTGGGCAAGTTTCAGGGAACACCAAGATCCCCTTCCAGCAAAATGGAGGAACTTTTTATAAACTTGGTTCCACCTTCTAGGTGGTCCTCAGGACTTTATTCCCAAGGGGCCCCCAACCTTCCTCCCCTGACTTTGAACACAGGCTGCACCCTGTTAGTGTTCACTAACTGATAGGAGAGCCCTTATGTGCAAGAGGATTCCAGGCTTCAAGATGGTCTGGAGGATTAGATAAGATAATCGGCCATGGTTCTGCCTGGCCGGCAAGTGTTGGCTGGTAGGAATATTGTTTCATAATCATTGCTTTTGAGGCTGTCACTGGAGCAGCAAGCCACAGGGGTAGAGATCCAGGAATGGCTCCCTTGTGAGCTACTGGGTAGGATCCACAGCCCAAAGGCCAAGGAGAGGGAGGTGGCAGTGGGGAAGCCCTGGGTGGAGTGATGGAGGGGTTGGGAGGCCAAAGAGTGTTGGGTGGCTGACACAGGTGTCCAGGATGGCATCCAAGAGTCAGGCAAAGGTCACTGGGGAAGGTGAGAAAACTCAAATTGGTTCGGCAGGAATTTTCCAGAGAGAGGAGCAAATGGGAGGTAAAGGTAAACGGGGAGGTAAATCAGGCCACCAGAACCTTTCCCCTCTGCCCTCCCTTGGGCTCAAACGAAGTTCAAGGCCAGCGCTGACCGGCCTGGTGGCCACAAGCCACGTGTTGCTATTGAGCTTTGGGAATTTGGCTTGTCACTAGGGAAAACGGAGATGTGCTGTAAGTGTAAAATACACACCAAATTTCAAAGGCCTAATACCCAAAAAATTAAATAGATTCCATTCATTCATTTCTTATATTAATGACATGTTGAAATGATAATGTTTTGGGGTATATTGGGTCAATAAGATATATTGTTAAAGTGAATTTCACCCGTTTCTTTTACTTTTTTATAATTTAGAATTTCTCAAATTAATAAACTTTATTTTTGGGGGCAGTTTTAGATTCACAGCAAAATTGAGCAGAAAGCATAGAGAGCTCTCATATACCCCCCACCCCCCCACACAGCCTGCCCCACTATGGACCACACACACCAGAGGGGTACATTTGTTAGAACTCATGAACCGACGTCATTGTCACCCAAAGCCCATAGTTTACGGTAGGTTCGCTCCTGGTGTTGTATATTCTATGAGTTTGTACAACTGCATAATGACCTGTGTTCACCATCGTGGTATCTTGCTGTATCATACAGAATAGTGTCACTACCCTAAACATTTTCTGTGCTCTATTCTTTTAATTTTTAAAAATGCAGCTACCAGAAAAGTTTAAATTATGGGTGTGACTCAAATTTGCAGCTTGCATTATATTTCATTTGGACAGTGCTGTCCTAGACTTTAAATCTGAGAGAGAGAGAGAGAGAGAGAGAAATTACAAAAAGCTAAAAGAAAGTAAAAGTGACACCACATCTCTGGAAGGGCACAGTCTGTGCCTAAAAGCAATGACAGAAATCACAAAGGGACAATCTGTTGTAAGGCATTAAGTCAGTCATTGCTGATGTGAAGTTGGGAAAAATAAAATGTACAAAAACTGATATCTTTTAAAGAACGTGTGCAAATTGATAAGAAAAATAGTAAGACTCTAAAAAAAGGACAAAAGACTCAAAACACCAATTATCAGAAGAGGAGTGCAATCAAGCGGATAAATGCTCAGCCTCCAGATCATCAAAGAAATGTGCATATAAATAATGAGATACTTTTTTCCTCCACCAAATTATTATAGCAACAAAACAAACATACACAAAGCCTTTAAAAAATAATAGAGTCAGTTAGTTAGAAGTTGGTGAAATGGAGACATTCATACATTGCTGGCAGGACTAGAAATTGGTTCAGCTTTTCTAGAAAACTATTTGACAATATGCATTAGGACCCTTCAGTAGTTTACCACTTTGCCCAATCATCCTAACTAACAGAAAATATTTTCAGCTTAATGTTGTTTGTGCATTATTTTATTTTATTTTTAATTTATTTTTTAAATTTATTGGGGTGACAATTGTTAGTAAAATTACATAGATTTCAGGTGTACAATTCTGTATTACATCATCTATAAATCCCATTGTGTGTTCACCACCCAGAGTCAGTTCTCCTTCCATCACCATATATTTGATCCCCCTTACCCTCATCTCCCACCCCCCACCACCCTTACCCTCTGTGTTTGTGCATTATTAACAGAAAACTTGGAAATATTTTTTCAGGAAACCATGATGCTTAATGTGGTTGATAAAGAGTTTATAAAACACATGGGAAAAAAATCAAAGGAAACAATTTGGAAAAGATCGGACAACATTACATGTGCCATATGCTTCTGAAATGTAAAACAAAATCCACTCAATAAAAGAAGGGCCACACGAGAAAAGAAATTTATCCCCAACTTTCTCCAGTGGAGTAGGAAAAGTGATATTTTTAAAATGTCACACGTCACAAGTTAACTTTATTTAACCAGCACTTAAACGTATTTTCTATGGGCCAGGCCCTGGTCTAAGGGTTTTGTAAATATTAGCTCAGTGCTGTCCAACAGACAGGTAGTGGGAGCCACACAGGTAACTTGAAATTCTCCAGCAGGCACATAAAAATTTTGTTTGAATAATATATTTTATTTAACATAATGTACCCAAAATATCATTTCAACATGTGATCAATGTGACCAATAAATGAGATAAATTAATAATTCATAGTGAGATATCTTGCATTCTTTTTATTTTTGTATCAGCTCTTTGAAATCCAGTGTGCATGTAGCATACTAGCACATTTCAATTCCGACTAGCCACGGTTCAAATGCTCAAATAGCCACATGTGGTGTTATGGGTTGAATTGTGTCCCTGCCCCCACATTCAGATGTTGAAGTCCTAAACCCCAGCACTTAAGAATGTGGCCTTACTTGGAAACAGGGTGTCATGCGGGAGACCCTGCTCGCTGCGCGGTGAGGCCAAAAAGGAACACCCACGGAGCCATAGGTAGGGGAGTCATACCACTATATTCTCGCTGGCGGCACTATACTCTCACTGGAGGCTGGATCCACACTGTCCGCAAACCGCCATCCACACTTGCCAGCCCAGCCGCCATCTTCTTGCTAGCCCCCATTCTTTTCTCTCTCTCTCTGTTAGCGTAGCCACAGCAGTTATATTAGTGGCCAATGGCTCACTGGTTACAGCTGACGGCCAACTAGCCACAGCTGATGGCCATGCAATCACAGTTGATGGCCATTTACTACCTGAGCCAGCACCTGTCTATGTGAGGCCGAGAGCCTGGAAACTACTTTTTGGGGCTCTGCCCCCACACAGGGTCTTTGCAGAAGTAATTAGTTAAGATGAGGTCAAAGTGGAATAAGGTATGCCTCTAATCCAATATGACTGGTGTCCTTATTAAAGGGGGAAATTTGGAAACAGACACACGCACAGGGACAACGTTATGTGAAGATGAAGGCAGAGTTTGAGGTGATGCTTCTACAAGCCCAGGAACACCAAAGATTGCCAGCAAATCATTAGAACCTAGGGGAGAGGCGCGGAACAGATTTTTCCTCATCGCCCTTAGAAAGGACCATGCCTGCTGACTGACACCTTGGTCTTGGACTGCTAGACTCCTGAATAGTGAGTGAATACATTCTGTAGTTGGAGCCACTCAGTCTGGGGTACCTTATTATGCAGTCCTAGCAAACTAATACAGGTGGTCAATGTTTGCCATATCAGGCAGTGTAGTGTTAGCTCATTTAATATTTCGGACACATTCTGAGGGAGGCACAATTATTATCCCTGTTTTTGGACCAGGAATGTGAAGTTAAGGAGCCTCCTGAGGTTTCACAGTCAGCAAGCACAAAGCCAGGACTGGAATCCAGGCAGGGTGGTGCACGGCCAGCTGCTCACCATGTCATGTCTTTCTGCCTGCCCAGCTCCGTGGATCCAGGTCACCCTGAGGTCCCTGTCTTTCCGACACAGAGCAGATGTCCTCCCCTGAGCCTGCAGTACACTGCCGCTTGCTCAAACTTCAGTTATTGCTGGGTGTGGAGGACTTTCGTTCTAAACACCTGGGTGCCAGCGGTTTGGCAGACAGATGACTCCTCTCTTCCAGGGTGTGCCTGTCTCCTCCTGCAATCCAAAAGGTGGCGCATTCTTTTGGTGCCCCCTGGCGTGTGGGCGGAGAAGCTGGACTGCAATGATGTGTTGCCATGGTACGTAACACTAAGTTCACACCTCCTGCCCACTCACTGCAGTGTCTCTCCCTCCCATCTTTCAGGTGCCCCCAAAACTCTTGGCATCGCTCCATGGCCACAGGTGTCCGGCTTGCAGTCCTAGTTCAAGCCTATAAGCTGCCAGCTAAAGGAAACTTGGTGGGGTGAATGGCATCTCCATTATTGGGGTGCAGTTAGGCTCTGCAGAAGCCCCTGCCCACACTGTCCGCACGTTATGGCTAAATCAGTCCCATCCCGCAGACGTCTAGGATGGACAGATGCCACTGGATTCTCCTCCAAATACATAGGATTTGGAGAGGTTGGGAAGAAGTGTCTGCTTGACACAGATGCCAAGGGCAGGGTGGCTTCATGCGTAGGCCTGCCTAGGTGGTAGAGATTAGGCTCTAGGGCAGCTTTTGGAGGGTTTCCTTGGCTCCCTCCATTAACTCAGGGTGACCCCAGGGAAAGGAAGGACCTGGTGTGGACACATCCCCCCTGTATTCTGCTCTCTAGGAAGAGAGATGGTCACAAGGGCCTGGGAGAGAGGAGTGGACAAGGGGAGACTGACCCATGACCCCAAAGACCTAGCTAGGACCAGGGGAAAAGGGGGATTTGAGGTCTGGGGCCACAGCTGAATTTCTGTCTTTCTTCCTCTACAAAAGCCAGGAGGTCCCTGACCTTCCCATGCCACAGAGCATCAGGTGGGGAGTTTGTGGAGCGATCTATCTCCCCTTGTTGCTCCCTCCTACCACGGGGCCTTTGCACATGCTATTCTCTCTGACTTAAACATCATTTCCTCACCTTCTCCTTGTGCACTGCCTAGTTAGTGCATCTTTACCATCTCTGATCCCCCAGTTAAATGCTCCAACAGAACCCTACTCCCCTTTTGTGAGTATTACTCTCATTAGACATTGCTTACTTGAACTGTTTGACTCACCCCTTTCACATGAAGACATGGGCCATAGTTGCTGAGCTCACCACTGTACGCATATGCTCTGAGCTTCAGAGGCTGATAAAAGCTAGAGCCAGGGTTTGAATGCTTATCTGTCTACCCTTAAGGCCTGAATCTTTTACACTACCTGCCCTGGCTCCCTGAAGATAGACTGTTATAGTAGAGGCCTAAGAGCAAGTGCACTGCTCTAGGGCGTCCACGGAATGTCCCCCAGAGGAGATGATATTTGAGCTGGGCTTCTAAGGTAGGAATGGAAGGAAGACGTGGAGTTTCTTTAGGCAGAGGCAACTGCCCAGAGAAACTCACAGAATAAGAGGGAAGAGAGATGCTATGGGGGCAGGGGGCTCAGAAAGATTGGAGTCACGTCATGAAGGAACTTCAGGCTGTTCTGGGGACTTTGGGACATGCCTTCCAGGGATAGGGAGCTTTTGAAGGTTTTAGAGGAAGGGACCGGTGTGAGTCTACCTGTGCCAGGAAGATAACTCTGGGCCACGTGTGAAGAATGGGGAAGACAGCAGAAGTTCAAAGCAGGGATACTGGTCAGGAGGGTATTGCATAAATCCATGGTGGCTGTGGGAGAGAACTGGGGAGGAGCAGACAGTGAGCAAGGGCAGGTCAGAGCCTCACCTCTGTCTGGAGCAGGGGAGGTGAGCCTGGAGTGGAGGCTTTGAGTGGGCAGATAGTGGAAGAGGAGGCAGGTGGGGTCAGCTGTGGACACCACCATTAGCTAGCCTGGCTCTAGCCTTTAGCCTGTTCCTGGGGAGCGTGTAGCAAAGATGTTGACGTGGATAAGGTGGTGGGTGGGAGGGGCAGACCATGGGGCCAAAGGGTCAGAGCGGTTCCCTGGTGCCCTCCTCTAGCCCACTGGACTACAGCCTACGGGGCATTTCTCCAGCACCCCCCACCCCAGATCCATGGTACTATCTGTGCAGGAGAACATGCCAGAATCATGGAGGATGAGAGGAGCCAGCCAATGGATTTTGGAATCAGCTGAGTAAACTTGTTATCAAAAGTTTGGAATAGATTGTTGAGTAGGGGTGGATGGTAAACCCTTAAAAATGAAAGCAGTGAGCCCTGGGAGCCTACGTGGGGTCACCAAGGGTAAGACCTGTTGAGTGTCCACATTTCCATGTTTAGATAGGATTTCCACGTTTGGACAGGATTTCCAGCAAAGTGGTCAATTAGGGAAGTAGTTTGGCTGTCTTCTGGGACTACCACATTGACAGTAAGCTGGACAATGCATGTAAATAGTGGATGCTTAGGCAGAATCTCTGCTGATGGCACAGCCAGACCCAGGGGCCAGACCCAGGTCAGGGTCAAGCTAGTGGGGTTATGGGGCCTCTGGGGCTCAGAGTGAGGCTGGGTCTGAAATCTTAATCAGGAACTTGGATGGAGACCTAAGAGTGAACAAATTCTCAGACGCCCTAATACTGGGAAAGCATCATGTGTGCGTAAAACAGAAACAAGCGTCAAAAATTCTTTCTAGATAGGGAAAGTTGTGACATTGAATTTCAGTTCAGAGTGGCAACTGCAGAGCTGCTTGCTGGGTAATTGTATTAACCACGTCTTTTATTTTCTATATTCTGATGCTTTGATATCTGGAGGTACTGCCCCTCCCAGGAATAGCCAATTCCTAGAGATTGTAAACAACTTGTCTATGAGTGTGCTTTTTGAATACAAACCAACTAATACAGAACCCACAGTCTGACCACCTCCTGCATCAAGCTCCCATACTCTGGGCCACTACTCCTCTGTCCTTGTCACCCTAGGGCCAGGTGCTAGACAACCAGGGACAGCCCTTGTGCCCCAGAGCCTGCTGAAATTATTCAGATTAGCCAATCCTAGTCCGACTTCCCCTGCCTCACCCATTCCTTCCTGTGGAAACCATAACAAAAGCTTTTGCCACAGTTCCTCCCTCTCCTTCCACCTTATGAACCAATGTGGTGCTTCTCCCTGTGGCCCCCTGTGGCATAGCATGCCCCGTTCTCTTGGGAACTGAGTAATACATTATCCTTTCAATGGCAATTGTTTCCAGATCTGTTGGTCTTACTATATGTCAAATTTTCTATTAACACAATATATTTTAGAGCAAGAACTCATGGCTTAGTATTGGTTCATAGAAAAAGGCCTACAGTTTTTGCTGAGTGTGTGGTCACAGGAGATAATAATCGGAATAGTGTTTTGTGTTGCTTTGCTGTGGGCATCTGGCCACCACTGGGACACTGCCCCAACAGTTCCTACGATGCAGACCTACTGTGACAGAAGGGCTGGGACTGGCTGTTGTAGAATCTCATCCAGACCAGGGAAGCATTGCCACACCTGAGAGCCCAGACCCAACTCCACTCTGTGCCTATGGGAGCCAGGGACCCCAACCTGGTGAGACCTGGATGCACGAGGCACCTACCCTGCCCCCATCTCCAGGTGGAGCCATTCCCTGCCAACACTTACAGACACCAGCCTTAGGTGAGGCGGGTGAGGCTCCCATCCTCAGGCACCAGGTGGGCGTTGTAGCGCTGGCTGGGCAGCACCTCCGTCATGGCCCCTACCCACTGCCCGCTGCCCCTTCTTGGTCTTCAGGAAAACCCCAAAGCTGGTGTCTGGCTCATCTGATGAAAACTGCCACCTGCAGGGGACAGGGCCCCTCTGATGATCACCTGCTTGGGCTCCGGGCCCCTCCCAGCTATGCCCAGGTGTGAGTGGCCACCATCCCTACCTGAGCACACAGCCTGGGAACAGGATCTCGTTATCCACCTGCAGGGTGGAGCCGCGGCCCATGGTCGCCGTGTGCTCACACTGCACCCTCACCTGGTTGTGCAGGTAGTAGCTCTTGGGCACCTCGCCCCCGTAGTTGATCTGAGGGTGAGGGTGGGTGAGTGGGACCATGGCCATCGCCTCTCCCTCTATGACCTCTGGGCACCCTGTACCTTGATCAGGCACTTGGGGTTGCCATCGGGGTCAGTCATGGTTCCCCCAAACTCCATGGGTATCTGGTCAGGGCTGATGAACTTTGATAGCTCCTGCTTCCAGTTGCCTGTGGGGGCAATGGGTGGGGGGCTCCACAGGGACGCAGGGAGGCTGCCAGAAGGCAGAGGGAGCCAAGCCCAGGGCTGTCCTGTGGTGCACTTTCCACCCTCCCTGGTGTGCTCCTGGTGCCCATTCCCCCAGGATGGAAGCTGAGAGGCTCTTGGTCTAGACTGGGAGCTCAGCATATGTTCCTGCCCCCAGGCCTGCCCCTCCAGGCCCGATACCCTGCCCCTCATCTGTCTAGGCCATCTGGGTAGGGACTCAGAACAGCACCTCCTGGAGCCTGAGGGTGAGGACAGGCTGGCCCTGACCTGGGTTTTCCTTTCCTTTGGAGACTGAACTCAGCCTTCCTGTCAGCCCATACCCTCAGCTCCTGCAGCACCCTCAGAACAGGTGGCAAACTTGTGATAGCTCCCCAGCCCTGCCCCAGCTTTTCTGAG
The DNA here is from genome assembly GCF_036562045.2 of Rhinolophus sinicus. Taxonomy (NCBI): domain Eukaryota; kingdom Metazoa; phylum Chordata; class Mammalia; order Chiroptera; family Rhinolophidae; genus Rhinolophus; species Rhinolophus sinicus. The sequence continues at coordinate 20,166,518 of NC_133765.1, read as the reverse complement.
ATAGTCAAGGGTGGTCCACAGTCAAAGGAATAAGGGCATTGTGGGAACAACAATGAAGAAAGCAGAGGTGAATACCCAACATACCCTGAGATAGGTACGGACTGCTTAAGTATAACAGCAACAAAGGGGCTGGCCCGGTGGCTGGAGCGCTGTGTTCCTAACACGGAGGTCATGGGTTGGATTCCCACATGGGCCAGTGAGCTGCGCCCTCTACAGCTAAGATTATGAATAACAGCTCTCCCTGGAGCTGGGCTGCCAGGAGGGAGGGAGCAAGCCAGCGGGGGCGGGGGCAAAGAAAGGGAGGGAAATAAATAAATAAATAAATAAATAAATAAATAAATAAATAAAAGCAGCGAGGGCAGCTAAATGGCTGTTGGTTAGAGCAGGTTAGAGCTCCAGCTTTCAACAACAAGGTTGCCAGTTCAGTTCCCACGTGGGATGGTGCACCCACCAGCAGCTAAGATTGAAAACTGCCACTGGACTTGGAGCTGAGCTGCGCCCTGGAGAAACACACAATATTCCCCAATTAAAAAAAAAAAAGGGCAACAGAGAAATCAATGTAAAAGCTACCCCCTCCCCCCGCGAATGTGACAACCTAACACTAAGTCAAAAATAAGAAATAACAGGAAAACATAAATTTGGGAAAATGTTTGCCACAAATATGACAGAAAAGTTCAATGTGCTTAATATGTAAAGAGCACCTATAAATCAGTAAGAAAAATACTTTTCTAGACGATGGGCTAGTGGAAGCACAATTTAGGTTGGATTTAAATCTGTGTCTCCTGGGCTGCAGCTCTTTTTGTGTAAATAAAAGTTTTAATTAAAACAAAAAAGAAAAAAGAAAGAAAGAAAGTGGGTGAGAGATACCAAGAAGCTGTAAACAAACAAACAAAGTAAAGCATAAAGGAAAATTCTAATCTCACAAGTGAGAAAAGAAATCCAAGATATAAAACAATAATAATCATTTTCCATTTTAAAGATGGCAAGATCTTTTAAATTATTCAGGGCCAATGTTGGTAAGCTTGAGGAGAAATGGCCACATTCAAACATAGCTGATGAAGTTAAATTCTGACAGAGGTGGAACATTACACTGTAAAACGTGTCAGAAGTCCTAATACATGCATTCTCCGTTGGGAAAAAAAAACCTTGCCATTTCTAGGATTTTATCCCATGGAAAAAATTCCAGATGTGTAGAAAGATTTATCTATAAAGATCTTCACTACTGACTTTTTCCTAATGTAAAAACATTACGAACAACATAAATTTAAAAACTTTACCAAAATGGAAAAATGTTTATCACATAATACGTGAACAAGGTATGTTGCAAAAGGGTGTATGTATGATATAAGCCTATTTTAATTTTTTCAAAAAGTATTTCTCTGAAGAGACAGTAAATGTTAACAGTAGTTTTCTGGATGACAAGATTTCCGCCTCCATCTTTATATATTTCTATATTTTCCAAATTTCCAAACTGTATTAGTTGTATAATTTGGAAAACTTGGATCTTATTCTCCCTATTTTACAGATGAGAAAACTGAGGACACGGGCAGGGAACATAACTTAGCTTACTTGCAGCTAGTAACTAGCAAAGCCAACCCTCAAATCCACATCTCCCAACTCACATCTGCCCCCCCATGCTGCCTCTGGGTGTCTCTCAGACGGCTCCTGGCCCCTCTGCCCTCTGCAAGTGGGCACACAGACCTCAGCAGTTGATGCCACAAAGCAGTGGGGTCCACATGCTAGTTGGTCCTGGAGCCCAATGCCCTAGGATGCAGGAACCATCAGGTCTGTGGAGAGCCAGACGCAGCCCAGGCTCCAGGCTGGAGAGGAGGCCCAGAGCTGCTCTCACCTCCCAGTATCACCAGCTTTGTGTGTATCTCCTCCATCATGCATGACTGGCCAGGTGGAAGGCCACAGAAAACAGCTTGGGGGCTGAAACAGGCAGGGTTTCAGGGTCTCTTAGGGTGTCAGTTCCTCACCCTGTCGCCTCATGTCCCCTGCCCCCCACTGTATATCCTGGGCTGGTTTATCCACCTTTCATAACAATTAAATTCTTCAAAATTTCAGGGTAATTTTTGCAGAGTGCTGTGAGAACTGTGGAACCAAACGCAGGTCAATGCACAAGCTACAGGTATCTAAATACTGACTCTTGTGTCCTCTCCCTCCCCACCCTCCAGGCCCCCCAAGGATAGAGCTCTAGTCTCTGCCACCAGCTGTAGGAGGCACCTCAGACACCCAGAACCCACCAGGCAAAAGAAGCCGCCATTTACCAGTTTCTTGGATCCTAGTCACAGGCCTTCTGAAAGCAACTAGTACAGATTCTTGACAGGCTGCAGGGGGATGGCCCCGCCCACTGCAGACCAGAAAAACCTGGAAGGACTATAGAGGGTTCCCCTGCTTGAGGCTTGGACAATAGTTCGGCTTTAGGAATGAGACAGACTTTCTTTAGCATAATAAAGATTTCAAGTTACAAGGCACGGCTTTTTTTTTTTTTTCAATTGAGATCTAAATCTTACCCTTCCAAGGTGTACATTCAGTGATTTTTTCAATAGCGTCACAAAGTTGTGCAACCATCCCCACTATCTAGTTCCAGAACATTTTCATCACTTCACAAGGAAACCCTGAACCCATTAGCAGTCACTCCCCGTTCCCCTCTCCCTCCAGCCCCTGGCAGCCACTAACTTTTCTGTCTCTGTGGATTTGCTTATTCTGGACATTTCCTATCAATGGGCTTGTACTATATGTGGTCTTTGGGGTCTGGCTTCTTTAATTTAGTATAATGTTTTCATGGCTGCTCTTAAAAATTTTTAAGTTTTAGGGTCTTTGCTATCCTGGGTTGAGCAGAAAGAAAGGAAAGTGTAGTCTGGCTGCTCCTGGTATCCCCGCTTCCCTAGGGCCTCCCTCCCCTCCTCAGAGCTCCCAGAGCTGACTTGCTCCCAGCCCCCTCCCAGAAGAAGGGGAGGGACATTCACAGGGACCCTGGTAGGCCGTGGTGACCTGCTAGGCATGAGATGGTGGCCATGCGATGGTGCTGAGCTGACTTGGTACAGCCCTGAGAGACTGTGGGGTTGAAAACATCCCTGCAACCAGGAAGTAAGCAATAAGGACCCCACCTCCACCCCACATCAACAAGTGGGGGTCAGAGGCCCAGGTATGTGAACCACCCTGCACCCCCTGGTGGGGCTGCCTCACCTCCCGGGCACACTCCTTTCCTGGCTTCCACAGATGTCTCAGGCTCAGCCCCTCAACATCAAAAACAGATGTGATTTTCTGAACCTTCTTTCCCAGCTGCAAGGGAAAGAACGACAGGGGGTGAGACCTCATGAGAGTCTGTCCCACACACCTGACCCAAGATAGGGTTGGGCCTGAGCCCAGGGCACTAGCCTGGCTTATCTCAGCTCTACCTGTCATGGAAGTCTCATGCCAGCAAGCCAGCAAGCCATCTCAACGGGCATCTCCACACATCTGTCCATGGGTGGGCAAGTCTCTGTGCCTCAGTTTCCTCCTCTGTCCAGAGGGTCTGAAATACCTGTCTCCCTCCATCAAATGAAACCACAGAGGGCAACGTGGTCCAATGGGTTGAGCAGAGCATTGGGGCCAGTCAAGGGGGAGTGAAACCCGGCTTGGCGACTTACTGGGTTCCTGGACTCTCTGAGCCTGTGTTTACTCCTCGGTCTGGGAGGAACAAAGCTGCTCAGGAAGGCAGGTGCTGGGTGTGGCGCTCAGGGGAGTGCCCAGTGCCAGAAGGCAGCCTTGGAGGGTGCCAGGCTGAAGCTGCCCAGGGGTGTGGAAGGGCCCCCTGGTACCCTCCCCTCCTCGTTCTGCCACTCCTGCAGGAGCAGCTCACAGCTCAGCTCCTGTTTGAAGACTGAGAGGAGGAGGTCCTTGGGGTCCAGGCCTCTGATAACGTGGTACCAGACAGGGCTGCTCTCCCTGTCGTGAAAGCAGATGCCGCTGGTATTGACCAGCCTGACCACCTGGATACAGGAGACAGAAGGCTTGGGGAGCGTGGGTGGGTTTGAGAGAGCGCCAGAATTCCAGAGGGGAGGCCATTGGGGACCTGGGGGCTCACCTCCTGGGACTGCCACACAAAGATGTTGTTTAGGTCCTGTTGCTTTCCAAACGCCACATGCTGCAGGCACAGCAGGCGCTGAAGATCCTGCCTAAGCGACAGATCTCCAAAGGGACACCAGGCCAGGCCCTTCTGCTTATCCCACTGAGAGCCTGCCAGAGTGTAGAATAGAATTGGAGCTGGGGACAGGAGCGGGAGGAGGGAGACATGGTCTGACACGGAGGAGGAGGGTCAGACTCAGAGGAGGGAGAGAGGGATAAGTGAGGCCCGCACTTGCCAGCTGCTTCTCACTGCAGTCTTCTGTCTGCTCCCCACACTCTATTCCTCACGTGGCCACCCTGGGAGCTCTGCAAAGCAGGAGTCAGACTCTTCAGTCTCCACCTTCCAGTTGCCCTTAGTCAAAAACCTACATCCCATAAGAGGCCTGGCGGGCCCGGGGGATGGGCCTGGGCCACCCATGCAGCCTCCCCTCTCTCCTTTCTCTCTACAACACAACCTCCCTGTGTTCCTGGAATACACCGGCTCTGCCCACCTCAGGGCCTTTGCACAGCTGCACCCTCTGCCTCTCATCTCCACATGTCTGCCTCCTCTTGAGCGTTCATGTCCAAGCTGAAATGCCCCACCTCAGCAGGAAAGGCCTCCCCAACTTCCCTTCTTTCTATTTTACTGTCTTTGTTGCACTTTCCACGATCGGGGGTGAATTGTCTTGTTATTTGTTTATCTGGTTTCTTTGCTCTCTCTTTCCACCACTGCATTCTCCCCAGTGCCAGTGCAGGCCAGGCTCACATTGAGGCTCAATAAATGGGCATTGCATGAATGAATGCCTCAGGCTTGGGATAAAAACCAGGGCCAGGCTAGGCTAGGGGAGATGTTGTCCTCACCTTCTGAAGCATGTCCTCTGATTTCTGCAGGTCGAAGCTCTGAGCTGCAATGAGGGGATGGAGCTGTGGTTGTGGAATCCTGGAGGCTTGTTCAGGTGTCTGGAGAGTGAGGTCCTTCCCTATCTTCCCATCCAGCTTTGCCTCCTCTTATTTCAGAGGCCCTGTTCCCGACATGGGGACCCATGGTGGGGCTCAGTAAGAGCTGAGGTACCCTGAACCTCAGGAAGACTTGGATATAGGCCACTTGATTCCCTGGGCTGATGGCAGTGGGCATGCCCTTGCGTGGGACTTGGTGGCTGTGGCAAGTGGAGGGAGAAGCCACTACCTTCTCTTTCTAAAGCTAGAAAGAGAAGACGTCCAGAAGAACAGCACTTTGAGTCCCTGTCACATCCACGGCCACTGTCAGGGCCTTGGAGACTCATGCTGTGCTTGGGACCCTTTTCCTATTGCTCTAGAAAAGTCATTAAGAGATCAGACCCTCAGAATCTGGTAGAATCACAGGGCTGGGAATTGTTTAATCAGGGGTCACTTACACTCTTAAAAATCATTGCGGATGCCAATGAACTCTTGCTTATTTAGGTTATATTTGTCGATATTTACTATATTAGAAATTAATATTGAGAATTTTTTAAACATAAGAATACACAAGCACATATTTCCTTAGATTCAGAGCATTGATCTCGTCACATCATGTAGCTTCTGGAAAACTCCAGTGTACACTCATGACAGGATGAAAGTAAAAAAGGCAAATAATATCTATGTGTTATTATGAAAATAGTTTAGACCTCAAAGTCCCCCTAAAAGGATCTTGGGGACCCTTAGGGGTTCCAGGACCATGCTTTGAGAACCACTGGTTCAGCTTGTGAATGATTTAAAATCCATAGGGGGGATCACCCAAAAGGTCATATTTCAACACTGTCACCAACTGGCTGTGTGACTTTGAGCCACTCCCTTCTCTCTGAGTGCAATTTCTTGACCTCTTAATTAAACCTGCCCGTGACCCCGCAGCCCCATCTCTTGAGATCCATCTGAGGAAAACACTCACATTTGTGCAAAGGGACGTGTACAGGTTTTCCACACTGAAGTGTTTATACTAATGAGAAATTGGAAACAACCTAAATGTCCATCCCTAGTGGGCTGGTAAAATAAATGTTGGCCCCTCTATGTTGTGAAATATTATGCAACCATTAAAAAGGACAAGACAGAATATAACATCCTCATGGACAGAACTCTGAGTCACAAGTATTGGCTAATGAAAAGAGTGAGTTGCAGGACACTTACAATATATTAAATCATGTATTCTAGGCATTTCTATTTTATTGTATTGTTTATATTTTGTATATAGTATGTGTCACAACATTTTATATATGTGTTTCTATATATAAATATATATATTTTGATATATATTTCTGGGTGTATACATGAGAATGCATTGAGAAAAGTCAGCAGGATCCATACAAACTGGTGACAATAGTTACTTTGTGTGGCTTAGGCGGCTTCACTGTTGTCAGTAAGGTTTGGATTTTTTACAATGAGAATATATTCAGTTGTTCTTTGTATAATTAAACTTTAAACAAATAACATAACAAGAGAGCTTTTCACCATTGCCAGCCACTCTTTAATCCTCAGACCTAGAATTCAAATGGTTCATGGAGCAGATGGGACCAGCTCCGTCCAACTGAGAAAGTAGGGCTGCCAGGAAGTGAGCATTTAAATCAACCACATAGAGTCAACCCTGCCCCCGAAATATTCCATAGCCTTACAACTACCCTAGAGTAGAACTTTTTTAATGACTTGGAGAAATGTTCCTGAAATTACGGTATCAGTGAAAAAAAACAACAACAACAACACAGTATACAGTGTATGCACTCAATCGTGTTAAAAAAAAATTATAGTAAAGTTATCTCATGGCGGTGGTGGGATTACAGGTGATCTGTATAACCCTTTTTGTGTGTTTCTTCTTCTACAGTTTCCAGATTTTTCCATGATAACCATACTATAATCAGAAAAACACCCAGTGGATGTTATAAACAAATGGGAATTGTGTCCTACTTAGCCGTCCCTGGAGGCAGGCAGGCAGGCAATCCAGTCCTGTAAACAATAACAAACAGAGCCATTTTAAAATGGAGTTGGAGCTGCCATCCCAGAGGAACTGCCTTGCATATCTTATGGCTCAAATCTTTGGAATGTTAAAACAGGGCAAAATAACCTTTGGACTCGACCTAAGCAAACTTGTGCCCCCAAAATTGTTTGCAAGGGTAATAAGGAAGTAGTTATTATGACTACTGGAATGATGACCACAGGGCCGAAAATTAAAAACATTGTTTAGAATCAGGAAACACTATGTCAGCCTTTCTGCACCCTTAGAAATGTCCTCCTACTATCGATGTAATTGTTTGCCTCCCCTTCTCATAAATACCTCTTGCCTTTGTTTCCTAATCAGAACACTCTTTGGGCTTCTGCCTGAATCAGTGCATCCTGAAGAGCCATTCTTATTGATCTCAGTAAATGCTTGTTGCCTCTCGTTTTGAAAGGTCTTGTTATTTTTGGGTTAGGAGTCCTTTGCCCAAGTCCAGCCCAGCTGCTAGGGCCATTTCTCGGTTCTCGGAGCCAACATCGTCTCTCTTGGCTCACTCCACTTTGACCTGCTTTAGCAGCACCTCGGCTAAGTGCCCCTGGCTGGTGAGAACTGAGTGGTTTCACTTGGTTCCCAGGGCCCCAGGACTGGGCCTCTCATTGCCTTCATTTGGGCTTTATGACAACCCTGAAAGGTAGGCAGGGGAGAGAGTCTAGTTCCCCATAAACAGACGAGGAAACTGAAGCCCAACAGTAAGAAGTAACCTGCCCCAGGTTCCATCCAGCTGGTAAGAGGCATAGATAGGCTTCTCGTCACATACTAAGGATTCTGGGCTCTGTCTGTACACTCACGGAAGTGAATTCCTGTGTAGTCTGAAATAGTTAGGGTAGGTGTGACAATCAACACAGCAACCAAAAGCAATTCCAGCCTGTCCCTGTCAGAATGGAGACTAAGTGTGGGAATTCCAGCCACGTTCTCAGGGCTGCAGAGAAAGGGTTTTCCTGTCTGCATTCAGATTCCTGGAATTCCAACATTTATCTCAAGCTCTTCCCTATCCTCATTCCCAAACTGTTTCTCTGGGAAGATGTTAAACAATTGGCCTCTAAAGTCCGACTGATCTAGCTTTGCCACTTGCTGGCTGAGTGACTTTTGTCATGGCTTAACCTCTCTGAGCCACAGTTTCCTCCAGTGCAAAATCGGGCGAGCAATAGTACCTACCTCATTGGGTTACTGCGGGGGGGTGGGGGGGAAAGGGACAATGATAAACAAATATTGCTTTACCCAGTGCCTGGCACAGAATAATTGCTCAAAAGATGGAAGTAAGCAGCCACTTCCAAGAGGGCCCTCAATGATCCTTATCTCCTGGTATTCACGTCCTTGTGCATTCCCCTCCCACACTGAGCAGGGCTGACCTGTGTAACCAATAGGATATTGCAAAACGATGCTGTATGACTTCAAGGCTTGGCCATAAAAACATTGCCACTTCCTCCTTGTTCTCTTGGATCGTTTACTTTGGGGAAACCAGCTGCCATATTGTAAGGACATGCAGTTCTCTGGAGAGGTCCCTGTGACGAGGAGCTAAGACCTCCTGCCAACAGTCAGCACAGACTTGCCAGATACATAAGACATCTTGGGAGCTGAGCCTCCAGCCCAGTCAAGTCTTCAAATGACTGCAGTCCTGGGTGACATCTTGACTACGGTATAACATCATGAGAGGCCCTGAGCCAGAAGCATCCATCCAAACCACTCCATAATTTTTGACCACAGAAACTGGGAGATAATAACTGTTAAAGCTTGTTTTTAACAGCAAGCAATGTTTTAGAGTAATTTACTACACAGCAAGAGATACCCACTGTACTCTTTTTGCCTTTAACCTCCATCCCACTTCACCTTCTATCCTTATCTTGGAGCCAGCATAGGGAGGAAGTAGTCATCGGGGCCAGGCAGGACAGATAGCAAATCTTGGATGTTCTCCTGGAAATAAGGACAGAGCAGGGAGAGACATTGTCAGAGGGGCTCCAGAGTGCCCTGATGCCATCCGAGGATTGGCCAACCACCCTCAGGCCTACAGATCTCATCTGCCTTTAGGAAAAGGGATGTCTGAGTAGAGAGGGCCCACCAGTGCTGGGGGAGCCAAGCCCTGGGTCGAGTCATAGTAGTTCCCTTTCTCCCTCTGGGAAATGGGACAATAATGAGCCAGCTGTCCAAAGCCTCAGGAAGGATTAAATATGGGAGGAGGGGTTTCTTTGCAGGACCTTGATCTCCATCCTCAGGAAGCCTCCAGGCCAATTCAGGTGGGAGGGTAAGCTACATGGACTCTGAGTCTCAGTAAGGTTGCCCAGTGTCACACAGCCAGCAAATGGCAGAGTTGGGGGCAAATCGTGCAGCTGGTCCAGAGCCCATCATCCAGGCCTGAGTGAAGGGTGGCTTGACCCAGCCTGGGAGACGACCCTCCACAGACAGGTCCCAGGATTTGGTTAGGGCAGTGCCGCAGGCCTCCGGCCACCCTGGAGGGTCTGAGGGCTGAGGGTGCCACTCTTGCGTGAATGTCGCTGACTGTGGGCCAAAGCCAGCTTCCAAGACTGATGAATCTGGTAGGAGAAACAGCACTGAACAAGGAGTCAGCAGTCCCAGTGTGGCCTTGCCAGGGTCACTTCCCCTGCTCTGGGTCTCAGTCTCCTCAGCCTCCAGCTGGGGGCTCGAAGGACTGGCGGTGGGCCACCCACCCCAAACAAACTGGTAGCCTTTTTCTTTGGGGGACATGAGGGAGCATTTAGCTCTGGGCTAAGCATTAAATCAATCCTGACATGATACCGCTATTATACCCATTCCCTAGGTGAGGAAACTGAGGCTTGAACTGGTGATGTGATGTGCTGAGCCAAAATCTCAACCCAATTTTTTTTTTTAGATTTTTTTTTTAATTGGGGAAAGGGAACAGGACTTTATTGGGGAACAGTGTGTACTTCCAGGACTCTTTTCCAAGTCAAGTTGTTGTCCTTTCAATCTTAGTTGTGGAGGGTGCCATTCAGCTTCAAGTTGTTGTCCTTTCAGTATTAGTTGTGGAGGGCACAGCTCAGCTCCAGGTCCAGTTGCCATTGCTAGTTGCAGGGGGCACAGCCCACCATCCCTTGCAGGAGTTGAGGAATCGAACTGGCAACCTTGTGGTTGAGAGGATGCGCTCCAACCAACTGAGCCATCCGGGAGGCAGCTCAGCTCAAGGTGTCATGTTCAATCTAGTTGCAGGGGGCGGAGCCCACCATCCCTTGAGGGACTCAAGGAATTGAACTGGCAACCTTGTGGTTGGGAGCCCACTGGCCCATGTGGGAATTGAACCAGCAGCCTTCAGAGTTAGGGGCATGGAGCTCTAACCGCCTGAGCCACCGGGCCAGCCCTCAACCCAATTTTTGACCCCAGATGTCTCGTAAGAGGACTTATTCCTGACCTGTGTGGAATATGCAGAACCCTCCATGGCCCAGTTACTCCCTCCTTGTTCTTGGAAGTGTGTGAACCTACCCAGAGCCCATACTTGTCATGTGCAACCATGAGGGAAAGACCCTAAGAACCCACTGAGGAACTCCTCGCTGGCCAGAGGGGAAACTCATGCCTGCGCCTGCCTCCTCTGGGGTCCTGACTAAGGACTTGGCAGCCTCCCCCTACTGGGCCAACAGCCCTCACCTGCCTTGTCCAATATGATTAGCCACTAACGCTTGAAATGTGGGCAGTCCAAGTTGAGATCAGCTGCGAGTGTGTAGTACACACAGGATTCCAAAAACTTAGCACAGAAAAAACCTCAATAATAATTTTTATATTGATTACATGTTGAAGTGATAATTTGGCTCTATAGGGTTAAATAAGTTCTATTATTAAAATTGATTTCACTTGTGTCTTTTTAGTTTTTTAATGTGGCTACTGGAAAATTGGAAATGACATATGTGGCTTACATTTGTGATTCAGTTTATATTTTTATTGGATAGAGCTTGTGTAGCCTTTGGCCACCAAGACCCTCAAAATTGGGAAGAGACCCAGAACTGCAGATGGAGGGACCACAGGGGCCTTGGGTGCTGCCTCTCCTGGGGCAGAAGGAGAAACTGAGGCGAGTGCAGGGCTCTCTTCCCTCACTCATCTGGGCCAGTGTCTTCTCCTGCAATGGACTCAGGTCACCCACTTGTTCACTCATGTTGCCACGGTGATGGGGCTCTCTGCTCCTGCTTCAAGCCCAGTTCTGCCCCTTCCTCCAGACCGTCTACATTTGCCCAGCTGGCAGCCCTGCCGATTCCTACCCCTGCCCAGAAGCCCTGCCCCTTCCTGCCAGGCCTCTAGAACCTACCTCCAAGGGCCCTTTCCTCGCTAGGTGCCCAAGGCACTGGCCTGTGGACTGACTGCCCTGGTTCAAAACCTCACTTGTAACATGGGGACAGTGATGCTTGCCCCACAGCATTAACGTATATTGAAAGTGACACAATCTGTGTCACACACACATACACATAGAGATACACAGGCTGCTCTCTATCCTGTTTCTGTCCCCCTCCCTCTACTCCTGTGGTCCCATCAGATGCCCCCTTGAGCCAGGGCAGGCCAACCCTCACTCCCAATAGAGGCCTGGAACCCACTGTCATCGTGTACCCACGCGTCCCAATGTGTCCCAGACTCCGTCTACCACCTGGTGTATCAGGAATAATTGCTCGTGATTCTTCATAGCTGTTAGGGCACACGGCTGCAGGGGTGAGGAGAGACTTCCCAGGCCCAGGCCCAGCAGGTGGATGTACAACCCTGAGCTGGGCCACACCTGGCCTGTGGGGGGGGGAGGGGTGGCTGGGCAGTCCTGGCTACCGTCCGCTCCCCCTGACCCAACCCCTGGACAAGCAGAAAGCCACGACCTAAGACGAGGACATGTGAGACCACGCTGTGTGCGTGCGGCCGGGCATACAGCAGGTAACTGTCTTCATCTGGTTCCCCCAGGAGCAGACCCTGAGACCGGAGTTGATTCCCGAGGTGATCCCGGGGAACATAAATTGGGGAGTGGGAAAGTTAGACAGAGGCCGGGAGGCAGCTGTGCAGGGAAGGTAGTCAAAGAAGTAAGGAAGAGCTCAGTCCCACGGGAACAAATGGGAGACCGTGTGGGACACCTCAGAGTCCCCTCCTAAGGCTGAGGGAGCTAAGGGATTTAGACACCAGCTGCACACAGTCCAGGGGCTGTCCCTTCTGCTGGCACTTCTGGCCTGCTGTGCACATGGCTCAGGAGGCTGGAGAAAGGCCATGGGCAGAGAATGGCGGATGCAGCTGCTGGGAAGTGGTGAGGTTGAGAGAATAGGGGCTGGGCCCCGGCGACTTCAGCTCTAACAGGGGACCATGTGTTTGGCTTTGTGCCCAGTTCTAGGCCAAAGGCGTCACATGCTCTGTGAGCCTCAGACTGTTCCTCTTCATCTGAGAGGCTGGAAGAGGGAAGCAGAGTGCTGAGGCCATGCCGCAGTTAGGTAACAATCAGGACTGTCTGACCTTAGCACTTACTCAGGATACTGTATCCCACAAGCACGCACCTGGGTGGCCTGGCTGAGCCTCCTGGCATCTCTCCTTGGCCTTGCCTGGTGGTAAGTGGAGCTCATCTGCCTCTCCTGCAGAATGGGCCTCCCCGGCACCCACAGACCTACAGGTTAGAGCTTTAGCCCAAAGGGCAATGCAGGCCACCCTCCCCTGCTCCTTCCCTGGCCAGGCCCTTTATCCTCTCCCCTTGGTCCCCCACCCCAGCACCTCTGACCCATCTTCTTGAAGCCCGCCGGTGGGTTCATCCCTGCCCAGCTCCAAAGCCTCTGTTGGCGCCTGTCATCCTCAGGAGAAACTACTAACCCTTAGGCTGGAGTGCAAGGCCCTTTGGGGTCCATCCTGAGCTGATGTCTCCTGTTCTCCTTCCTTATTCCAGGCCCCTTACCTCTCCACCATTCCCTGTCCAGCTTTTTCTTATGCTGTTCCCTCTCCCTGGAATGCCCTTCCTTGTGACACCCTGCAGCCCAATCCCTGCCTCCATCAAGCCTATTTCAAATGCCTCCTCTTCTGCAAGGAAGGTCTTTCCTGATTGGTTTAATTTGCTGAGAAGTGGATCTCCCCTCCCTGAAATCCTGCACCCCACTGTTATCTTCTATCTGCCCACAGATTGTGAGCACCTCGCAGGTCCACCCTTAGGCTACCTGAGGGGCTGGTTCATCTTTGTACATCCCCACCCAACACCCACCGTGGCATGGTATATGCTCAATAAGAGCTTGTCAAAGGTGACTTGGCAAGGGAAGCTGGGAAGGGCCACCTCTCCCTTTTTCACTAACCCTGTCGTTCTCCAGTGCCCCAGGGTCTTCCCAGCCTGCCCAGGGCTTGCCCACTCTCCAGTGCAAGCATCACCCAGGCTCCCTGCCTCTACCCACCCTGTCAAAACTTACCTGACCTGTGTTATGTGGGTTTTCACTCCGTGAACTCATTTTTGCACTTGTGTGCATTGGCTAACATGTTACCCTTCCCAGGGATATGAGGCCATGTCAGTTCCAGTAAATATGTTCTGGAAGGCCCTCAAGAGTGGAAATACCTCCCTCTCGTCCTTCTGCCCTATTTTACCCTCCCTTTTATCTTCTTTCACTCCCTTCCTCCTTTCTTCCCTTTTCCTTCTTTCTCTCCTTTCTCCTTTCCGTTCTTCCTTCTTATTTGTCTTTCAATATTTATGAAGAACTGAATGTGTGCCAGGCACTGGACTGGGTACTGCAGGCCAATTGTGTCAATAAGATCCAGTCCCCATTCTGGAGGAGCCCACTGTCGGGAGCTCGCAGACAAGGAAGTCCGCAGGTCTGGCTCTGGGTGAGCAAACTAAGATGGAGGAGCCCAGAGGCCCTAAACTAGCCTGGGAGCTGGGGTGTCGGGGAAGGCTGCCCAGAGGAAGCATCAGAGCTTGCTTTGAAAACGCATAGCAATATTAGGCCTGCAAAGGGAAGGGGGAGTTATGGAAGGGAAGCAACATGTGCAAAGCCACAGAGGCTTTCAGCTGCAGGGCTCGTCACCAAGGGCAAAGGGGAAAGATGGCCTCTGGCATCAGGGGAAGGGTGGCTTGTAGGGGTGAGCCTGGGGGAGGGAGGAGGCGGGGGTCCAGATGGGGGGCAGAGACCTGACCCAGGGCAGACACGGGGCTTGGTGAATGTGTTAGTGTCCAGGGACTGCTGTAACAAAGTACCAGAAAGTGGGTGGCGTAAAACAGTGGATATTTATTCTTTCACAGTTCTGGAGGCTAGATGTCTGAAATCAGGATGTCAGCAGCCATGTTCCTGCTGCAAGTTTGGGTAGAATTTTTCCTTGTGTCTTCCAGCTTCTGGAGGTGGCCATGGACCATTGGCATTTTTTGGCTTGCAGCTACATCACACAGCTCTCTGCCCTTATTCACATGGCATTGTCCCTGTGTGTGTGTCTTTACATGTCATTTCCCCTTCTGATAAAAACACCAGACATATTGGATTAGGGCCACCCTAATGATCTTGATTACATGTACAGAGACCCTATTTCCAAATAAGGTCAGTTATAGGGAACTTGTGGGTGTAGGGGTAGCCCTTCAACATAGCTATGTAGGGGATACAGTTCAACTCATAACAGAGGAACAGGTGGTTCCACTGAATTTTTCCCACGGGGCATCCACGACCCCGGTTTTGGATTTCACATGTCAGGCTTACAGATGACTGGTCACCGTGGGTGTTCCCAGCCCCGACCTGCACAAAAATGTCAGGTCTGGCCAAGACCAAACTTTGCACCGGGCGCCCCCTGCTGTCCAGGTGTAGCAAGAGCAGTCTGGCTCCTGCAAGACACAAATAGCAGAGACCCTTGGAGACCTCATGTTTTTCAGCCACGGAAGAGCCCCCCGTTCTGAGGCTGAGGTGGCCAACTAGAATTGTATTGAAAGTTTAGAGACCACGAGCATCGCTTTGGCATCTGACTGACCTGGGTTTGCATTTTACCCCTATGGCTGCCTGGCTGGGTGACTCTGGAATGGTTGCTCAGGCTCTCTGTGTTTCAGCCACCTCCTGAGGGAAAAAAGGGGATAGTGCATGTTCCAACATGGCTCAGGGCTGGACACAGAATGGTTGCTCAGTACACGGCAACTACTTACTATAAAAATATTCATTACGTTAATAAAAGAGTTAATAACCACAGTGATCTTAAAACAAACGAGGCAGATGATAAATGCTAATGAAGTAATTTATATTCTTGGCGTCTACGATCTGTCAGATTTGTTCTCCTTGGATCCCTAAGGGCCTAGAAGTGCCAGTATTAATAATAATAAATAATGTAATTATATGTATATTAAAAAAGAGAAAAGCTCATAAATACAGAGGACAGATTGGTGGTTGCCGGAGGTGGAGGGTGGAGGATGGGAGAGATGGGTAAACTGTTTTATTTCTTTTTGGTTTAAGTTTATTTTTAATAATAATATATAATAATATTATTATTGACATTTCTAGGCCCTTAGGGGGATCCAAGGAGATATAATTATGGTGTTCCACAAACCCAAGCTGTTATCATATTGCACTAAGTCACATCTTTGATTAATAAAAGAGAAGGAAAATTATCTCATGGATTTGGGGTCACTAACATTTTTCCTGAGAATAGTCTTAGCTATTGTCAGTATTTATTTATTTATTTATTTTTCCTTAGGTCTCTCCACATGAACTAAATCAAGACTTCAAGGGTGTGCTTATTTCTTACTGCACAGAACATTATGAGGGTGCAGGCAATGATTCTAGGGGGTTAATGGGGTCAAACCACTCCTAGGCTGACCCACCGTCCTGGTTGCTTGGGACCAAGGAGTTTCCTGGGAATGTGGGAACTTTCAGTGCTAAAACTGGGCCAGTCCCAGGAAATGAGACACTTGGTCACCCTAACCCCTTTATACCCTGCTTGGACCAGAAGCTCACTTCCAGGAGGAAGACTGACTCAAGCCCAGGGAGAGAGGTTAAGAGCTGACTGATCAATCAGGCTTTGAATTCTGGCTCTGGCACTAATTAGCTGTGTGACCTTGGGTAGGTCACTTAACCTCTCTGACCTTTGACTATAAAGCTGGGAGGTTGCAGATATTCCAATGAGTTGTGCAAGCACTTGGCTTGGAGACTGGCACAAACAAGTCTCCAATGGGGTCATTTGGCTGTCGTTTCTGCCTTTCATGTCTGGTCGCTGGCTCCTGGTTAGAGACCCAAGAGTCCCAGAAAGGGCCCCTGTTCCCCTGGGGAGGCTGAGGAAGGCAGGTTGGTTAGAGCAGATGCATTCCCACCCTGGTTGGTCATACCTGACTTGCCTTGGTTGTTTGGCCGCCATCTTCCTCTCTGGACATGAGCTCCAGGAGACCCCTGGGCCAACTTGCTAATTGCTATACACTTAGGGCCAGCTTAGGGCTGGGGTGCACAGAGATATCTGATGAATACCAAATATTTTTGGATTAATATATGAAATCCCAGGGTGTAAGGGGGGAACCAGGGCCTAGGTAGAGTTGGAGCACAAGGATTGGTCGGTGGGGGAGAAGGGGGTGAACAGGCACTAGTGATGGACAGGGTTCAGGGTCCCAGGGAGATGGTTTAGTTTTGGGTTTGATACATGACCTTGGGCAAGTCCTTTGCCCTCTCAGAATGTCAGTTCCCACATCTGCAAAATGGGACAGTTACTGTGCCTGCCTCAAAGGATTATTGTGAGATTAGAGATTGTACAAGGAACCTTTAGCCTGGGCGCTAGACCTGCTGCTCAAAGCCCACGGAGTGCTCCCCACCTCCCTGTCACACACACACACACACACACACACACACACACACACACACGCACACGATCTTCCAGGTCCTGGTAACTTGCTGGAGTCCTTCAACCATACAGGGCTTCAGCATTTTGGCTCACACGAATTCCTTGCCACACCACGGGTATCTGTCTCACAGATATACTCACATAAGCACCATCGTGCTCTCTTGGGGTCCCCAGTCCCCACCAGTCATCACCCCCCCACCAGGGCCCTGCCAGTCACCACCACTGAGGCTGGTTAACAAAAACACAACATCAAATGCCTTTACTTCTGAGGTCTTCCCTGTAAGGGAAGGCATGGAATAGAACATTCTTTTTTTGGAAGGAAGGGGATTTAAATTTTTAAAAAGGTGTAATTAATCAAATACGGATCTCAGGCCTTCTCTGTGTGCCATGGGCCCAGTGCTGGCTGGCTGCGTCCCCACAGCAGCCCCACCTTACCCCAGGGACCGGGGTGGCACCAGGAGGGGCGTGGGGGAGACCAGCAGGTCCCTGCCAGGCCCGGCAAGCAGGCAGGGTGGGGCCGCTGGACTGGCGGGATGTCACCACTGCAGAAAGTCCCGAATGAGCTTCCAGAGCTTGGTGACCCACAGGTTGACACCAAGGTCCATCAGGTACTGGATCTCGGGTGTGAGCATGCGACGACAGAGCTGTGCGTGCCGCTGCCCAATGCTCTTCTTGAGGTTGTAGCCCAGGATGGACTTGGCGCCCAGGGGCTGCCAGGGCTGCATGGCTGAGTCCTGGATGGCAGCGGCGTCCACGGCGTGGCCCCCATCGATGCAGATACGCCGCATGTGCTCATTAGCACGTCGCAGAGCGGCCACCTCACGGGCCATGCGCTCCCGCCCGAACGCCTCCACCTTGCGCCAGAAGCTGGCGTTGAAGTGGCGGTAGAGGCGGGCATCCAGCACATTCCAGGCGGTGGCACGCTGGTACAGCTCGCCCGACAGGCGGGGCACGGCCGAGGCGCGGCGGGCATTGAGCTTGAAGTAGAGCACGTCCTCCAGCTCCCAGCACAGCAGGTCTTTGAGCAGCACCAGGGACTCGTCAAAGTACTCCTGCAGGAGCACCAGGTGGAAGCGACGCTCCACCTCCAGGATGTGCTCCTGCACCCGCGGGCTGCTGGGGTCCAGGCCGCTGTCGTAGCCCAGGTCAAAGAAGAGCAGGTTGCGGAGGTAGTGGGCGTTGTAGCCGTTGGGATCATAGTAGCGGTCAGGGTCCTGCAGGAACTCGGCCAGCTTGTCGTGGCTGGAGAGCTTCCACGTGAAGGGCACCACCGAGCCGAAATAGTGGAAGGAGGACTCGAAAAGGCGAGCGGGGTCACGGAGCACGGTGATGAAGGTGGCGTTGGGTGGCACCAGGCCCCGGACCTCATCGTAGTGGAAGCGCATATGGTTGCAGATGATGTTGAAGCAGGCCCCCGGATGGTAGTCCTGCACCAGGCTGCGGGCGAAGAAGGCTGGGTAGTCGAAGTCGTTGCGGCCATTGGGGAAGGCGAACTTGAGCCCATGCTTCTGGCCGAAGCGGAACAGGATGTTGAGCAGCGTGCTACTGGCCGTCTTGTGTGTCTTCATGAACACAATGTTGCGCCGAGGCTGGCACCCTCCCACCGAGCCGTTAGCCGGGGTTGCTGTCTCTGGCTCACCCGGGGCTGGGGAGCAGGGCGCTGCACCCTCCGGGGTCCTGCTGGGGACAGAGTGGTAGGGACAGCCTCAGGGGCTGCTGGGAACACCAGGTGTCAGAGTCCCAAGCCCTGGTGTCTAGAGAACAGGATTGTTGGGGATAGTGGTGGCAGGGGAGCCCAGATGGGAGCCAGATGGAATGCCTGGGCCTATGGTTTGGCCTCTCTGGCCTTATGTCCCTCATCTATGAAAAGGGGGAAATAACAGATCCTGTTGGTGGTGTTGGTGTGAGGTCAAAGTGAAATGTGCATGCTGGTTCTTGTCTCATTCGTTGCCACTGAGTCCTTGCAGATTTATCAGGAATTAGCATTAGGTTGAACCACGTGAAATTTTGTAGGTCAAAAATGGTCAATTATCAGTAATTTCCTCTAGTTCAACTTGATACCACCAATGAAGGGCACGGGCTATTCCAGGCATAAGCTGAGCAGCCCCATGGGAGGTGGGATAGCCTCATGGCTAATAGCCAGGCTTGGAGGCAGACAGACCCCAGTTTGAATCGAGGTCCTGTGCCAGCTGAATGCTCTTGGACAAGTCACCCCCACACCCCTACTTCCCAGCCCCGTTGGAGCCTCAGATGATGGTAATTCAAGCCCTGTACACAGATGGTGTTATCTGATTTTCATGCTACATAAGGCAGGCTCCATTATTAGGCCCACTTCACAGATGAGGACACTGAGGCCCAGGGTTACACAGTGAGTTCTGCCCTCAGTGGAATTTCTACTCAGCACAGCATGGTACAGGGTGCAGGGTGCCCCCTCACCTGCACCCCACCCTTTAGCTGCCCAGAAGGGCCACTCACATGGAAGCCAGGCCAGCATGCAGTGGGGGGACGGCGTATGAGTACAGCAGCAGCAGGAAGCTGGTGAAGAGTGCTCCCAGCACCAGCCCCTTGGCCATCGACTCCCAGCGCTTCTTCGGTGGCAGCGGCATCTCAGACACCTGTAGGGGGCACAGAGCAGGGCAAGAATCAGGACGCTGGCTCCAGGGAGCCCCCACTACTTCCCCAGGCCTGATTGGGTTAAGGGGCAGCCTTTGACATTGGGCCCTGCCTTCACCAGCTCTCTGGCCCCCTAGCAAGGTTCAGACAAGGACAGAGACAAATACATGGAGAGACACAGCAAAAGGGGTGCAGACAGAGATGGTGGGTGAAGCCAATGCAGAGAGAGGTTGGGGAGTGGGGCAGCAAGCAGGTTCTATTACCTGGTTCAGTTTTAATGTTTTAAGCTGAGTGGTGGACTGGGTACACGGGTGTTCATTAGTTTGCTGTTCATACCTTTTTGGACTTCATTATGAAATTGTTTTCTAAGAAGGAAAAGAAGACCCTCTCCCATTGCCCCATTCCCTCAGGCCTGGCGCCAGGGCTATCTACAGAGAGGGGCCATGAATCCCTCACCTTTCAGAAGCCCCAGATCTACCCATCCCCTGTGCCACCCTTCTCAGCTGCTCAGTGATGGGCCGACGTTCCTCATCTCTTCACTGGGGTCCTGGGTCTGTAGTGAAGGCAGCTGGAGAAACTGAGGCTCAGAGTGAGGAAGGAGGGGGCTCAGCCTGCCAGGTCTCTGCCCACACACCCATCTCCTCTACGGTTGCCAGCAGGGAGGGTTGCCCAGGTAAATCTGAATTTCAGATAAACATCAAACAAATTTTTTAAAGTATAAGTATGACCCAAATATTGCATGGGATATACTAAAAATTATTCAATGTTTATCTAAAAATAAAATTTAACTGGGTGTCCTGGGGTTTTTGTTTTGTTTTAGTTTTGGGGGGTTTGGCATGAGCTGTAACAGGGGCAGTTTATGCTGAGGGATGGGGTTCAGGAAAGAGCTGGGGCTCAGAAGTCTTCCCACCTCCCCTTAGCTGTAAGGCCAAGGCACAAAACTTTCCACTCCTGTTCCAGTGCATTCAGCACAGGACCCTGGGCCCAAGGCCACAAGAGGTCATGCGTGCTGCCTTGTGAGCCCGGCACCTGGCACCTGGTGAATGTTTGATGAATGAACCCCATGATCACGCACATGGCACATCACCACAATCCCTGGGGCCAGAGGCCAAACAGCCCACCTGGAGGAGGCCACCACATACTTCCCCCTGGAAAAGTTACTCGAGACACCCACAAGCCTTTCCCAGAGAAAGGGTACTCCACGCCCACCCCACCAGCCACAACAGACCCTGAGTCCTCTGCTCATCATCTAGAAATTTCTCCTCACAGGAAAGGACATGAAGAGGCAATTTGCAGAGGAAGAAAATATACAAGAGGAAATTTGGCCTCCCTCATGACGATATAGCCCTGTTCACTCAGATGGGCAAAATGGACAGGGTCGGGGTGGAGGGGAACGTGAGTTTTGGAGGGCGGTTCTATCAAAGGAGAAAGCTACAAACTCTCTGAATTCCAACTATTTTATGGAAATACTTGGGCAAAGTCACACTAGCAAGGGTGTTCATGGCAGTTTGGTCAGAAATACAAAAAAAAAAATTAGAAACAACCTCAGTTGTCCACCAGTGGGAAACTGTTACACAAACCAAGGCCCATTCCCAGAAGGAGTCACCTGTACCCATTTAAAAAAAAAAGAAAAAAGGCAGAACTATGTGGATAGGCTCAAAAATACACCATGATCTATTAATGTGAAAAAAAAGAGAAAGTTCCAGATCAGTACATCCCCAAATCCATATATGCATATAAGTAAATATGTATGTAGGCCCAGAAACAACTGGAGGGCAGTATTTAAAATTTTGACAGTGGTATCCTCTGCATAGCTGGGGGAGGGGTATATAAGGAAATATTTTTCTATGTTATGTATTTCTATAATGGTTGCATTTTTTAAAGGAGCATGTGTGACGTTTTTAATCAGAAAAAGCCAATAAAATATATTTAATATATTTAAATAATAAATCATAAAGTTTGTGAGGTGGGGTAAGCCAATTAGCCATGGTCTGGTCATGGAGGGGCCCCAGGAAGGGGAGGTGCTGACCTCAGTCTCTTAAAGACCCAGTTCTATGTTTCAAACACAGAAACCCTTTGGAGCCTCAGTTTTCATCTGTAAAATGGGGGGCTGGTAGCCCCGCTCACTAGCTCTTCCTTTGATGGGGCAGGCAAAGTGATTAGCACACAGTTATCGCTCAGAGTTAGCTGTTCCCCTCCTGAGGCCCCAGGGACATGCTCTGGGCCTGTCTTTGTCACCCTCAGGGTGGGCCCCCCCGGACAAGGCGTGGCCACTGGGCCTCCCCACCAAGAGTAAATCTGCCCAATGCTTCAAGTGCCCCCATCAGCCTCCTGCTCCCTGAGGGCCCAGAGGAAAACAGGGCAGAGCCCTGGGTCAGGCGAGAACCACAGATTCAGGCCCAAACTCTGAGTGGAACCCCAGGCCTCGGTTTCTCTGACTTTAAAACGAAGAGGAGTTAGGATTCCCACCTTCAGAAAATCCCCTGGGCCCACCCCGCCCCCCAGCAGCCCCACTCACCAGGACGCTTTCCAGAACTCTGGGAAGCTGATAGCAGAGGTTCTGAGGTGAAGGCCAGCCAGCAGGGGGCAGACTAGCCTCCCAGAACCATCAATCAGGCTCTGTCTGACCCCGCCCAGGACAGCCCCCCAACCACCATCAGTGCTTCACTCATTCATTCATTCATTCATTATTTCCCCATTTGGGCTTCCTCAAACAGTGCTGGACCCTGCCAAGTGCCGGGTCCTGGGCCATCCCACCTTCTGGGATCACTTTTTAACCCCAAGTATGAGCCACGTGCTACGCAGGGGCGTCTACAGAGCATTTTACTGACTCCGCCCAGCTATCCCAGGAGGCAGACTCACTGTCACCGGCATTTTGCAGACAGGGAAACTGAGGCTCCAGGAGGTAACTTGCCCAACGTCATTCAGCAGGACAGGGTTCAGAGCTGGAATTTGAACCCAGGTCTGTCAGCTTCTAATGTGCAGCTTCCACCTTTCTCCATGGCAGCCCTTACCTGGAGTGTCCCAGGTCCAGACCCAAACGGACGAAAAGGAGCGTGTGTGCAGCCGGAAGTTTTATCACAGGAGGTGGAGGTATGTCCCAGCAGCGCAGTGTGGTCTGCCCTCTGTGGGCTGGGCCAGGACAGCGAGGATGAAGGGTGGGGAAGCAGAGGGGACCCTGGTGGCTGGTCCTTTCTGTCTCAGCAGCCTGAGGCGTCCAAGATTGGTGGTTCCCTTCCTGCCTGGCCTTTTTGAACTTGGGTACATCACTCACCCTCTGCGAGCCTCAGTTTCCTGTGTACAATGGATGCACAACAGCAAAATCAGGGCAGACAGCACCCTTAGTGATCATAGGCAGAGCCCCTGGGTAAACTGCGGCAGAGAAAGAAGCTGGCTGGCAGCCAGGAGCTCCGCTGGGGGGAAAATAGTTATGAAGTTGTGAGATTTCAATGAGAGAATGCATTCACAGGTGGAGATCAATACATATTAATTATTATTGTCATCAAAATGGCGGCGTGAGCTGAGCCTCTGTAAAGCTCCCCTGGAATTTACAACTAATCCAACAACAATGGCTCCACAAAGGACTCCCTGCACAGCAGACAGGCAAGACGAAGAGGCCCACTACTGAATTCACCTAAAGGTGGGCGAATCGCACGAGCAGGGTAGGAGGGAAGGGAGAAGTGCGGAGACGGAGCCGCTCGGGCGCAGGACGTAGGCCTGGCTCGGTGCTCTGAGCTCCCTGCATCCTGGAACTGCGGCAGCTGCGGGAGAAGGAGGAGCTCGGACTGCTAGGGCTCCGCTTATGGCCCACAGGCCTGAGGGGACAGCATGTAACACGGCTGAGCCCAACGCTCATGGCGGAGACCTCGGAGAAGGGACTGAGGGAGGAGGGCTGAAAGCGGTGGTTTGGGCCCTCACTGCTGAGCAGAGAATGGAGGCCTTAGGCACTGAGACTAGCCACCCCTCCCTACCCTCCCGGGGCTCGCCCTGCCCCCACCTGCCTGGTGCTAGAAGCTGAACGGTGGCAGTGTCAGATCAAAGGAACAGAATATTTTCTGTTCTGAGAACTGTGGACCGCAGAGGCAGATTTGCAGCCCAGCTAGTTCCGGCAGAGGAGAGGGAGCTGTGGAAGCAGGACCGGCTGTGGTGGTGGTCGCTGACATTGCTCTGGGCCACCTCTCACAACTCACCCCGCCCCTGGCCCCACCTATCTTGGCGGATCCCTGCAGGAGTAAACAGAACTGCTGAAACATACGGGCTCTGAATCTGGTGCAGGAAGAAATTTGGAACTTCAAAAGCTCTCCGTATACCCAGCAGGACACTGCACCCTGTGACCCAGGCGAACTATTAACAGAGGAGAAGCCCATCTCCCAGGGAATCCCCCCATTGTGTGAGAAGCTGGAATAGTGCAGAGAAAACATAGCACTACCATGTGAGAGAGAAAAAAAAGGCTGCAGTTGGAGAGAAAATAAAACATTCTACCAACAAGTACTGGAAAACAAAAGAAAGACCTCTTCCTATCACCCTGTTGCAGAAGCCGCTCCTGTAGATGTCTAGGAAGAGAAATAATAAATCACTAATTGCCATGAATAACCAAGGCAACAAGACAGCTCAGAAAGAAAGTGAAAAGTCTCCAGAAAAGGAACTTAAAGATATGGAAATATGTGACTTAAATGACAGAGAATTCAAGATTGCAGTTCTGAAAAAAATCAACGAGATGCAAGAAAACACAGAAAGGCAGTTGAATGAACTCAGAAACACAATCAAAGAACAACATGAGCATTTTACAAAAGAGATTGAAATTTTTAAAAAGAATCAAATAGAATTTCTGGAGATTAAGAACTCAATAGAAGAAATTAAGAATGAAATAACCAGATTAGGTAGTAGAGTTCACCAGATGGAGGAAAGAATCAGTGACATCGAAGATAGAAACCTGGAAATTACACGGATGGAAGAAGAAAGAGACTTGAGACTTAAAAGAAATGAAAGAACTTTACAAGAACTTTCTGACTCCATCAGAAAGAGCAATATAAGAATAATGGGCATACCAGAAGGAGAAGAAAGAGAGAAGGGAACAGAGAATATATTCAAACAAATTGTTGATGAGAACTTCCCAAACTTGTGGACAGAACTGGAACCTCGAATCCAAGAAGAAAATAGAACACCTAATTACCTCAATCCCAACAGGCCTTCTCCAAGGCACATTGTATTGAAGCTGTCTAAAATCAACGACAAAGAAAGAATCCTCAAAGCAACCAGGGAAAAGCAGATGGTAACCTAGAAAGGAAAGCCCATTAGATTATCATCAGATTTTTCAGCAGAAACTCTACAAGCCAGAAGGGAGTGGAACCAAATATTCAAACTATTGAAAGAGAGAAATTATGAGCCAAGAATAATATATCCAGAAAAGATATCCTTTAGATATGAAGGAGGAATAAAGACCTTTCCAGACATACAGAAGCTGAGGGAATTTTCTAATACATGACCTGCACTACAAGAAATACTAAAGGAGGCTATTCGACCACCATCAACAGGGACAATTTGTGGCAACCAAAACTCAAAAAGGGGGAGAGTAAAGGCCTGAACCGGAATATGGGAATGGAGAAAGTAAGCGTGCTGAAGAAAATGGAATACTCTAAATATCAAACTTTCTTTTACATAAACTTAAGGGTAACCACTCAAAAAAAAAATCCAGAACTGAAATATATACTGTAATAAAAGAAGAAACAGAGGCAAACATCATAGAATACCACCACACAGAAATAATAGACAACAACAAAAAGGCAAAGAAACAATGGAGACACAGCCTTACCAAAAAACTAAAGATAGAATGACAGGAAATCCTCACATATCAATAATCACCCTAAACGTAAATGAACTGAACTCACCAATAAAAAGGCACAGAGTAGCAGATTGGATCAAAAACTAAACCCAACCTTACGCTGTCTCCAAGAGACATATCTCAGCTACAAGGACAAGCATAGACTCAAAGTGAAAGGGTGGAAATTGACACTCCAAGCAAATGGTACCCAAAGAAAATCAGGTGTAGCCATAATGATATCAGATGAAACAGACTTCAGGGCGAAAAACATAACAAGAGACAAAGATGGACATTTCATAATGGTGAAGGGGACTATACAACAAGAAGACATAACAGTCATCAATATTTATGCCCCCAATCAGGGAGCACCGAAATATACCAAGCAACTACTAACAGAACTAAAGGGAGAAATTGACCAAAACACAATTATACTAGGGGACTTAAATACATCATTGACAGCTATGGATAGATCATCCAAACAGAAAATAAATAACGAAATAGCAGCCCTAAATGACACATTAGATGAAATGGACATAATTGACATATATAGAGCACTTCATCCTAAAACATCAGACTATACATTCTTTTCTAGTGTACATGGAACATTCTCAAGGATAGACCATATATTGGGACATAAAATCAGCCTCAACAAATTTAAGAAGATTGAAATCATACCAAGCATATTCTCTGATCACAAGGCTTTGAAACTGGATATCAACTGCAAAAAGAAAGCGGGGGAAAAACACAAATACATGGAGATTAAACAACATACTTTTAAAGAACGACTGGGTCAAAGAAGAAATTAGAGGAGAGATCAAAAGATACATAGAAACAAATGACAATGAAAATACATCCCACCAAAATTTTTGGGATGCAGCGAAAGCAGTTTTAAGAGGGAAATTTATATCATTACAGGCCTATCTCAAGAAACAAGAAAAATCCCAAATAAATAACCTCATGTTACACCTTAAAGAACTAGAAAAAGAAGAACAAGTGAAACCCAAGGTCAGCAGAAGAAAGGAAATAACAAAAATCAGAGCAGAACTAAATGAAATAGAGAACAAAAAGACAATAGAAAAAATTAATGTGACAAAGAGCTGGTTCTTTGAAAAGATTAACAAAATTGACAAACCCTTGGCTACACTCACTAAGATAAGACAGAAGACACTAATTAACAAAATCAGAAATGAAAAAGGGGAAGTTATCACATATACCACATAAATACAAAGGATCATCCAAGAATACTATGAAGGACTATATGCCACCAAATTCAATAACCTAGAAGAAATGGACAAGTCCTTGAAACATATAGCCTTCCAAGGCTGAACCATGAAGAACTGGAAAATCTAAACAGACCGATCACCAGTAACGAAATTGAATCAGTCATCCAAAACCTTCCCAAAAGCAAAAGTCCGGGACCAGATGGCTTCACTAGTGAATTCTACCAAACCTTCAAAGAGGATCTAATACCAATCCTGCTCAAACTCTTCCAAAAAATTGAAGACGAGACAGTACTCCCTTACTCATTTTATGAGGCCAACATTACCCTGGTAAGAACAACACAAAAAAAGAAAACTACAGACCAATATCTCTGATGAATACAGATGCAAAAATCCTAAACAAAATTCTAGCAAATCGAATACAACAATGCATTAAAAAGATTATTCATCACGACCAAGTGGGGTTCATCCCTGGGGCACAAGGATGGTTCAATATTCGCAAATCCATCAATGTGATACATCACATAAAATAAAGGACAAAAATCATAGGATTATATCAATTGATGCAGAAAAAGCATTTGACAAGATACAACATCCATTTATGATTAAAACACTTACTAAAATAAGTATAGAAGGAAAATACCTTAACATAATAAAGGCCATATATGACAAGCCCTCAGCTAATCTCATAATTAACGGTGAAAAACTGAAGCCCTTTGCTCTACGTTCCGGAACACGACAGGGCTGTCCCCTATCACCTCTGCTTTTCAACATAGTGTTGGAAGTCCGTGCCAGAGCAATCAGGCAAGAGAAAGAAATAAAAGGCATCCAAATTGGGAACGAAGAAGTTAAATTATCACTCTTTGCAGATGACATGATGCTATATATAGAAGACCCTAAACACGCCACCAAAAAGCTATTAGAAACAATCAACGAATACAGTAAAGTTGCTGGCTACAAAATCAATGTACAAAAGTCCATTGCATTCCTATATACTAACAATGAAATCTCAGAAAAAGAAATACAAAAAACAATTCCTTTTGCAATTGCAGCAAAAAGAATAAAATACCTAGGAATAAACTTAACCAAGGATGTGAAGGACCTATATGCTGAAAACTATAAGACATTTTTGAAAGAAATTGAAGAAGACACAAAGAAATGGAAAGACATTCCGTGCTCATGGATTGGAAGAATCAACATAGTTAAAATGGCCATATTACCCAAAGCAATATACAGATTTAATGCAATCCCCATCAAAATCCCAATGGCATTTTTAAAAGAAATAGAACAAAAATCATCAGATTTGTTTGGAACCACAAAAGACCCCGAATAGCCAAAGCAATCTTAAGAAAAAGAACAATACTGGAGGTATCACACTCCCTGACTTTAGCTTGTACTACAGGGCTACAATAATCAAAACAGCATGGTATTGGCAGAAAAACAGACACATAGACCAATGGAATAGAATTGAGAACCCAGAAATAAAACCACATAAACATGGACAGATAGTTTTTGACAAAGAAGCTAAAAAACATACAATGGAGGAAAGACAGCCTCTTCAATAAATGGTGCTGGGAGAATTGGATAGCCACGTGCAAAAGAATGAAACTGGACTGCTATCTGTCACCATGTACCAAAATTAATTCAAAATGGATCAAAGACTTAAGCATAAGACCTGACACAATAAACTGCATAGAAGAAAACATAGGTACTAAACTTATGGACCTTGGGTTCAAAGAGCATTTTATGAATTTGACTCCAAAGGCAATGGAAGTAAAAGCTAAAATAAACGAATGGGACTATATGAAACTTAAAAGCTTCTGCACAGCAAAAGAAACCATCAACAAAATAAAGAGGCAACCAACTGAATGGGAGAAGATTTTTGCAAACAGTGCCTCCGATAAGGGGCTAATATCCAAAATATACAAGGAACTCATGCAACTCAACAACAAAAAAGCAAACAACCCAATTGAAAAATGGGCAGAGGACCTGAAGAGACATTTCTCCAAAGAGGACATACAAATGGCAAATAGACATATGAAAAAATGCTCAACATCACTAATCATCAGAGAAATGCAAATCAAAACCACAATGAGATATCACCTCACCCCAGTCAGAATGGCTATCATCAACAAGACAAATAGTAACAAGTGTTGGAGAGGCTGTGGAGAAAAAGGAACCCTCATACACTGTTGGTGGGAATGCAGACTGGTGCAGCCGTTATGGAAGGCAGTGTGGAGGTTCCTCAAAAAATTACGAATAGAATTACCATATGACTCAGCAATCCCTCTCCTGGGTATCTACCCAAAAAATCTGAAAACATTTATACATAAAGACACGTGTGCTCCAATGTTCATTGTAGCTTTGTTTACAGTGGCCAAGACATGGAAACAACCAAAATGTCCTTCGATGGATGAATGGATAAAGAAGTTGTGGTATATATACATAATGGAATACTATTAGGCGGTAAGAAAAGATGATATAGGAACATTTGTGACAACATGGATGGATCTTGAGAATATAATGCTAAGAGAAATAAGTCAGACAGAAAAAGCAGAGAACCATATGATTTCACTGATATGTGGTATATAAACCAAAAACAACAAGAGAACAAGGCAAACAAATGAGAAACAAAAACTCATAGACACAGACAATAGTTTAGTGGTTACCAGAGGGTAAGGGGCGGTGGGTGGGAGATGAGGGTAAAGGGGATCAAATATGTGGTGATGGAAAGAGAACTGACTCTGGGTGGTGAACACACAATGGGATTTATAGATGATGTAATACAGAATTGTACACCTGAAATCTATGTAATTTTACTAACAATTGGCACCCCAATAAATTAAAAATAAAAATTATTATTACTATTGACCAGGGCCCAGTCCCAGTTCATGGGACTGGGCGTGTGAGAAGAGGGATCCCTTCCATGCCCAGCTGCAGGCAATCCTGATGGTGATTCAGCTCTGAGCTCTTTGAGCCGGGCACCTGGTGAATGTTTGATGAATGAACCCCAATGACCCTCAGGGCAGAATGTGGCGAGGGCTGACAACATATGTGTGAGAGCTACACATGTCAGTTCTACACGGGAGAGTCGCAGTTCTGCACCAGGGTCCTGGGTTTGAATCCCAGCTCTGCTGCTTCCTTGCTGTGTGCCCTAGGTAAGTCTGTGCCCTTCTCTGGCCCTCAATTTCTCCTCCAAAATGATGATACCAACTCTCCCTCCACGACAGAGTGGTATGCAGATCCTCTGTGTCCCACAAGGAAAGTGACTGGCACAAAGGTGGCACAGAGCAGACACAGCATTGTTATCATCATCATTATTGTTACTCTCCCAGGGTCCCAGTCGTGGCCCGTTCGAGGTGTGTGTGCCCACTGGCCCACGATGGAGGTTCGCAGGCAGCTAATAGCACTAGGTCTAAGGTCATGGGATACTGAGGACAATCTCAGCATGGCCCTCAGCCTCACAGCCTCCAGTCTGGAAAATAGCACAGCAGGAAGGCTGAGGCTCAGAGAGGGCAGTGCCACCTTCAAAGTCACACAGCACAGCAGCAGCAGAGACTGGATGAGAACCTGGGTCTCCTTCTTCCTCTGCCTACACAGGTGACAGTCTCAGGCACTCAGGGCAGATGGTCCCCCTTCCCCAGCCCACCCCCCATCTATTCCTGCCCTCCTGGGTTACCCCAGCCACACTGCTATCCATTTGTGCCAACGTCTGGCTCCAGGCCAGGCCCAGTAATCCTCCAGTTTGGCTGAACCAGCACCCTTCACGGAATGAAGGAGAAACAGGACTCATCCTCTACAACGTGCACACAGGGAAACCAAGCCCAGGATGGTAAACCTTCTGGTCTAGAGCAGGCAGGCCTCAGTCTCAGGGTGTCCTGCTCCCCCAGGGACCCTTGTACGATGATGGAGGAAGAGACACTCACCTTGGGCCGCAGCTGGCTGCCCCTTTCCTCTCCCTGCCTGAGCCACGTATGACTCCCAGGCTGCCTCTCCGGTCACTGGGAAACAGGAACGCTCCAATGACACCCAGCAGTATGGTGGCTGGCTCCCTCACGCTCCAGCGGGTGTGAATATTCATGAGTTCCCTCCCTGGGGACAGCAGGTGGCATGTCTCTGTATCCTGCAGGTGCTGCCCTGGCCCTCTGCCCTCTGGGTGGTCCCTGACCCTCCCTGGACCTCAGTAGCCAGGCAGTTCCTTCATCCAAGGGCTCAACAAGGTCCTGGGTGCCCTTGGGCCAAGGACACAAGCAGCCGCAGAGCCCTGCAGAGAGCCTGAGACAGGCTTGAAGGCCGGAGGGACAGAGGCAGGTGGGGTGGGGAGGCTAATGGCTTGAAACACATCTCATTTAACACTGCCCTGTATGAAGCACCACCATCAGTCCACTCCCCAGGTGAAGAAACCAAGAAGGCTCAGAGAGATGAACTTACCTGTCTAAGGTCACACAGCAGAGGGCAGAGAGCCAAAAGTCCAAATGTGCACTTGTCACACTCCAGGGCTTAAAGATACTGAGACATGGACAAGAGACCAAGGTTTGCCTAAAATCTGGGGGAGCTCAGAGAGCAAGCAACTCAGCCCAGGCCTCTTGGAGGGAAGCACCTGACCAGGGCTAGGAGGATGTGTCAGATGAGATTTCAGCTAAGCTCCAAGTCCTTCATCAAATAGGTACAGTATGTAATCCTGCCTGTCCTGCCTCCACCCCTGTATGAGGGAAGGTGACGCAGGTCACCCTGGACTAGCCTTGAGGGATTTGGGCTAAATCAGAGGTGCTGATTCTTCCCAAGGTCTCTAGGAAGAGGCAGTTAGGAGGGCTGGCCCTAAACCCCAGGGCCCCTCAGGCTCAGTCAAGGTGCTGGAATCTCTTACTCCCCACTCTTAGCCACGTTAAGGTCTGTCCCCTCTCCTCCTTGCCCATGGACAGACTGTGCTCAGAAAAGCTCCCTGCATCCTTCCTTCAGCACTGATGCCCACAGCCCCTACCAATGGCCCAGACATGGGGCTCTAAGTAGGTGTCACCATCAACTAATAATAATCATTGTGACAGCCATTTATCCCAGACTGAGCACTTTCATAGGTTGAGCTGCTGCCAGCCCCTCCCAGGGAGCAGCAGGCAGTTGACACTTTGCTATGACTACTCTTTCCCCCAAAGCCCCGTCTAGCCTGGGAGCAGCCCCCTAGGCACCCATGAAATACCAGAGCTTACACGGCCCCAGGAGAGGCCCAGAGTCCCCATCTGGATGCTGGATCAGGTCCAGGAGAGGGGAGAGTTACTTTATCTTTTCCAGGCTGAGCGAGCTTAAAGACAGATGATGGGATGAATCCGGGCAGAGAGGGCATCAAATAGCCAGGATAGTGGTTTATAAGCATGGATTCTGGACCAAACTGAGTCCAGTCCATGCTCAGGACTTCCCATGCATCACTCACCCTCACAATCCTCTTGGGGAGCCCCAGTTATCACCCCTACTTTATAGAGGAGGGAGCTGAAGCTTAACGAGGGGAAGTGACAAAGCCCAGTGTCACACAGGGCTAAGAACCTCATCCACATGAGAGTGGAGCTCAGGTTCTAGAATAAAAGGTGAGCTCATGTGTGGGGTTAAGAAGAGCCATGTGAAGCAAAGCTTTCCAGAGTAGGGAGCACTGAGGACAGTGCTCCAGCCCTGCCAAGGGGGTGACCTGAGAGCAGAGCTGGGAGCTAGGGAGGCTAGGCAGTAGGGTCTCTTCCAGAGATATCAGTGACATCCGCTCTAGCTGGTTCTCCTCCCAATGGAAAAAAAACACTTTTTAATTATAAAAACAGTCCATGCTTGGGGCGGCTGGTTAGCTCAGTTGGTTAGAGCGTGATGCTCGTAACACCAGGGTTGCCGGTTCGATCCCCGCATGGGCCAGTGGGAGCTGCGCCCTCCACAACTAGATTGAAACAATTAGTTGACTTGGAGCTGATGGGTCCTGGGAAAATCACACTTAAAAACAAAAAAACCAACAACAAAAAAAACAGTCCATGCTCATAAAAAAATTTAGACAATTACAGAAAAATATAAAGAAGACAATGAAAAGAGCCCCATCCCCAGAAGTCACCACCCTTTACACTTTAGCATAAGCCTCTTCACATTTTTTCTATCTATATATGCATACAGATGGTGGGAGGGTTCTCTTTGGGGAAGCATACTTTGTTTTTAACTTGCTTTTTTTTCCACATATGAATAGATTGTGGACATTGTTTTGTGACCGTGATGAATTTTAAAGTGATGTATTCACAAGTATTTACTGAGCACCTGCACCTATATTTCTCAGGATCCAGACCCAAGTTCCCTAACCCCCAGATTTCACATCTGAGGAAACTGAGGCACAGATAGGAAAGGACTCACTTAAGTTCCTATGGCAAGTCAGGGCACTACTGGAACTAAGTGTGGGGTGCCCAAGCCATACCTCATCTCTGCCCTGGAACTGGCAAGAGGCAAAGAAGGGATTCTCTGGGACCCCACTTCCTCCCAACCATCACTTCTCACCTGGTGATTCCACTGGCTCCCAGCCCATGGATTCCCATGGGCACCTCTGCTCTGTCCTGCCTTCCCTGTCTGGAGCAGGACAGGGCTCCTAACCAGGGCCTGTCCACATTCCTCACTCATCAAAGCAAAGCAAGAAGCTCTTCAAGATCCTGCTGCCATGCCTGGAATTCCACCATCTGTACATCATTCTCCCCGTTAATCATTGCCTCTTTCTCCAGGGTGGTACACTTAGTCCTTTAGACCCCAGAGAGAGGGAGGGACCGTAGGGGACACTCCTCCCTCGTTGGGTGACACGAGGGCATCAGACCCAAGCTCTCAAACATTGACCCATGCCCATCAGACAAGGAGATGCCTGGGAAGCAGACAGGCTTCTTTGTCCACAGGGCACTTCCTTCAGGCAGCATTCTGCCTGAGGGAGAAGCAGGGGATAAAGCTGCCCGAGGTGGCAGCTGGGAACAGGGCTCTGTTGTCACTGATCTCAGCTAGCAGACTGCTCACCCCCCGAGTGTCAGGCAGAGCTGGGAGCTAGGGAGGCTAGGGGGGTGGGGTCCTGAGCTGGGGGTTTGGGACTGCCCAGGCAGATCCAAGAGGCTAGGACCCCAGAGGGGCACAGAGGTCTTGAACAGGGCTGGGGTCCTGAGATGCAGGCCAGGACAAACATCCTGTGATTTGCAGCCACCTTTGAAATATGTGACCTTGGGAAAGTCCCTGAATCTCCTTGAGCCTCAGTTTCCCCCTCAGGATAATGAGAATAGTAGCAATGCCTCCTTCGCAGGGCGAGGTACAGTGCAACTGCATAGGGACTGCTCTGGCCCAGGCCTGCCCTGGGCCTTATGCTCTCTGGGCCTCAGGTCACCCCCTTGGTAAAGGAAGAGGTTGGATTCTCCCAACTGGACTGTCCTTATGAGGATTTCCATGGCACCTGTCACCTCAGCAACCCAGGTGATCAGGTGTCAGGCCTGCCACCCTCCCTCCCTCCCACTGGTGTGGGTTACTGCAGCCAGATGTGTGCCCATCACTCTCCTGTTTCCCCATTGGGAAGGGACCACAGTCTTGCCCTGTGCTGTTACCAAAGTGCTGGTTTGGTACTGAGGGGGGCAGGCCACGCTGATCCGCCTTCCTGGGCACTGGTCCAGGTAACAGGGGAATTGCTGAATTTCCTAGGCGACCCCTACTGGATACCAGGGTTTGTCCCATTCCCACAAGCCTCTCCTCGGTGGCCTTGCCCCTCTGTGGTACAGGACATAGCCTTCCCCAAGCAGAGGGTGTCCGTCCCTTACCCTGGCCCCTAGCCCCTGCTCTGATAGCCCCCCTTCTGAGGAGGGTTGGTGGGAAAAGGGTAGATTCCTGCCCCTCCTCCCCCAGGGTGCTGGCTGCTGTGTCCAAGATTAATCATTAATGAACTTCCAGCTCAGCCCCACCCATCCCGTCTAGGGACTGAGTAAACCCTGGAAATGGGGACCCTAGGAAAGAAACCAAGGGCAAGGTGAGCACCAACCTGCACCCTCCTTAGCCTCAGCCTGCCCACCCATCCGCTGTCCGCGGGACCCTGACGCTGTAGTGTAGCAAGCACTCCCATACCATTCGGGTCCGAGAGTCTGTCTGACTGGCGTGATCCCAATTTGGAGGTTAGG
Source organism: Rhinolophus sinicus (assembly GCF_036562045.2). Classification (NCBI taxonomy): domain Eukaryota; kingdom Metazoa; phylum Chordata; class Mammalia; order Chiroptera; family Rhinolophidae; genus Rhinolophus; species Rhinolophus sinicus. The sequence goes on along the minus strand of NC_133765.1, from coordinate 20,131,889 downwards.
GTAGTTCAGGTCGGGACCCAAGGGGGTAGACTGAGACAGGGTCCCTGCTGGTGATGGGTGCTGGGCCCCTGAGACGTACCTTGTCCCCTTCGTCCTCGGCCTTTGCGTGCTGGCTCGGCCCGGGCCGCGCCGCCCGGGCGCTTACTAGGCGGCGGGGCGTACCCGCCGGAGCCCCCCGCTCCACCGGGCCTGGACCATGCTCCCGCCCCGCCCCCGCCGCCGCGCCGGCTCGGGCCAGGTGCGGCCGCCAGCCTCGCCCAGCCCCCGGAGCCGCGGCCAATGGGCTCCCGGTACCCCCGGCCCCTCCCAGCCCCTCCGCGCGCGCCAGGGACGCACAGAAGCCGCATTCAGCGTGTCCGGGGCTGCGCTGCGCCCCCGCCTGCAGCCCAACAAGGCGCGTTTGTCTCCGACGCGCCAACGGGGCCATTGTCCCGCCGCCGGACCCTGAGGCTTAGCCGAGCTCCCAGCCCCGGAGGGGATTCGAGGGTGCCTGGAAACGGGGTGGCGTGGTGGTAGTGAGGGCAATCCAGCTCTGGGAAAAAAGGAGGTGGCTAGGCTAGTTGGTTTTTATTGGGGGTTCTGGATCCCCTACAGGATCCAATGGAAAGTGTGGTCGCCTGCTCCAGAGTCAGTGCAATCTAAGGACACGTTTTTGGCTTCTGAAATACGGATGGGGTGGGGGTGGGGTGCCAGTTTCTCTGGGAAGTTCCAGCCAGGGACCCATCTCCAACTAGTCAGCCACATGGAGGTCTCAGCTGTCCACATCTCTTCAAGGCACCAATCAGAGCTGAGCACAGCACCATCAGGATGCAGGTACCCCATCCAGGATCCACCCTTTTCCATTCCAGGGCTTCCCTCCTTCACCCCAGAGGACCAAAGATGGGGACTAATGCCTGCCTGGAATTGGGAATGCTCAGCTGTGGGCAGTGCAAAAGTAGCTGGCCGCACAGTGGGGCATGGGTCATGTCAGAGCCCAACTGCCCCCGCCATAACTGGGCGACTCTGGAATGGGGAAAATTCCACATCAGCGTGACTGCCAGATATTTCCATGTCTGATGGACCCGCTCTCCAGCCTTACCTTGGCACCCCTGCCACAGCCCTGGGATGCACATGCGTGCACCTAGGCAGGCCCGTTACCACCCAGGGCAGCAGGCTTTGGCTCCGGAGGCACTGCCCCACCGCCATGAGCATGCGAGTAGAACATAGCCCTTTCCTACACCCAGTGACGACCAGCTGAGACGGGCCTGGGTTCTCTGCTTCCTCAGCCAGAGCCAGCCCAAGCTCTTGCCTTCCTCCTGCACAGGTTGGGCCTGCAGCCACTGCCCAGAAAACTTCTAGAACCCGGGCATGGTGAAAGGCAGAGGGCCAAGGCCTCCCGATGCCTCGCTTTGGGGGAGCCAGCTCCAAACCCACTTCCTCACTGGGCCTCTGCTCCCAACAGCACTCAGTCCATTGAGGGACCCTGGATGAGGGGATTCAGAAACTCCCTGCCTGCCCTGGGAGGGGTTGTGACCATTGTGAGCCACGGATTCTGGCCCTGGCTCTGCCATGAGGCACTGGAAGTCCCAGGCAAGGGCTTGTTCCCCCTGGGCCTCAGCAAGGGCACTGCCAGAGTCAGGTGGGACACTGTAGACGGCCCACCCAGCAAGGGTAACAAGTCAGGCTGTGGCAACATCCACACTGGGGGTTCCTGGGAAATGATGCCCAGGAGCCCACAGGGTAAAGCTCAGTACCCTCAACTCAGGCCCCACAGATTTTTCAGGCACTGACTCAGCAGGAAGTGATGACAATCAGTTGGTGTTTACCAAGCACTTTATTCCACACCTCACACTACTGAGTGCGTAACACCCCCATACAGCCCTGGGAAGCAGGCTCCAGAATGTCTACCCCCAATTTATACGAGGAAGCAGGTCCACACAGAAAAAGCATTTGGGCTGGACTGTGAACCAATGGCAGACTGACCTCAGAGCCCAAGCCCAGAACCTCTGCACCTACCTTCTGGCATCCTTAGCCCCAAAGGGGTCCTTGGACATCCAGAGAGCTCTGAGCAATGACCAGCCCCTTCTCAGTAAATACCCAGGCTGATTCGGCCTGGAGTCAGGGCACGAGGTAGCCCTTCTCCAACCCCACGAAGGCTCATGAACACAGAATTCAATTGGCTGCAAAACTTCAGCCGTTTATTAACAAATGCTTTCCTACCCTCCCCCAGCCCCTCCTCACAGCACCAGGAGAAATGAGGGTGTAACTATGTGTGTGGGGGGGGGAGGGGGACCACAGAAAGCCAGGGTGAATGGGAGCAGCTGGTGAAGCGCTGGCTGGGACCCTCCTCTCGATGTTGCTGACTCCTGGGAGGAGATAGTCGGTTTGGGCAGAGGCCTATTCTCTGCCCAGCCACAAGCAGAGCTCCATCCAAGGGAGGCCAGGCCTGCCCACGGGCCCAGCCAGAGAGCATAAAGGAAGCTGGGGCTGGCGGGAGTAGGAGGGGGAGGAAAACAGACGAGACTCTGGGTCTGCCACCCAGCCTGGGTCCTCTGGCCTGCCTGTGCCAAGTCTAGCGGCCAGGAGCTGGCCTTTCTATCGAGAGGCTGCCACCACTCACACTGGCCTTGCCTTCTTGGCCTTCTTCTCAGACCTCACGGACTCATCGTGGGCTTTCCGCTTCTCCGCTAGTTTGTTGGCCTATGAGGAGGAAGAGAAGGATCAAGCTGTGATGGGGCCAAGTGAGCAGGGAAGGGGGTTCCCCCTTTTCCTACTTGAGGCCATCCCTTAAAAGCAGAGCTTCCAGAGAAGTTAACAGGCAATTGCCACAGGGGAAAACGAATCTATCAGAACAACCTCAGATAGGGAAACAAGTCTTCACATCTGCTTTTAAAACTATTACTTTATGATCCCACAGCAAGTTAGGAGGACCCCTGGCTCCCAGAGCTGGAGGCAACTGCTCTGTGGGAGAGCTGAGTGCCACTCAAATCTTTACCAGGAGCTGCTGGGGAAGGGTCAAATTGGAACAGTCTTTCGGCCAGGGCCATCTATCTGGCAACACCTGTTATAAAACAGGTAGGCCTCTCAACCTGGAAATTATACTCCTAAGAATTAATGCTGCAGAGACATGGGAAGTTAGGCAGGGACAGCTCAAGGGTATTTTCTAAGAATGAGTAAAAGTGGAAAACAATCTAATCCTACCAGCAGGAACAGGTCAGGTATGGTGTGACATTCATGCTATGGTTAAATGAAAAACATGCCGCAAAACAATCTATATGTAGTGTGACACCCCCAAAATAAGGTCTATTATTACATGCACACAAAAAATCTGGGGCGCTGTTACTACAGACCACCCCAAGGGCAGGACTGTGAGCCACTTCCTCGCCATCCAAATAAGTCCGGATGTGCAGAGAACTTATATTTTTGCACTTTTTTTTACAGTATTAGGTTGGTGCAAAATTGCGGTTTAAAAGGTTAAAAATAACTGCAAAAACCGCAATGACTTTCACACCAACCTCACATATGTGGCTTTGTGAACAAGAGGAAAAGAGGAAAGAAAACAGAAGCTTAACCAAAACCTCCTGCAGGTCCTCCTGTTCTTGGTACTGAAAGCAGGCCTCTCTTAAGAAGAGGCCTCTGTGCCCGGTCCACCTCTATTCCCACAAGCAGCCCTGTCCCCAGACCCCAGCCGACAGGAACAGCCAGGTGTAGGAAGGAGACGGAAGCCTGAAGAAAACCCGACTGAGAACTGCTGATGCCAAGATGCGGCCAGGCGAGGCAGGCAGCCTCAGAACAAGGCTAGGAGGGCCCGGAATCTGCCCAGAGAGCCAGCTGGCCCGAAGTTCCCCTGTGCAGCCACACAGGTGGCCACACCTGGGGTCTCAGGCGGGTGGCAGGGACTGACCTCGCGGACTTTGCGCCGCTTGCCAAACATGATCTTGTTGTAGAGATACTTCTCCCGCTTCTTCATCATCATGATGGCCAGGCGCTTGGCCTCACTCTCCTCCTCCTGGGCCAGCCGCTGCTTGTCCTCCAGCTTCACGGTGCCTGCCATCACCCTGGGCTTCTGGGGACACGGGGGGGGACCCTCGTGGATACAAGTCCCCACACTCACCCCTGCCGGGTGGGGGGGGGGGCAGGGCTTCCCAGGCTGCACCCATTACCTTCCCCTCCATCCGCTGCTCCTCCAGGGCTGTTAGTCGGGCTTCTTCCTCCTTCTCTGAACCGGCCTCCACATCTTCTTCCTCCTCTTCATTTTCTCCCTCTTCGTCACTGTCACCATCATTGTCTTCCTCATCTTCCTCTTCAGATTCATTCAAATTTCCTATAAATAGCCAATGGTTTCTGACCGCCCTGGGAGCCTGCTCTGCCCCTGGTAGGGCGAGAACTAGCACCTCTTCGGCCTGAGCGCCTCCCACAGGCAGTGCTGGGCTGTCCCAACCATGCCCCTGTCCGGCCACAGTCCCAGCTGCCTGCAGAGGAAACTCCAGGCCCCCCACTCCTGAGCTCCACACCTGTGTAAACGTCAATGACAACTTCTAGACCATTCTTGTGCTCAGTTACTCTGAACATCCAGGAACACCTGATTGTTAACACAAAGACGTTCCCTTCTCCTAAGACTTACTCCAAAGGTGGGTTTAAAGTGCTTGGGCCTCTGCTACCATTTCCTCTGGAGCTTGCCACCTCTGAAGCCAAGAAGGGAACCAGGCAGCTGAAGCCCAGGGAGCCAAGGCCAGCCCGAAGGAGCCCGCCCACCCTGGCTTCTCCCACTCACCTGGGTGCTCGCCTCGCTGCAGGGCCAGCAACTTCAGCTTCTCAGGCGGCACGTAATCTCCTTCCTTCTCTGACACGAAGGGTGAAAGGTGTGGGGGCAGCTGCACCCCAGGGAAGTAGTCTGCCACGGGGAGGAGCAGCCGGGCATTTACAGAGTCAAACACCCACTGGGGCTGCACATAGTACCTGGTGCAAAATGGAGGCAGAGAGAGGTCATGGGGGCCACCCGAGGTCCCACTGCATCTACAGGGGCCTTGAGACAGATCCCTGAACCTAGAGCCCCAAACAGGCGGAGGGAGACGAAGGCCGTGGGGGCCTACCTGCCGATGACAGGGGTCTGCTGCCCGGGCCGGTCGACAATCTGGTGGGTGATGCAGGAGTCTGTGACGTCGTAGGTGGCCCCGATGCACAGAGACTTGTCCCAGGACACATCCCCTCCAAAACTCCTATAGGCACAGGGGGAGCCCACAAGAGCACTCAGGTATGAGGTGCTACCTGCCTTGGGACCCACTGGCCCACAAGCTCACCCTTCTAGGACACGCCTGTCCCCTCCCCACCCCAGGATCCCCCGGCTGGCCTACACCTTCAGTGCTAGCCCAGTGGAGACCTTCTGCCCTAAGCTGGTGAGAAAGTGACACCAGCTGCCCTCTGATGAGTACTTCCTGTGTGCTCGGGGCGTGCGGAGCACTTTCCATGCACTCTTTTGTTGAATCCTCACAACAGCCCTAAGAAGGGGATACTGGGCGGTGTCCAGGACCGCCCTGTGCAGGGTAAGACCCAGCCCAGAGTGTGGCAGAGCCAGTGCTGTTGGGCTCCCTACCTGATGATGAAAGCAAGGGCCTCACGGGGCACCTCACGGTTCAGGAAGAACTTCAGGCCCTCAAAGAGCTTCTTATGCTTCTCCTGTGCCTCCAGCTCCTTCCTGCGGTCCTCCTCCTGTCCCGTCATCTCCTGCCAAGAAAGGGACCAGTCTCGCACCATCGAGCCCGCCTGCAATCCCACTGGAGGGCAAGGGTTGGAGATGACCCCCCGCCATCCCACTTCTTTCTAGATCCCTCAGCCCCAGTGGCCCCCTGCCCTGCCCACTCCTGGAAGGCAGCCAAGTCCTCACCCCATCGGCAGGAAACTCGTCCGCCTCGGCCTCCTCCTCTGCAGGCAACACTGTGCGGGCCAAGCTGGCGCTCAGGGCTGCCAGTTTCTACAGAAAAGAAGCAGGGCTGCGGGGCTGCTGCTTGCAGGTGGGGGCCTTACTTGGGAGTGTGGCCAGGGTTGGGGAGGGGTAGTGACAGTTCTGGGACATCAGTGGTTTGGATTCTGAGGGAAGCCCTGAGACCACATATGTAGCCACGACCCTCCCTACCCCTGGACCAGGGACCACCCTTCTGGGGGATGCAGGGCCTATGTTCTAGAAGCCCCTCTCACCTCCATAGAGCTCTCAGAGTCCAATGCGTAGCTGTCGTCATGGGCTTTTGCCTCTGTGTGGGCCTGATTCTCGAGCTGGGAGGCAGGGGAAGGTCAGAGGAAGAGGATGCCCACAGCCCCCAACCTCGTGTGGGGACAGAAGGGCTGTACCCCCCGCACAGTGAGGAGGTGGGGCTGGACTGGGCTGGGGCCCTACCTTGGGCGGGTAGTGCAAGTTGAGTGACTGGTAGAGACGGAAGTTGACGAAGCCCAGCAGGGTGGTATAGAACTCAGTGAAGGTGGCCATGACCCTATAGTCCACGTCTGTCGGGTGCTGGGGGGCACAAGAGGTGCTTCAGCAGGGTGGGGGCAAAGACAACACTGACAAGCTACACGGGGTGAGGGGCTGCCTGCCCAAGGACCAGGAGCTCTTCCACGGTGGCCCATCCTTTGGAGCTCTGCCCTACGGGAAGGGACTGTGTAGCGTGTCCCCATCCAGGAGCATTCTGGGCACCAGTGGGGCTCTGGACAGGGGTCCTAGGAGTTAAGGGTGTCCTGGAAGCCAGTGCAGATCCCCACGCCATAAAGGGAAGCAAAGGGATGCCTTTGTCATGCTGCTCCCAGGAATGGCAGGCACCCTCCCTTTCCTGCCCCAGCTCTCCCCTCATCCTGCAAGCCCCAGCTCAGACTTCTGCCCCTGCAGAGGCCACTTTCTCTGCCCAGTCTGGTCAGAGCTCCTGCCTTCTCCATTGCCCATCCCAAACTCTTCATTTAATGTCTTCCCCAGGGCGAGCCTGTGAGCGCCTGATTGGGGGAGCAGTATTCCCAGAGCCCAGAACCATCACTGGCCCAGCTGGGAGAGGTGGCCCTGGAGCAGTCCGTCTGCCCAGTGTGGGTAGGGGTGGATGGCACTCAGTGCCAAGCCCTGGCAGGAGCCTTGGGATGGACACTCAGGATTCAGTGCCCAGGCCTAGGGCCCAAGACAGAGAGGGCTGGGGTAGCTGCCTGACTCAGTGCCAGGGAGCTCTGGAAAAACGGTGGGCAGAAAGGCTGCCTTCTTGGGGCAAAGGCAGAGCCACCCCCTCAAGCTGCCAGCCCAGCAAGCAGGGGACATGGAAGGGCTCCTCTTTGACTTTGAGGAATCGATACAGCAAAACATGGCAACGATCAGAGACCTAAACCAAAGCACCTCAGTTCTTGAGAAGCACTGCCCCCCCGTCAACCAGGGAGGCTAGGGGCTAGCCCAGTCCTGCTAACCCCCGGACCTGGACAGGAGGCCACAATGCCGAGCAACGTCCAAATCGGCAGTGTCACAATGTCCCGTTTATACTGGGCATGCCTATGACTCTGAGCTGTTTCTCCATCCTGTCATCAGTCCGTGACCTGGGCTGTAGGGGCATAGAGCCAAGAGGTACACCACCTGTCCCCCCACTCACACACCGCTGTCCTCCCAAGAGCATCTGCCAGTGCCCTTAACGGGCCTGGAGAGCACCTGAGCGCCAGCTCCATTTCCCATAGCACAGCGCTGAGGCCCCCACCTTCCTGGGTCCTACTTTGGGGAGCCCAGCACTGGCTGCTCGGGGATGGGGCACATCAGAGCCTCGGCTACAACCCAGGACCAGTCCCCCATCTGCTGAGAGGAAGTAGAGGTAGTGGGCTGGCCAGGGAGAAAGGAAGCACGGGTGGCCATTCCCTTCCCCCAGCCCAGCTGTGTGGAGGCTGGCCTCCAAAGGGCCCTATTCACGACCCGGGAGGACACACAAAGACCAGTCTGAGCAGCATGGGGGTGGGACATCAGAGAAAAGGAAGGAGCGGAGGGCTAGAGAGGAAGGAGGGAAGGCAGGGAGGAGGAGGAAAGGAGGAAACAGAATGGGGAAGAGGAAGAGCCACGGGCTCTAGCAAATATGCCTGTCCCAGGGAGTGGGAACAGACTACAGCCTGCCACCAAATGTCACCGCTGCTCTGTAGTCAGGGGTTCTGGCCTTCAAACTCCCTCCAGCCCAGGCTAAAGAAGAGGAGCCCAGACCCCTGGCTCACCAGGTCAGCAAACCTACTGTCCAGCCAGGCTGGCACATGTGCTCTCCACTAAAGCCACCAGTTCCCACTCAATGCAGAAGCAGGCAGCTGTGCAAACGCAGGCCCACAGAATGAGAAGGTGGTGAGCCTGGCTGAGACCCTGCGGGGACTAGAGGCCAACGATGCCCCATAAGGAGGCAAAACCAGGATTTCTCTCCACGGATCCCTGCCCCAAATTCCCAGTCTAAAAAGAACAAATAAGTAGTGCCACGTACTAAATGCTTCCCCTGCGTTCACCCTCCCTGATCTCCCCCCAACCCCCCAGCCCTACGGGGGTGATAGGACTGGGAGAAGCTGAGGAGTTAAGCAAGCAGCTTGGCCAAGGTCTGGCAGCTGCCAGCGACACAGCAGGATGAGGACCCCAGTGGGTCCGAGGGTAGGGCTGGTCTTAGTCTCTGTCCAGACCGCCACATTTGCTCACTATTCATTCAGCAACCCCCAAAGGCCAAGTACCAGGAACTTGGAACAATTTTGTTCATAAATTCTCACAACAATGCGTAGAAAGTGGAAGCACATCATACATGAAGTACACAGAGGTGAAGGAACATGTTCAAGGTCACCCAGCTGGGGGTGCCGGAGCCAGGCTGGCTCAAGCTCTTATTACCACGCTGTGCAGCATGTTTCCCACCCGACCTCACACACCCACCAACTTAGGAACCCAACACATGCTGGACTCTGCAGGAGAGCAAACTCCCTGTTCTGCTTCGCTCACGCCCTATCTCTGTCTAGGAGCCGGAGAGAGCAGCAGCCCAGCACAAGCCCTTGCCGTGGGCACACTCACATCGTGGGAGAAGGCATAGGGAGTGATCCACACAATGGGCTGCCCCAGCACCTCAGCCTGGTAGTAAACACCTTTGATGGACAGGAAGACCTGGGGGGAGGGAGAGGACAGCATGGTGAAAACCAAGGGGACAGCGGGGGCGGGAGCAGGCGGGGCCCCGCCCTGTGGCCCTGGGCTCACCTTGCGCAGGGCCCGGGCAGCGATGACATAGTGCAGGAACTCCACAGTGAGCCGGCGGCACAGCTGAATGGTCTGCACATGGCACTTGCCCGTCCGGGGAAAGGTGGAGAAGAGGAAGCACATGGACAGGGCGTCGTCCAGGTCCCGCAGAGCGTCTATGAACGTGGGGTACCTGCATGGCCAGAAGGGGAACACTCCTTCCAGGCTCAGTCAGGGTCACCCCTGGAGGCCCCAATCCCCAATCCTGACCAGAGTTGGGCAGTGCCCAGGGGCCTGGTAATACCAGCTTCCCCACAGCCCTGCGAGGAACCACAGACCCTGAACATGCCCACTTAGCTCTGAGGTCAGAGAAATCCTGACGGGGATCCCCAAGATGCCCACTGCAAACCAAGGACTCGGCCTAGACCCACTTCCACACATTGTGGTCAAGGATTGCAGATCAAGTCTGTGGCTCTTTCTTTCTCAAGGTGGAAACTTCTTTCAAAGGAAATCTATCTTTCAAGACAGATGGCAGAAAAATGTGACACTGCCCTAGGGGGACCAGGGCAGAGGGTGGGGGGGGGCATGCCTGCTCATAGCAGCACCTATGTCCTGACGTGGCCACAGGTCACCAGAGTGGGTTGTCCTGTCTCTCATCACCCAGACCTCTGTCTTGTTTATAGAACCAATTAGAGCCAGACAGTAATAATGCTGGAACTGGGTCCTGGGCCAGGAAGAGCCAGAACAAGAAAGTGCTCCCAGGAATCCTGTCATAAATCAGGAAGCCGACGAGAACAAGCCTTCCCTGGCACGATCCACTACTGCGTAGCTACCCCACTGAGGGAAGAGGCATGGATCACGGAGAGGACACTGGAGTATGAGTACTGACACCGAAATTCCAGTCCCGGCTATGACCCTGCATGGTTCACTTTTTCTCGCCCAACCCCAGTGGTCTCATTTGGAAAATGACACCATTGGACCAGACTGTGGTTTAAAACTGGGCTCTTGCAGCTCCCTGGAAGCACCTGGGGACAAGTGGATACACAGGGCTTCAAGTCTCCCTCCTCGGCCAAAGCAGCTGTCTGGCATCCAAAACGCCTTCCAGAAAGCTTCCTTTTGCAGAAAGGCTTCTGCTGCTTCAAAAAGGGATTCTGAAAGCCATGGGACCAGAGACGGCCAAGTTCTTTCTAGCCCTCAATGGCATTACTCACTGAAAACAAGTCAGGAGGGGCCTGCCAGGGCTTCAAACCCCGACCAAGATGGAAGAAAGGCTGCGGGGACTTCATGCCAAGGTAACGAACAGGAGAAGAGGCATCCTGTTTCCTGGTGCCTCCGAGTTTCCTCACTCCCCACCTCCCAGACAAACCCACCAACCCAGGCCTTTTGTAGAAACAGCACTAATCATTTCTGAGCCACCTGCTTTTTCTTAACCAATGGCTACAAAGTTGGGGCAGGGGAGGGTAACACAGAATGGGACCCCCCCCCAATCATACTGCCCCCTGGGTGCAAGAATCCAGACACTTGCTTTTTTCCACATTCCACGTCATAGCTGTGTGTCACAGGCAGGACAGGACCTACCGTCATCTCTCTGTTAGAGAGGAGGGCCCGCTGGGAGCAGAACTGTTCTCGGGCTGCCCAGCTTGGGGGCTACAGGGCTGGGCTGAGAATCCCAGCTGCCAAGCTCCTGGGCCAGGGCTCTTCCTGCACGAGCACATGACTGGCCTGACTCAATGAAGCCAAGTCCATCCAGCCTAAGGCTAAGTGTTCCCAGGTCATCAGCCCGAGAGGATGGACATTCGCTCAGCCCAGGTAATATGAACCTTACCATATTAACATTCTGGGCCAGGTGGTTATGTGTTGTGCGGACTGTCCTATGCACCGTAGGGTGGTTAGCAGCAGCCCTGGTCTTTACCCACTAAAAACCAATAGACCTCCACCCCCCATTCCAGTCATGAGAACCAGAAGTGTCGCCAGACTTTGCCAAATATCCCCTGGTTAAGAGCCATCACCCCTGGTTAAGAAACCCTAACTCAGACAATGAATGAGCGGGACCGAGAAGGCTGGGCAAGGGACAGCTAAGATCAGGTATCCAGCCACGTCCCCCAGGTCTGACTATGCACCTGGTGTGCACGCCCCAGATCTCTGGCTCTCTTACCCCAGGACCTTTGCACTTGCTGTTACCGTGCTCAGATGGTGCTTCCCCTGGCTGGCTCAGATGTCTCCCCTCAGAGACGTCCTCTGACAAGCCCATAACTAACAAGTCCCCCAGCTCCCTGCACACAGGTAGCATACATCACTGCACAACGTGTGACTTGCAATCAGCTTGGAAGTTTGGTTTTTGGTCTGCTTCCTCCGAAAGGATGCCAGCGGCTTGAGCAGGGTCTCGGGCTTGTTCCCCAGTCTCCCCAGTGCTCAGACTGAGCCCCCCACGCACCGCTCCTTGACGATGTGGTCAAGCTTGTAGTTGGGCTTGTTGTCCTTCAGACGCTCCACAGTGTTCCACTCACTCTTCCCATAGGCCTTTCGCAGCTTCCGGACGAACACCTGGAAGAGAGGACACCATGGACGCTGGAGACCCCTCTTCCATGAAGGAGGGACACGTGGGGCAGCAGGACTCCCGAGCCTGCCCGACCATGTCACCTGCGCCCTCAGCCCAGACCTGCATAACAGCCAACTCTAAGGAACATCAAAACGCCCCCCTCTGATGAGCAGAGCCCACATAACGACATTTCAGTCAACAGACTGCATATGCAGTGGTCCCATGAGATTATCATGGAGCTGGAAAACTCCTGTCACCTAGTGATGCCCCAGCCCTCGTCATGTCGGAGTGCAATGTCTGTGGCGATGCTGGTGTAAACACACCTACTGCACTGCCAGTCGTACACACGGATAGCGTCTTGTGTATAGCACGTCACAGTTGATAATGATAATAAACAACTGTGTTACTGGCTTATGTATTTACTATACTATACTTTTCATTGTTATTTTAGCGTGCACTCTTTCTACTTACTAAAAGAAAGGTTGCTGTAAAGCAGTATGGCGTGTTACACCCAGCAGCCTCATCTCTTAGTCGCCCCACTTTGTCTTGTGCTTGATTTAATCTCGTGTTGTTTTGTACAGTAACACGCTGTACAGATTTGTAGCCTAGGAGCTACAGGCTATCCCATACCGCACAGGTGTGTAGCAGGCTAGACCACCTAGGTTGGTGTAAGCACACTCTGCGATGTTCACACGAGGAAATCACCTAATGAGGCAATTCTCAGAACGCATCCCCATTGTTAAGCGGAGTATGACTGCAGCAGCAAAATAGGGCCAGCCATCCACCTCAGTGGACTTGGGCAAGGGGGCCAGCAGCAGTTGCTGGCCAGTCCCCTGTGGCCACCAGGTGGCGCCCCACCCTCCCATCAAGGGCCTTAGCCTCGCCCTGCTTCACCAACCGTCTATTTTTCTTTATTTCGTTTTTTCTTTTTATTGGAGAATATTGGAGAACAATGTGTTTCTCCAGGGCCCATCAGCTCCAAGTCGTTGTCCTTCAATCTAGTTTTGGAGGGCGCAGCTCAGCTCCAAGTACAGTTGCCGTTTTCAATCTTTAGTTGCAGGGGGCACAGCCCACCATCCCATGCGGGAGGAATTGAACTGGCAACCTTCTTGTTGACAGCCCTCGCTCTAACCAACTGAGCCATCTGGCTGCCCCTCCGGCAGCTCAGTGGCAGCTCATTGTCTTCAATCTAGTTGTGGAGGGCGCAGCTCACTGGCCCATGTGGGAATCGTACCATCAACCTTGTTGTTCAGAGCTTACGCTCTAACCAACTGAGCCATCCAGCCACCTCAAACAGTCTATTTTCAATTATCTGCATTTGGTATAAACAGGCTTCTACTTTCCCCGTGGTATTTAAGTATTTAATGGTTTCTATTTGTGGAATGAAAAGCTTGGTCTCCTGAGACCAATTCTAGAAAGAATCTGAATCTGAATAGGTGTGTTCTTTGGCAGAGAACACACCTGAGGGCCTCTGATATAGCACCATCTTTGTCTCAGAAGCAATAAATTTATGCTTTTTCAAAAGAACCAGGGAAAAAGTACAATAGGTAAAGCATTAATCATTTGCCAGATTCCGTGCAAACGTTTTCCACAGGTGAGCTCAGTCAATCCTTGAGACACTCCTTTGAGGTAGAATTGCTTGCTCAGAGAGACTAAACAATGTGCCCAAGGTCACAGTGAGTGAGTGGGGTCACAGAGCTGTTGACAGGCCCATCCAAACACACCCTAGAGCCCAGGCCTCACCTTGTATTCCCGGAACTTGTTGACAATGGGTTCATGGAGGAGGAATCTGATGTCTTTGATGAGGTAAAAAGTCCGGGCTGCCGTGGAGCCCTTGTTAACCTTCTTCTTGTGTTTGGGTTCATGGGGATAAATGCCCTTCAGGATACACAGCCGCCTGCAAGACAACGGCCATTCCGTCTGTCAATAAAAATGCTAAGCCTGGGAAACAGCAGTAAACAGAACATGGGGGCCTGCCTCTGGAGAAGTCCCATTCCAGTGCAGGTGCCAGATAATTACCAGTTCCCCCAAAATCACATAATGCAGACTATCACCAGCACCAGAGAGAACACAATCAGGATGTTGATGGGGCCAGATGGAAAGTACCCCTTTTAGCAAGAGGAGTCAGGAAAGGCCTTGCTGAGAACCCGACATTTAAGCCATATGAAGGGTGGAGGGAAGAGCATTCTGAAAAGGACAAGGGCTGTGAGGGTGAAAAGTGCTGGGCACACCGGAAGGACTATAGTAAGCTAGGGGGCAGTGCCCACAGGCCATGCAGGAGTCTGGATTTGACTCTACGGGGAGTTGAGAACTCCTAGGTACAGGATTAGGGATGAGCGACAAAAACCCAGACAGAGAGCAGCAGTGTGTTGTATGGGTGGGCCCACTGTGATGACTGAAGGCAGAGTGACCCAGGTCTCCTACAGCTTCCCCACAGACCACACCTGGCAAAGCACAGCGCACTAAGGCAAGGCCAGGTGAGAAAGAGGAGGGGTATCAGAATTCCAGACGGAGTTTGTGGCAGCACAGGGAAGACAAGGGTTCACTCCCCAAGCACCCCCGAGGGCCCCCTAACACACCTGAAGTCGGGCAGGCTCAGCTGCAGCTTCTTCCGGGCTTTGTTTCGGGTGATGTAGTTGGTGGCAGAGCCTCGTTCATACTTGGGGAGAAAGAAAAGCAATGACTGCAATGACTGACATCAGTCTGTGGGCATGCTTCGTGCCAGGGGCAACTCTCACTCGGGATAAGTAGCCCAGAGGCTTCTGGGATAGGAAACACCACAGGGAGGGAGCCCACCTACTGGAATGAATTCTGCACTGTCCTTGCAGTGGTCAGTATAAAGGACACATACATCTCCATGGTGCCGGGGACCATGAGGTTGGCATGATCAGGTGCTGTGCCAGGCACATCGTGGCTCTAAGTACCAGCCACAATGGGTAGTAATTTCCACATATTATTTCATTTAATCCCCACAACACTGTGAGGTGGGTGCCATTAAAACTCCTACTATTTCACGTGGGAGGAGACATCTCAGTGAAATACCTTGCCCAGGTCACATAGCTTTTTAAGGACTGGGGCTGGGATCCAAACCTAGGTCTGGGTCCAGAGCCTGAATGCCTAATTCACTAAGCCAATGTTTTCCTTTTTTTTTTTTTTAAATTATTACCACTCCACCACCAGCAGAAGCCTTTTTAGACCTTTCTTCCCTTTAACCGCCCCCTCTCACAGCCCCAAGAAATGTTATAATACCACCAATGTACTGCAGATCAGTTTGTGTAATGTGGTCCTTGAGAGGGCCACGACCACCCCACACCAATTTTTGTCCCCTTGGGGGTGATATCATCTGGCTGAGAATGCATTCTCTAAGCCAGAAAGCCTCTCCCCTTCCCCATTCATCGATTCCTTGATTCACTCATTCAACAGACAATAACAGGATCTCTACAATGTTCCGAGCATTAAGGTAAATGTTGAAGGGCAATCAAGACAAAAGCCCTGGTCTCTATCTGCTTCCAAGGAGAATGCTGTGCCACCACCTGGATGTGTGTGGTCCCAAGCTGCTGCCTCACACTCACATCTCTGTGAGTGTAGCAGTGCACTCTATCAAGCACCGTGCCATGCGAACCAAGCACATCCCTTCTAAACAAGCTCTTCCCCTGGAGGAAGAAAGCAGGGGCCTGGATGGCCAGGTGCAGCTCTCAAGATAGACACCTGTATCCTCCCGAGGGATATGTTTGTGAATAACCCCACAGTCATGAAACATACCCTTCATTCACTCTTTCCTTCAGGCATTGATTACCTACCGGGGATTAGGCCCATGCCAAGTCCTGGGGATACAGTTTCAGACTGTCTCAGAAAGTTGAGTTTTCATTAAAAGTGTTTTCCAGGGCATTATGCCACACATACCTCTGTCACCACGCTTATCCTTTGAAACAGTAAGGGGTAAGTAGTTCTTGGCTGGGGGATTTTACTCCGTGGGTGTGTGTGTCTGTGGGGGGGGGATTAGGCATTTTGGGCTGTTGGGTGCTACTGGCATCTAGTGAGTTAAGAGGTCAGAAATGCTGCTAAACATCCTACAACGCACAGGACCGCCATTCCCACAACAAAACTTTATCTGGCTCAAAGGGGTTGTGAAACCCAGCTTTAAAAACTGTCGTGATTTGTTTATATATCTGCATCTGTGACGCAAGGCAGGATTTCCCATCTTACATCTTTGTAGTTCCAATCATTAGTACCCATTGGGTGCTCCACAGTGTGTCGGGTTAAACACAAATTGGCCAAAGAAACTTTCAAGCTGAAAGAAACACTTGAGTCAACTACATTTTCCTCACCCTCATTCCTTCCCCAATCTTTTCATAACACCAAAGTAATTATCCATACAGCAACAAGAACTCCTTCAAAAACTGATCATGTTACTCCCCCGTTAGAGTCCTACTGTGCTTATATTAAAAGCCAAACTCCTGTCACCGTGGCTGACAGGACTTGCATGATCCAGTCCCATTCTTGCATGATCCATCGGCTGATGCCATTCTTCCCTTGGTTTATTACACCCCAGCAATCATGACGTCTTTCCAATTCCTTGTACACAGCAAGCCTTCCCCACCTAAAGGCCATGGCACTTAGTTTCCCCTGACAGGCTTTTGTAAGCACTCCCGTGTCCCTGATCCCATCCGAGGTCTCCTAAGCTTTCAGATTTCAGCTTAAATGCTATGACTCTGAGAGATCTTCCAAGACAAATAGGTATCCTTTGACATTCTCCATCCTTGTCCCTCCCGCTGCATCCTTCACAGCACACGTAACAATCTGCGATAGTTTTCTTTGGTTATCTAAGAGTTCACCTTCCCCACTAGCAAATAAGCTCGGGAAAAGCAGGACCACAACTGATTGTTCACGTTTCCATCCCCAGTGTCAGGGGCAAGGGCTGGTTCCAGAGAAAAGGACGTAAGTTTTAGATAACAGCTGGCCTTCGGCTGGGCCTGCTTTGGGGGTGAAACTATGCTTGGTAACCAACTCCCTTACAGCCCTACTCCAGGGTTCTTTCCCGGATTTCACCGGGCGAGTAGTGCCTTCCTCGCCCATCTTCGGACCCCTTCTCACGGCTGTCTCCCGTCGCGTGGAGCCCAATCGTTTCTGTGCCCACGAGGGACCAAGGCCTGAGAAAGGTGCAGTCCCCAAGCTGCGTCGCGTTCCTGTCTCCCACCTCCCACCTCGCCACCCCGCCCCGGCACCTCTCCGCCTCACCTTCTTCTTCTCCAGGCCTCCCATGGCTCCACGCTGAAAGGGCTACGACACACGCGCGGACTGATAGCGCCACTTCCTCCCGTGCGTGCCTCGCGTAGGCCCCCGAGGACCTCCACGCCGCCGGTCTGTGAGGGCTGCCCCATAAGGTGCCTGAGCGAATCTAGGAAAAGACGGGCTTTCCTCCTCAAGATTTAAAACTAAACCCTCCAAAACAAATCGCTATGACGGCTCTTTCGAGATCTTTTCTACCTATGAGCCTACTACAGACAGTTTTGGTATTTAAACAAAGGCGTATAGTCAAGCACTTCTATAATTATCTCGATGACGGACGCATGGCGTTTGAGCCCCGCTGCATGTTGGGATGGAGGAGGGCGGAAAACTTAAAGGCAACGCAGTGCCTTCTGGGATGCAGAGGGGAGCACTTACTCCGAGGAGCGTGGGCGCGCGTTCCCTTGTCCTAGTAACAGTTGCTAGGCGGCGTTGGAGCCAGGCTCCCGGAGCTGAAAACCCGCCGCCAGGGGCGCTAAGTGGCTCGCTTCACTGAGAGCCATCGGCTTGGCTTTTCTTTTGGTGTGTTCGCTGTTCCGGGAATAAAATAAAGCAAAAGCAGACATTTTGCTTAGAGACCTGAGAAGACACTTATATTTTCTGAGCCTTAGCGGTGGGAAGGCCAAGCGGAGTTATACAACTCGTAGTATATTTTAAATGTATATTTAACACGTTTGAGCTTTTAATGTGTACACATGATTTTCATATTGTGTTCCTCAAAGGATAATTACAAGATTTATACAAATATTCACACCAAGATGCTGTGGTTTGGGAAGTAAAGTTTTAAGGTTGTTTGATCTTTTCTTCCTTTAGACCTCCAAACTCGATTTGAAGATTGCCCCAAATTTTTAAATTTGAGGC
Source organism: Rhinolophus sinicus (assembly GCF_036562045.2). Classification (NCBI taxonomy): domain Eukaryota; kingdom Metazoa; phylum Chordata; class Mammalia; order Chiroptera; family Rhinolophidae; genus Rhinolophus; species Rhinolophus sinicus. Next base: position 20,114,034 of record NC_133765.1, on the reverse strand, counting down.
TCTAGGGAATGTGTACTGGCCTAAGGTTATGGTCATAGCACTCACCCTTTAGTGGTAGATAACAGACGTTAAGCACTGGCCAATGCTTGTTTTGAACAATGTGAACTTGATTATCTACTTTAAAGCTAAAATAAAACCCAGCGATTCCACAAACAATAAAAAATAAAACGAAAACTGCATAGGGGAAGGTAAGCTGGCAGAGAGTTTGAAGAAACTTGCCAGAAAGGTGTGAAGAAAAATAAGGTGTTCAAAGTAGAAGACAGAGGAATGTTTCAAAAAGGTTCTGAGGACAAAAGGGGTGGAGCTGGCAAAGAGAAAGAAGAAAGAGACCACCCAGGCCAGAAGCAAATGCTTGGGGGATTCAAAGTGATCAAAGTCCGTTATGACTGGAGGAGCATAGAGGGTGTGACTGGACAAGAGGAGAGAGATGCAGCTGAGAGGGTGACTCATGAAGGGATCACTGGAGCAAGGCCAGTATTGTTAGAGGCATGGGACCTGAGCAGTTGCCCACAGCCCTGTGCTTGATGCAATGCTCCCTCGCTGTCTTGAAATTCTGAACAATTTTTTAACAAGGCACCCTGCATTTTCATTTCTCACTGTCCCTCATAAATCATGTAGCTGGTTCTGAACAGGAGGGACTCTTTTGTTCATATCAATTTTGAGAGGTGAGTGGAAGACGCAGGTCGCGGTATCTAGGAAAGCAGTGTACAGTCAGATCTGGAACTCAAAATAGAGGTCATGTAGGTACCAGATTTTACAGATAAGGAAATTGAGGCTCAGGGAAGTGCAGTGACTCACCCCAAAGTCACTCAGCTGCTATGTAGTGGAAAATGGACTTTCATTAGGCAGCTCCACTGCAGAACCCACTGCTGAAATCACACTTCGCTGCCTAATGAGTTGTTGACAGGCCTGGGCACACCAATTAATTGCCTCCTCTCTGCTTGTGGAAAATGTGTAAGTCTAGGACCATGCAAGGCAGTTGAATTTCATAAAGAAAGGGAAGTGGTTTTTAACCATAGAGCTGTCCATTCATGGAATACTTTGTGAAATACCAAGCTTCAGTCATCATTGTAGTGAAGAGCCCAGACTCTGCAGACAGACATTCCTGGCTTTTTACCTCCAAGCTATGGACAAGCCACTTTACCTCACCATACTTCTCTTCTTCATTTATAAAACAGGGACAGCACCAACTACATAGAGTAGTTGTCAACTTAAATATTTTAAAATTATTTTAAAAAATAATAGCGGTACAACTACTTTGGACGACAGTCTGGCAGTTTCTTACAAAGCTAAATGTGGTCTTACTATTCAATCCAACGATGGTACTCCTAGGTATTTACTCAACTGATGTGAATACTAAATGTTCACAAAAAAACTGCATGTGAATTTTTGTAGCAACTTTATTCATAATTGCCAAAATTTAGAAGCAACCAAGATTTCCTTC